>NW_027526203.1:227240185-227648034 GCF_048455015.1 Haemaphysalis longicornis | reverse complement strand
TAGTCGTAGTCGGTAATTTTGAATGTGGATGTGTCGAGCCCGAAAAGAAAGCGGTTTACGGGTTTCGGGATGCAGACATTTGGCTTGCCAATCACGCTGATCCGACACATCCGACCACCCTACGGCGCATGCGTACATCGATTTGACATTCTCCAAAATGTGTATGCAGTAGCAAGTTCCGCGAAACGTTGACATGTATGACCATATATTAACATGTATTGACATGTATGACATGTATGGCACAAATAAGTTTAAGGCGAAAGTCTTAAGTGGTGCATTAGGCGAAAAACTGACGTTGTTGTAGTTATTGGCGCCCGGTCAAGCAAAGGGCAACCGCTGCGAAGAGCAAATGAAAGGCATTTGTATCATTCGATGCGATTTGAAACCGGACCTTCACAATTGCGGCCCAAGGCTCTCCCCCTGCGCTATCTCCGCCAAGTGCCAGCGGTAGAATAAAACCTGTCGTTGTTCTTGTTTCTTTTTTACTTGGCACACACCTCCTTGTGGGATCGGCCACGTCGTCCGCTTCACAAAATTCACAAAGCGATAATTCGGGACGTAAAAGTTGCCGAACAGCGCGTGCCGCCTTGCACCTTAATGTGATGGCAAGTGAAAAAGAACAGGTGCACACCAACCACGCAAAAACCTGATTTTAGAGGAGCTGTAAATTGTGCCAGCCTTTTTGCTGTACTTCGCGCGGCAAGACGTGGAAACGAAAGCGAATGAAGAGACGCAAATACAATGTAGCAGTAATGAAGGTGTTTGTTCATAAGCATCACCACGTAAGCAGAGTTAAGTGCCCGAGGAATCTTTCGCAACGGTATATAAGTCCTCCCAGGGGACGAAAACGGCCTCCAAAAAGCGACGGCAGAAAAGAAAACGCAAAAAAATGCCACCAACAACTTCCGGAGTTCACCCAGCTATGCTCCTCATTTAAAAATAGGGAAATCCTTGTCGCGAATGCGGACTTCATGCTTCAGGAAATACGGTAGTTTACAGTTAATGTATTCTTGGCAGGTCGCAAGCGCTAAGCTGCCGAGCCGTCTTTATCGTGTATACCTTCATCTTTTCAAAGCCAGCGTAAGCGCTCCAACGCATGCCAGACATTAAGAAATTGGGACTTTTCTTTCCTCAAACGTGTAAAACAATTCGCTACGGGTGCATCTCAGTTGCTGAGCGTGATAAAGCGGCGTATTTCCGCGTTTCCGATCAGCTGAAAGGGCACTCGTTCTGACGAAACATGCTCTTACGCACAAGCGTTTATTTGCGCGTGAATGTTTGCTGATTGGATCACCTGCCCTGACCTCTACACTTGGCAGGGATTTTGTGCGAGGGCTGCTTCGACCGGCATACAAGCATGGCCCGTGCAAGTAACTGTTTCTCGTTTGCTCATCGCTCGCGAAACGGAGATATTCTTCAGAAACTCGGTGATGTCCCCAGTGAGCTGTACTCAGCTTCGTAGAAAGGTTACTATTTTTATTTTTATAAAATATTTTTCGATTCTTTGACAACGTAAGCCGGGAACTTTATCCCGACTTAAAAAACAACGGGAGACGACACCTGTAGCTATCGGCCCTGTTCGACACCGTAGAGGCCTGAAGGTGCAAGTCGGGAGACGGGAACTCTTGTAATTCGAACCGCGTCCTTCACCGCAAATGGTGCGCCGCCGTAAAAACCCGGTGCCTACACTAAAAGTGGACGCACGCAACGCACGCCCTTGCGCGTGTTGCGTGCGTTGCAACCACAAGATGCGCCGAGACGCTGAACCTGATTTCGCAATTTTACGGCAACACACCGAACCGGTGCTGCAGGCCAAATTCCAAGGGTAATCAAGGCAGTTATCTGCTCTCGGTAATTATGTGTATGCAGAAGTTCGCAGGAGAAGTGCTTTTTGTCAGACGCTGATCGTGTCAGTTAAGCAGTGTATATGGGCACATATTTGAGTATACGATCGTATCGACGAGGTACCAGAACGACAGTGGCCTTGGATGGAATACCGTTTAAAAACCCGCAAGAACTGAAGCCAACACTTTGACCATTCATGAAAATGTTGGGCCATGTTTTGCTCCCTTTATTTCTGCCATTAGACGCGGCATAAGTTTCTAATGTCGCTATTTTTTGTTGTTGTTGTTGGAATTTGTGACTTTTTCCTTTTGTGCTTTTTAATGAGTTCATTCGCCGGTGTCTGGGATAAAACTGTCGAGAACTACCCGTGCGTTTTCGGTGTTGCTGTCATGTCGGTAGTACGCAATGGTTTTTTTAGAAATATCGTATTTATTATAGATAGACGAATAAATTACCCACCGTACTGTTCTTTCGTACTGTGCCGTTGAGACTTTCAACAATAGCTTAGATAAAGTAATTAACTCGTAAAATCTGGTTTCTCTGCCTTTTATACATGGCTTGGATCCTGCTTAACAAGCGCCCGTGTACTGTGCGTTTCTCTGAGTAAACATCGCTGAAATTTACCCAAAATAAACGCCAAGCACGCTAACAGCTTCTCAGACGGTTAAAATTGAAAAATATCGTCACTCTGTCAGGAGTTTCGTCTAACAAAAACATTTATTGCTGAAGAGTGCACTTGTGAAAACCAAAAACACCTGATGCAGTCGTTTTATTTAAAGGCTTTTTTTACCATTTCTGTTACTCAAATTCTACGGTGATATATTTCGACAGCTAGAGACGACAGAAAACTTCCCCGGGGTTCTTTTTCGGTTACCTTGGAAGCAACGATGTTGACATCATGCCGGTTTACTATGTGGTTTGGTTCTGCCCCAGGCTTCGCAGTTTTTTTTTTTTTTTTAACCTGTCTGGTGGTTTTAATCGACCTTGCCATTCATGAGCCACAATTTATATAGGGTGCACGTGCTCGCACTCCCTGAGATCTCCCCTAGATAAACAAGAGTGTCGAAAACGTGAGGGCATAGCACCGTGCCAAACATTGCACTACTGCCTCTTTCTAGGGCTTTTTTATTTTATTAGACACAGCTCACATTTCGGATACTTGGAATGTTTTCGTCTTCAGTACTCTATGTTTCTTTTTTCCAAGGGCACATCAACGAAGCTGCACGTGTCTACAATCAGGCTGTAAAAGGCTACACGTACCTTTGGTGTTCGTCTATTATAACGGTAGTTACAGAGTGTTTGTTAACTGCTTCATTTTAAAGTGTAATGGGTTACAACTACGTGCACACTTTATTTAATGTCCGGTTAAGGATATTTGCGGTACAATGGAAATGACATATACTGTACAAGTATGGCGCTGTGATGAGTTGTGTGCTGAATAACGCAAATTTATAGTGCGTACATTTATTACAAAAAGACGACAAGAGATCAACTCATGTAAATGGCTTCGTTGTAGTGGCAACACTGCGCAACATTAAATACATAGGGCGTTCACTGACGCCTGGTACACAAACTGGAAATACATCGCGGAATTCTTTACTTCAAGTTGTTTTGGTGGAATTAACTGTTTTAGAGTGGAAGCCGTTTTTGTAAGTAGTTATTGTTCAGTGATGGGGCTTTAATCATAGCGGTAGTAGTACCGGTAGGGGTGGTAGTAATGACAGTAGTTGTGATGGTGGCGGTGGTAGCAGCATTAATATAAGGAATAGCGATGACGGTAGTACTAGTTAGAAGTAGCAGTAGTGCCAGTAAGGGTGTCTGTAGTAGTAGGAATAGTGAGGGTAGTACTAGTGGATGTGATATCTGCAGCACGAGGTGATATTTGCAGGAGGGCGACTGCAGCTGTGGTAGCAGTGATTGTAGCCAGAGAGAGAGAGAGAGAGAATAGTCTAATGATACTGGTGAGGTTAGCCTGGCCAAGGCGCCTAGCTTGCTACACCAGATGTATAAAAAAAAAGAATAAATTGATGAAGAGATGATGATAATGACTGGTAGTAATGTAAATGTAGTGGTGTAATAGCAGTAATAATACTAATAATATCGGTAGCACTAACAGTAACAATGGTACTACTAGGGGTAGTGGTAGCAGTAGGAACAGTAGTAGAGGTAGTAGTAGTAGTAGTAGTAGTAGTAGTAGTAGTAGAAGTAGTAGTAGTGGCAAATATTCTGCCTTGGTCCATCAAAATCAACGAAAAAGTGTGTAACAGCAATAGTAAATTAGTGATGGTAATATGGCAGTGGCAATACCAGCAGTACTCAGCAGTAATACAGTGAAAACCCGCCGCGGTGGCTCAGTGGTTAAGGCGTTACGCTGCTGAGCACGAGGTCGCGGGCTCGATTCCCGGCCGTGGCGGCCGCTTTTCTGATCGAGGCGAAAAGCAAAAACGCCCGTGTGTACGAGATTTCGGCGCACGTTAAAGATCCCCAGGTGGTCAAAATTAATCCGGAGCCCTCCACTACGGCGCGCCTCATTGCCTGCGTTGCGTCGGCGCGTTAAACCCCACAATCAATCAGTAATACAGTGAAAGCTCGTTAATTCGGATCTCTAGGAGTAAAAAAACTGTGCGAATAATATCAAACCCGAATTATCGAACGAACGATAAAAACAGCACATTTATAATTATTTTATGCGTACCTTTACTTTGCAAATACTCAGTGATGCCAGTTTGCCGTTTGGCGGGTGGCTGTGCGGAAAGAACAGGTTTTCGCGTGAGAAAATTTGTGCAAAGCAAGAGTACTGCATGTAGCATCATAGCACAGTTCTTTCAGAAAAGCGAGAGCATCTGGTGCATCTAGCCAGTAAACGGCCGGGTGCCGCTTGGTGTTTACTGGCCCCGATGTACACTGGCATCTTCCCACCGCTATGGGGAGAGAGCGCGTGGGCGAAGGACGACGCGGTGCGGCTAACGTTTCGACAAGGCGTTGGTCCGTATTAAGAGGAGCGCGGGTCATTTTGAGCTGAAATAAAGAAAGTACGCGGCCACACAAATGTACATTATTTAAGGGAAGGAGTAGGATTTTTTGTGAATTCACGGGGCCTGAATTAACGAGGTTTTAGTGTAGTAGCAGTGGTGTTAGGGGCGGCAATTGCAGCAGTAGTAGTAAAGCGACAGAATGGGTGGTAGTAACGCTAGTGGGAATAATTATGGTACTATAGGTTGTTTTTCTTCGGAGACCCATTGTGACTACATGCAAAAACGACGAGAAAAACCATAGAAGTCCCCGCAAAAATGGTTCCGTTAAAATTATTTTTCTACACACTCACATAAATGTCTGCCATAATATCTAGTCTCTCTTCGGCCCGACAGAGCAAAGTTAAAACTCCTCGGCGTGGGCCCGATATACACTGCAGCATGCAGTCACCACCATTTGTGTCATCGGTATTAGCACTGTCTTCGAGTACACCGGTGTGCATTCGACACTGACTACATCTTTGGTGGCATTTGGATGGTGGCGAGAGAGAGAGAGAGGGGGGGAGGGAGAGAGAGAGAGAGACAGACAGAGGGAGAGAGAGAGAGACAGAGACAGAGACAGAGAGAGACGTGTTTATTAAAAGAAAAAAGAGGCTTGCGATTGTCTTTGGGGCGGTGCCCTCCTTCCAGGGCCCCATGGCTCTGCTGCTCCTCTCCGGGCTCGAAGAATGAAGTTATTCTGAATCCAGAAACCGGAACTGGCCAGAGCTGCCTCGCATAGCACTAGCACGACCGTGTTTATGGCGTTGCGTACTGAAGGCCACACGATACTACACGCCCATGCTGCACGAAATAAGTTGGAACGGTTTCCGCGTTTATTGGATACGTTTGTGTGTGTTTGAAGGAGCATTTTGGATAGCCTGCTTTCGCTCAGGTTGATACGTGTTCAACGTGGGGCACAGCAACACTTCATGGGAGATTGGATGCTTTCCGTTAAGTGTTGCACTCCTGTATTACGAAGCATGACCAATTCAGCCAGAGAGTCACCCTGATGCATTACGTTTTTAAAGCGAAGCTTTATTGCTCTCACTGATGGCGTCTGTAACACGAAAACACCCTGCAGCAAAGCCAACTTTCTCTGTCGATGATAATGAAGGATCGTGGGCGAAGTGAAAGAAAAAAAAAAAACGCTTCAGTGGTCGGAATCGCACCCGGCTCCTCGAGTTATGAAGGCGCCGTCTATCCGATCGCTCCGTTTCGGCATGCTCGAAACCCACTTCAAACTCAGACGACAACCAAAT
Source organism: Haemaphysalis longicornis (assembly GCF_048455015.1). Classification (NCBI taxonomy): domain Eukaryota; kingdom Metazoa; phylum Arthropoda; class Arachnida; order Ixodida; family Ixodidae; genus Haemaphysalis; species Haemaphysalis longicornis. Next base: position 227,641,916 of record NW_027526203.1, on the reverse strand, counting down.
AATGCGTCACAAGAAAGCTTGTTCAACCATTGTCGTCGTTACACGGAGGGATGCATGATTTTTATTGCTAACCATTCTCGATGCGTTCACATTCACAGACAGCATGGTGATATCTCCTAGGAAGCAGTCTGTTTATGGGTCCAAACTGTCGTCAAGGCATGATGCAACTCAAACAATGCAACGACCACTGCGGCAGACGAAACACCGTACGCTTAAACAAGCGCAAGCCAGGGTCTTGAAACAAATACATGAAATATGAACATGGAAGCTATACAAATAGCTAAGAACGGTTGCACAATTAAGAAATTACAAGACCGTTGCCAGTATTAAAAATCTTTGTTTTCTTACTTCTTTATGAATGAACGTGGCGCAGACATTCCCCTGTCACTTTAGACAGCAACGTCACCTGTCACGTGGCAGACGATGCTGTTTGCATAAACTTTCTCACGAAAATACGGTAAATGCGCAACTGTTGCTATAACCTCGTAGTACAGGAACTGCAGGCAGTCTTTAAGAAAGTATTTTAGCGGCTTTTGATCTTAAGAATTTTGTGTATACGAGAAAACATCCGCACTGCCGTGAACACCACCAACACAGCTATTCTGCCGTTACGAACTGCGTGTCGGCTAGCTCAAGTTGATCACCGTGCTGATGTCGTCGGGTATATATCGTCTCCAGACTGTCAGAGAATTTATCACTTTAAAGTACCAATGAAACGACTGAGAGGTGTTTACGTAGCTAGTGCGAAAATTAAGAGTTCTTTGTAGCCACTGACTTCATCCGTCAGAATTACAGAGGAATCGCAGAGGAAAAATGTTGAAAGGATGTGAAGGGGAAAAATCCGCAATGTTTTGTTTTTAAATTGCTACAGCGTACATTTTTCATTTCGCACGGATGTGTACAAAGTCTTATTTGGCATTTCGGCTGCACATTACGCATTTTCGCACTAAGCCAAATTGTTATAAGCCAAGTCAATTACGAAAATGATGCGGATCTGTACTCTTTGTACAATACCCCTACATGGCAGTAATGGCTTCGAAGGAGTCGCTTTGACGCCGGCGTCACATTTCTTCTCCCCTGTGTAAAAAAGCTGTCTGCTTGCCTTACTTGCCATAACTTGGGACCGACCCCAAAATGGCTGCTGTCCCGCCTAGCCGCATACTCGGGGTGCTTGTCGCATACTTGGGGTGATTGTAACGCACACTTCTTCGCCTTCATCATCGGCAATGCAAACAACCCCTCATGGCCCCACTCATAGCGTCACATTCCGGGCGTAGCTATGCTTCCTTACTTCACCGCACGCGTGGATCCTCGTGATACAGGCTCCTGGGCCGGGGAACGCTGTAATGGACGGTTTCGCAGCAACTTTCGCAACTTTGGAAAATCTACCCGCGCTTAAATGCGACAAACTGGGAACTTGTCAAGCCAAACTAGCTCAGCATTCTCGCAACAAACAAACTGCTGGCGACAACTCTGGCGACCAGCCACACTTTTTCATCCACAAAGACAGGTTTCCATGTCAATGAAGACTTTATTTAGACTTACAATCATTTATTAGGGCCCTTAGATGTTACATATAAAAGGTAGTGATAAAATGACAATTTCTTAGTTTCCGATTGAAGCATCTGAAAATCTGGCGCTTAAAAAATGGATCCAATAGCTAGCTATTTATTGCGTCTAGTGTTCTCCCCACTGAGGGTAAGAAAAAGTTAAGGCGGAAAGAATAAAGTAGTAATAGTGGCGATAGCGAGACACAAATAAACAGGTTAAAGTTTTAACAAGCACGGTTCCAGCTCTTTTTTAGCAAGGTGACATTCCACCATACATGGTGCAGCGGGTGTTTACTATGGTTTAAAGTAGGTATACGTGACTGATAGCAGCGTACAAAGATTAACAGTGATAAAATACCTTCGAAAATACTGTTGCCTGACGTAACTCAACCTAGTTGGTTCTCCATTGAATGAATGAATGAATGAATGAATGAACACACGTTTTTTTGAAAGAGAGAGAGAAGTCCCCGTGAAATGACCCGAGGCCTTGGTGAATAGTCGGAAATGGGGTAGGAAGTAAAGAGTGTGGAGAACAGCGAAAGAAAGGCAGCTAGAAGCCGTCCTCAATGCAGGCTTCAATGATTAAAAGTAGCACGAAAATCCAGCAGATGCTTCCTGTGAGGTGGGGCTCTAAGTGGATTAACCCAAATTTCGTAGTCTGCCGGTCGTAGCGGGCCAAGTGTCTTCAGGCAGCGTTCTCTAGAAACACTGTGTGCCGAATGGTCGCTACTATGGCTATCTGGCCAGGTGTACCGCTAGCATTTAAGAACCATGCTTGCCCAGGTCAGGTGGGGAGAACTGTCAGTCTGCTTTGCATGGTCGACGAGGTGTGCTACAGTGCCAACCTCGTTTTGAAGCTCGAGGTGGACAGGCTCCATTGACCGAATCAGTGCAGACCCCCTTCTTGTGTCCGTAGTGTAGTCCCAAGTTGTATGAACAGCATTACAATCTCCACCAATGAGAATGGGCAAGCCTTAAGCTCGACGACAAAGAGCCATGATCAATGCGGGGCCATCACCATCACTCACAGCAGGACGTATGTGTACTGATGCCCAGTGGTATGTCGGCGGTATGAAAAATCAATCTTGACTCTCTTATTAAGCGCCATTGGCTCCCACTGCTTCTTTGTGATGGCGGCAACCACTTCGCGCCCCTGCGTACAAATGTCACTCAAGTTTGTGATAAGCGTTTGTCCACGAGCACGACAGCTTGGCCCCTAGCGTCAGGTGCGGGTGATTGTTTGTCTTTACCACTTCTCCCTCTTAATTTAAGTATCGTTGGACACGGCTACGTATTGTAGCGCGTGAGGTGAACCGAAAGACAGTCCGTTTCTTGGAGAAAAAGAAATGTTTAATGACATGCTCCTTGCGTGAAGAGAGAACGACGGACAATGAGAGATGTCAGCGCTTGTCTGTGTAACGTCTGTCTTCGTCCGTCGTTCTTTTTTTTTGCGCTACAAGTGTTTCATTCAAACACCTCGCGTTCGTACACACAAGAACTAAAGAAGCAGAGGGAGACAATGGCACTTCATAAGAAAGTCAAGATTGATTTTTCAAGCCCCCGACATAACACTGGGCTGTTAGGGTGCAGGTTAATTTAAGGGTTCGGATTAATTCAATGATGCACCAATTAGCCCAACTTGCGTTTTTGCTTTACTTTAAACCATTTGACGTCCTAGTTTGTTTGTTTTTTATTTCGAGCAGATTGTTGCAATTATTTACTCGTGCAAAAGGAAATGCCTAATTTTAGGTGCGTGATTCCATATCAAGGTTGAAACCACCGAATAAATTACGTCGGTAAGGATGCTCTGAGCCGGCTATTATTTGTTGAGGCAATGATCCGAGAAATAAACGTAGCACTAATGTACAGAATGCCCCGAAGGCGAATCAGAGACGCCATGGGCGAAAAATGTCGTGTAGTCGGGGAGTATGCAATTTTTTTATATCTGCTGAATAAAGGGGAGTTGAATTTGGCACAAAATTCGCCGAATCGCCATCAAGAAATTCCATCTCTGGTACAAGAAAGTAGCTCAATATGGGCCAATTTATTACACTTCAAGGTAGTTCCCTGCGTCGCGCCTCAACTGAGTCCAAGAACACCAAGGCCAACGACCTCGCATACCAACTGGTGGCATCTAAAGGCAAACGGTGTTCACCTGTCATGTTTAATCTGTCCAATCATCATTAGCTCTCACTACAGTCTACACCACAGGTGGGTTACAATAGTAACTCCATGCTCGCTCTTAGATTAATAATTGTCTTCCTGGTGTTGTGCCCACCACCCAACGCACGAATTTTCACTTAAGGACAGTGGCTTAGTGCCTAGAACGTCGTGCTGCTACTCTTGATGTCGCGTGTTTGATTCCCGCGGCCTCAGAGGCTGAATTTCTGTCGGCACCGCAGTACAATAAGGTCCAAGTGTGCAAGAGTTCAGTGCACGTTGAGAGATGCAGCCCAAATTGATTCACAACTTTCACTATACCGTACCTTGCAGCGGAGGCATAGCTTCGCCGAAAAATACTCTAATTTAAACTCCCACGTAAGACGACGCGTAACAGTCAGCGCGGACTAGTTAAGAAGTGTCTTTCTTTCCATTACAGCATTAACAAAAAAAAAGCGTTCATCCCGCATTGACCTTCCTGATCACACTCCTCTATCTGTCAAAATTGAGTAGATCTGCGCACGTGCCGAGCCATTCGCCCTCCTCACCCATTTTTGTGGGTCTTTGGATAACCCCATAACCCGTATTTCTCTCGTACTGCGGTTTGTGGGCGTTCCGGTCCGGTCGGTAAGGGGGAGCTAGGTTTATCTCTGTGGTTAATCTAACGTGGCGCCGGTGTTCCATGAAAGCCCTGTTCTGGGTTCACGCTCAGGACACCGCCCATGGCGGGAACTGAATGACGCAAACTGTAAGGGGCGCGCGCTAGAAAGAGATAAGCATAAATTTCTCCGTAAGACAACGTGGTGCCCCAGGCTCATCCCCGTTCCCCCTCTCAGCTGCGCACATTGGCCACTTTCTGGCGCCAAACGCGAGCATCAATTGACCTCTACAGCACTGCGCGCTTGCCCAACCAGGCAGACCTGGGGCATCCGGGGCCTATTCGGAGAGGTCGCCTTAAAGAAGTGGAGGGGAGGATGATGACAGAGCATGCGAATTACCTCTCTTTTCTATCGCTGCATCTCTCTCTTTCCTTCGTTGCTTCACTTACTCCATGTATGCGGCCACATCGCGACACGCGAGGGATCGAATAGACGCGAGGCGGGCAAGGGTAAAACCAAGCCGAAAACGGAATGAGAAAACGAACATCCGTGGCATTGATGACGCGTAACCTTTACAAAGAAAAGAAGCCGATTGTCATAAGCTCGGCCCGTAATAAGTGTAGCGCTGCCAAGTTCAACTGCCGCGAAAATCCCGGATCCCCCTCCCTCTATAGGCACATGGCACAAAACAAGAAGCGCCGTTTCTACTGCGCCTCTTAGCACTTCGTTTCGGGTGTCGGTTGCAAGTGTGTAGCGGCGTTTTTCCAGTCGCGTACGTTGCGCGCGCAGAAACACCAGCGGTATTGGACGTTGCGGGGATTCCTTAGCAATTAATTCTCCGGGCGTCTTTTCGAAGCGTACCCGTGGATAACGATCGGCGCCCGTCTGCTACATACTTCGTGTTCGCTGGCCCATGGAACTCAACGCCCCGCATTAACTTACATTTGCAAAGCTTTTCGCATCACCGTACTTCCACCTGCATTCAGCTTTGTGCCCGAAGTACGCGCTAGGGGAGTCCTCTCAAGAAGGGCCAAAGTCGACCCACTCTTGTTCACAGCTTTTCCAAGTTCGCTGTCAATTTAAAGCTCGCCCCATTCGGAAGCAAGCTCTTGATCGTATTGCCAGCATCCTTGAACCCGGGGGAATCGAACGTCAAAGCATTCACGCTTCCGCTTTGGGTCCTTGGGCACGTGGTTGAGGAAGCAAGCGAAGTTGCGTCGCTGTCTCTGAGGTGCTCACTCATCATGATTTTAAGATTTTTTACCGGTGACCGGAGTCGCCTGCACTCAGTCCTCCCGCTGTTCGTTGTGGCGGTCACACTACTGTTCACGGTATCTGCTGGAACCTCGCGAGCGGAGAATTCGACCAACGTCCATGACTCAGTCACACGGGTGCCAAATAGTGCGTCGAGCACGGAGGAGCAGGATGAGCCCGACTACGAGCAAGCTCTGCGAGATTTCGTCGCTCGCGCCTTTGCCAGCATACCGGCATCCACAAGGAGGAAGCTGTTAGAGGCCGATGTGCGGCCGGAGTGCAGCGTTGGCCTGTTCCGCATGATGCGGGCCTTTCAGAATCTCGACCCTTGGGCACTGAGACGTAAGTCTACTACATACGCTTCTTTACACCCTTCTCTGCGCGGCGGACTGTAATGAGGGTAAAAAAAAAGCACTCTATCAATCAATGTGGCTGTACCAAAGTGTCTCGTAGTGCTACCTGCGGTACGGTTGAACGAGCATTTTTAGCGACTTAGTTACGGAGAGCATAATTTTAAAGAAATCAGCTTTGCATAGCGCACGGTTCACTTCTATGGACATAGTGGAAAAATTCTACCTCCTCGGGTGATTTTTGCTAACCATATTTGCAGGCTGTCTTCCTCCGAGCGTGTGGGCGTACTGCTTTTGTAATCATTACATGTGCTCGCTGCGGAGAAATTGGTAGTGTTGGAGTAGAGCACTAGGGCTGCTCATGCTGTAACCCCTGAAAACTGCCTGAACAGCCTTTGTTGCTTTACTTTTTACCGCCACATTTTCTCGCTCTCGATCCAAAAACATCATCAAAGTGCCGATTTGACGTTTGACTTGTCAACACGCTATAGCGCCAGAGCGACTGGTTTGACATTGTTTGTGTCTGAGCAAGCGCGGCAACATTAATGTAAAAAAGTTCGTCGTCGTCGACTTGGTTGCCACTTCAAACTAGAGCCACTAGATCAGGTTTCAGAGTATCGGCACTCTTTACGCTAATTGTTGGATGCCGCCAACAGCAGCCATTGATCGAACTGCGTCCCGTCACATTTGTTTGCCCCTGAAAACCCATGGGCGCTGACATTTTGGTGCCCATGTGTTGTCGCGTGCGCGCATTCTTCGATAAATCGGGATTTTCGAGGCACAGTGCGGCTGTATGAGGCGTTGAGATGGAGTTTTTAAGCCCCAGACAGAGTAACGATGGCGTGCTGCTCTGTACTGGGCTATTTAAATCGGCCGGGAGGTGGAAAAAGCCTGCTTCGCTTTCCACTGGGAAAGAACGACAGTGGCCTATAGCGTAACCTACAGCCACTAGAAAAGTGTGGCTTATTTAGTGGCTCTAGCAAAAACTAGAGCCACCGAAAGCTACGCTAGAGTAACCGAGCCTGACCCTGTCGCCCCTGCACGCCGTCTCGAAATCATCGAAAAGTAAACACAGCTGTCATGGTTACCGGTCAGCGCCCGGATCAATTCCGCCCGTCAAGGTAGGCCTCAATTTGGCTCATAAAGCTGGCCACCCTGGCGATAGGCTACGAAATGGCTGCCGGAGTGCATCAGTGCCCTTAATCTTGAGCCTAGCTGATTGAGTGGCTCTACATCAAACGCTTCGTTCGCCGCCGGAAGCGCTATGGAACCAAAAGAGCAGGTACGGTGAGCGTTCCTTAGAGCGTAGCCACGTAATGTCCATTTTTGCTCGGCGGCGCTTCTGATTACCATTGCTGTGCCTGAAGCTCAGGCAGAGCCTGCCATGCTAAATCGTAAACTTCCTCAGCAGTTATCAGCAGATGTCACCCTTGAAGTCAGAAGTAGGACGGTGAAGAGCTTCAAAACCACGGAGACGACTGTATAAGCATACACGCAAGAAAGGCAGTTAACTTTTGCTTGGGAAAGGCGTAGAGTATACGAAATGTGAAAATCAGCTTTCTGACTTCGAAAGGCCGGAAGCAAGGAAGTTGGCAAGCAGTTATACAGACGGGCACTCCAAGCACGCTGCGCTTGTATTGTGCTTTGCAAATACTCCACGTGGTGGCGCGCTGTACGATGGTAAGGGGGTAAGGGTCCCGTGCAGTTTTGTGTACCCCCCAGATAAGCCTAACAGATAGATCGCCTTCCCATTACAGCCAATATGCGCCATTAGTGCGTATGTGCATGGGCAGTTTTTTGTTGACGGTGAGAACACGATATTCGGCCTATATCATTGCATCACCCTGCGAGTTCACCACTGCTGGTTCTAGTTCAGCGAAATTGTAGAGCCCTAATTTATTATTCTTCCATCCAGTGAACTTTACAAAAATTCATTAAACTTCTGCCTGCCCACCGCAATTTTAATGGCTCATTGCCTACGAAGTTCTGGCTGAGGGTGGTGAGGTGTAATTCCGGCCTTTAAAGCCACAAGGCCGGCTTTACATCCCCAGTACAAAGAAGCGCGTATAAATTTTCTGCCCTTCGCCAAAGTGTCTACGCATGCATCCACAAAATCATAGACCTAATAGAAAACTTTGTGCCGTTCAATGCCAGGGAGAGCTCAAAGGGTAATGCTACATTGGGTATAGCAACAGGGCATCGGAAAAATGGACCGTAGTTCGCAATGGAGCAGCTGCTTAGTCATTCGGCGGGTAATTGCTAAACGCTGAGGAAGACAAAGAAAGGCCGACATTGATACATCAAGGACCAGAGTCGTCAGAACGAACCAGTGTGACGAACAAGGAGGCGCCTACAGACACCGTGAGCAAAATTTACTTTCCTGAGCACAATAATCGACGAAGAATGCCAGTCTTTCCAATCCTGGATGCTACAAATTTAAACATATATCCAATCGTTGCAAGTCGCCCCTACAGAGTCTCGTCCTCGTAAAGTAATTTGCGGTGCTGTGTCGCGCGGTGCCAGCCAGCCCGCTACGAAGGTCCGCGGCAAGTCCATTGGTAATCCTACCACGGCCGCTGAGACCCACGCGCTTCGGAACGCACTATCCGAAACGGCAGCCTCGCTTCCATGAGGCTTCAATTTTGTCTTGTGTGTTTGCAAAAAGGTGGAAAGCAAGAACCTGCAGCATGGCATGTTGGCTGGAACGCAATGAAGGACACAGCTTGTATAAATTGGACCTGGCCGACGACCAGGGCGTGGTTCTTATTGTTCCAAATGTAATGAACTCCAAAAAGCATGCTAATTGTTGCTTTAGGGGATTCCGATTGTTGCATAAAAGCATTTTTCGAGCAATGTATTACTGCATTCAATTAAAAAAAGTCTGAACAGGCATCACTGAAGTTTTTCTTTGGTGGTGGTGCACATTTTACTACCAAAATTCAGGCTGAAGGAATAAACTCTAGAGCTGTGTCCTTTAGAGAAACTGCCGGATAAGTGCCATTCGGTAAAGAGCGTATGAAATAAATCAACTTTTCGTAGATACTAAATTGTTTATAGAATTTTAAATGCCAATTTCTTTCGAATTTTATTCGTTGCTGGCACGCAACACCCTCCCGTGATTACACGTATTCGACAAAAGCCGGTTATTTAAAGTAGATTCCATACTTCAATTTTTATGTGCTAAATGTAATCAAATACCCTCTGTCGGTCATCGCTGGTTAAAACACGTGTAGTGCCCACAGCTTCCGGAAAGAGTCATTTTAAACTCATCATTGAGTGACTCCTAAAGCATGATTCTATTTCTTGGAACAGGTCAAACAAATACACTGCATGTTACCTGCAGAGTGTTTGTTTGACCAGGTATGTCAAGGTCTCTCTCTCTCTCTCTCTCTCTCTCTCTCTCTCTCTCTCTCTCTCTCTCTCTCTCTCTCTCTCTCTCTCTCTCTCTCTCGCTCCCTGTGCGTCTGTGTGCATGTGTGCGAATGTTCATACGCACGCGGCGCGCGTGTGTGTGTGCACGCGCGTGCGTGTTCATGCGCATGTGTGCGTACTTGTGCGTGTTTGTGGGGACCTGTGCGTGCGCGTGCGGGTGCATGTATGTGCATTTGCGTGTCAACACGCGCGCCCATTGGATATATGCGCCTGGCTTTAAGCAGTACGTCACCTAGTACAAGTTTCCGACCGACAAGATAACGTCATGGGCTTTTATGTTATACGCGTACACCACCTGTGACACTTGTACCAAACCACTGCACACAGCGCATTCTTAACTGACGACATGTATGGGCGCCCCCTACTTCGCTCAATGTGGCGCCCGCCCCGAGAACACAGTACTTTTTTTACTGCATATAGGATATCTGATCGTTTAGAAGGGACCAAGGTGAAAAGCTAATTGGGGGGGTCCCCACACCAATTATTGCGCAGAGAAAACAACACACGTTTCCAGGTATCAGCTTTCTTTTTGCCCGTACATTTGTTCTATGCGGGTGAAACTTGCCACTTTTTTCCGCGTTCGCAGCCATTTAGTGAGGTGATAGCTCCCGTCTTTTATGGCTGAGTCGAACTCATTGGCAGCTTGATCTGCGATGCAGGAGGATAAAAAGTACCAATTTGACACTTCTCTGCCCCGCGTTGGCCGGCTCGGGTGTTCCGGTTTTTTGTTTTTTTTCTTGGGAATGCAATTACGCCTGATCGCGTTGTCAACCAAATTCTTGCACTTTGTCGCGATATTAACTGCCAGGCAGCGTTGATTGATTCGATTGTTCTTTGCTTGATCCGGTTACGACGTTTTATACGGAAGGTAGTGAGTAGGTGGCCAAGCAGGCCTTTTCAGTATCGCCAAGGTCGACTGGATCACGACCGGCTTTATAGATAGCTATAAAGCCGGTCGTAAATTGGAAACCCAGTGGCGGTGCACGTGGGCGCTGATCCAGGCTGCGGCACTGCACTGCCATCGACAATATGGGCGTAAGCCTAAATAATTTTAGAGGTACGCAATCCTAATATTCGTCAAATCAATAATAACCGAACAGTGCAAGCTTGTATAATTTTATCACGGAAGATTAAACAATAAGCTTCCAGAAACACAAAAAAAGAAAGTTTTTGCCGCCCTCTTAGGTAGAAATCTAATGGTTTCCACTTGGTTTCCATACTGTGCCAAGGTGCCCAAAATGAGCTAAGTGGGTCGCCTTCTTTACCGGAAGTACCTAGCACTGATTCAGAAGTAATTACTTACGAAAACGCAAATTTTGGTTCGGATGATCCGCCGCTCTTTCAGATCGGTAATCGGTGACAGTGGCCATGGGCTGAACTCTTTCAGAAGCAGGTATCGGCGTGTCTAAGCTTTACTTTCAGATGCCCATCTCGATGCTTCCTCAGGTGGTTTTGAGTGGACCTACTTCGTAATCCTCGTCATCTGAGTTATTCCTGAACACTAATCGGTTTTGCCAATCTAGTACGCGGCTATCAACATAGGTGTTTGCTGCAATGCGTTGCCTCTAAAAAAATATCTTGACCTAACAGTTCATGAAAGTGACTTGTATTGATGCGCAGAAACCCGCAACATTGGAGGATTTCTGGTTAAATATAATCAGGAAGCATTGTATCTCCGGGTTGTTCAGAGTCCATCGGATTTACACGAAAACGCATATGCGCGTTCATCACCCACAAATTGGTTCAACCCGGTAAACCTGAAGTGCAAACTATGCTGCTGCAATCTTGAAGTCTTTTCTTTTGATTTTATGGGGAGTTCTATAACCTGGTCACGCCATCGTTTACATTTTGGCCTTCAGCGTAATTGGTTCACGTTGCGTGGATTTCGCGTGGATTGGTAGTTATATGAGATATGGTCATCTATCTCCGAATCAAAATTAAATGAGCTAGAAAAGTGTGCACGCATGCTTGGCAGTTCCTTTGCATGGGGTTATGATGCGCTGTAGTAGCGCAGAACTACGGATTAATTTGGACCATCCGGGGATCGTGCATATGGAGGCTTCCGTGTTTGGCTTCTCTCTGAAATACAGCCATCACGGCAGATATCTGGGCAGTATCTACGACCATGTTTGGGAAACTCCCTTCAAATAACGATCGCTTCGGGGACGCATCGAGGACTTCGGACTCGGACTTCCGCGTCGTGCCCAACACAGTAATAAAGTGTGCATTATTGAGGCATGACCTGGCAGTCACAAGCCCAGTGTAGTCTCAATTACGTCTTTGGTGCGTTTAGAGTGCCGTACGACTCTACTATAGGCACTCCACTAAAGCGAAGTCGGCTGGAGGGTTGCAAAAAATGCTGTATCTGGCTCTACTTCGCTTTCCCAGATGTAAGGTAGCGTAACATAATCTAACATACCCTAATTAACCGAAAGCAACAGTTAAAAGGCCGAAAGCTAACCTAAAACTGGAAGAGATGAGTAAAACTAATCTGAAAAAAATAATAATAAAGGAGGCAAAAGCCAGCCTCGAACAATCGCCCTTTGTGTAGGGCAGGTAATACTGAACTTCATAACCACAACGCCAGACGCTCCGCTCTTTGCCAGCCTAGTTTTAAATACTCCAATGTCGCCGGACGGCGCCCCAGCCATGGCGACAGGGCTGCCCTAGAACGCTGTCGGACGGCACTCGAAACACTGCTTTACGTCTTTCCTCTGTTTGTTCAGCCGGCTCAAGACTGAACGACTTTCCACTGAATATTTTAGCACAGCAATGACATGCGTTCGGTAAAACGGCTTTTGGAGCCATTCACGCACGCAAGGCCCAGTTCTTCTTTTTGCTTTCGCAATCACTGTTGGTGAAACCTACGAAAGTGATTTGCGGCACCCACATCGTACGTGGCGTGGTGATTCTACAAGTTCCGAATATCGTTTCTCTCACCGTTTCCAAAATTAAACTAATTTATTGTGAGTGTTGTTCATTTTAAAGCGGATCAGGATCGTTGCCGAAAAAAAAAAGCTAACACGCCGCGTGGAAAATATTGATACCAAAGCGCTTTTCTTGCAGTCTTTGACGCGTCTGGCAAGTACCCTTCGGGGCTGCTGCAAGGCACCAAGGCCGACCTGGGCGCTTTCGACGAGTGCGTGGAGACTGTTGTGCACGACAGCTTCGGCCGGGAGGTGTCCAAGGGCCAATACTGCAGCCTGCTTTTCAACCTGCGGTCCACTCCGGCCATAAAAGAGCGCATCTCTTCACTGGACGTTTTGCACCCGCTGGTGAGTCTTGCAACTTCCCAAGCACGTGCCGTCAAATGAACCACTCATTATCAGCCGAAGGTAGTTTACCTCCGCACTCTTGCGTTTAGTCATTCCAAGCTCGGCCTCAGACATCCCGACAAGACGCTAAGCTTGTCTCTAAGGCTTGTGGTGGAAAAATAAAAACGCCATAGTGCCGGGGGGGAGGGGAGGGGGGGGGGGGCGAGGAGGCGCAATTGAGAATCCAACGCACGGAACGATAGTTGAGGGTGCGCCAGCTGCGACCCACGGCAGGAAACGGATTCAAATGATCTTCGCTTGGTAATGGGAGATTTTACTTCTTCCGCCCAGCTATAGGGTATCGAGCTTAAATTTATTTGGCCATTCGAAATAAAAACGCAGAAGGCGTTTGCGTCGACGGGTGACAGTAATAGAGGCACCGGCTTCGCAGTGAAGACAATGCACCGGGGCTAAAATTGCGTCTGCACTGCTAACATTCAGTATCTTTCCCTTCTATCAATGAAATTTGCCTGACTTAATACTTGAAAATATAATCTTGATAAAACAAATTCCAAACAAATATCTGAGGTTTTCTTTTAACCTCACGGTGGCATTGCGGTCTCAGCGCCCCGACATATGCGAGAAGCCATTTTTTGTGGGTTTAAAATGAAGTGCAAGACTTTTTAACTTGCACTGATCACCTTAAGCAGTTAAGGTAATTTGGCCGCGAGAAGGCTAATGTAGAATTGGCAGGGTGCAAGGTCTGCGTTATGTGCACTCTCTAATGAAATCTGGGCTAGTTTGCCTAACGTCGAGCAGAAAGTTCAAAAAGCAGAATACTCAGGCGTATTCTGAGCTATGATCGAGCGCCATTCTGGAGTGTGGGGTATGGAATGACCCATTGAAAAGCCCATAAGGGCGGTGAAATTGGGGCAGTCCAAAATATGTGTTAATTCGGTGGTATTCACAGGGAGCAGTTTGGGGCATCACTCCCTCTCAGCCTCTGCAGCAGTTTGGGCATCGCCTAAGAAATTGATAGCGAAGGAATGGAAGTTTATGATTTGCGGGGGCGTACGGACAGAAAACCTGGGTCGTGGGAGCGCTTCATATATGAACGGAATATAGCGGTGAATCCATCATGGAGACATCTGCAACGTAGAGTTGAAGTTATAAAAAAGCCACATTTTTTTAGACAAATGGCATTTTGCATGGGCCGTGAGCCCTTAACACTAACATTGTGGCATTAATTCCCCTTCGGCTGCAATTTTGGCCGTCAATATTTCGGCCTCCCTTATGAATGTTATTGCACTTAAAACTGAAGCGGGTAATAAGCTCATGAGTGACTGACCGCACTCTTCGGTAGCCCGAAGTAGTTCTAAATGTGATAACATTCCAAGACACAGTGAACTGTTTTGTAGGGTTGCTGTTGTATAGTTCAACGGATAGGGGCGGATATCTCAGCCTAATAAAGAGAGAGGAGCCAACCCTTGTCCCGCCCGGCAGGTTGTCGTAGCGAGGGGGAAGGGGGGTGAAGGTTGAAGGAGAGAGGCTGGGTACTGAGCCCAGGAAAACAAGAGAGGGATATCTTCCTAGCCAACTCCGCAACTCCAGTCAGTCCAGCTGCTATTTAGGAATGCAGGATAGGATACCAAACTATTTACAATAAACAGATACAGCGAGACTGATGGAAGAGACAGCAAACATGCTCTCGCAGGCAACTTGCTGTGGCCTAATGGACGATGAAGCAAGCCGTGCTTGAGAAGTAAGGAAACAGGAAAAATGCTCCTTTTAGAAATTGTTCCCATACATCGAACGTTTGACGCAGTTCTTAATGATACGCTTCATAAAGAAAGCGTTACGCATCACCGTCATAGTTCCGCATTAAGAGCTTTGCAAAAGAAAACAGTCACCCGAACGTAGATGTCTGCACGCATATTCGTGTCTGTGTTGGCAGCTGTGCTCGTACCAGGATGTATTTGGCAAACAGGATATTCTGCGCCAGTTTTGTTTACCACTCATCGCGTGTTGAAGGGTTCTGGCTATGCGCTATGCACTGATGCCGATTCGCATGCGCCTAATAGTGTTGTAAAGCTCTGCAGATTAGTGTTGATGCTTCCTCGGGACATATCACATTTCGCTTTGTGCAAACGCTTAAAGCCATCCCTTGAGATCATGCTCAACTTTCTGAAAGTATGAAAACAAAAAACATAGCTATACTTTTAGTGTTGCTTAGTACAAGTCAAGGGGAGGCAGCCTTGAGGTATTGTGTGCTTACTTGCCATTCCTGTACCCTCGACAATCGCAGTGCTTCGGAAAAAACCTAAAATCATTGTGCAGTCACCAGAAGTAACCTTATCTGGTTTTAGACGTAATGCAGTCGTGCGTGTCGGGATTCGCATTTGCTGTGGTTACCAGCTTGCGTTGTCTTACAACAGTAAATGAAATATTGCCGGGAAGAATGGAAAATTGTACCTAAGACTTGTTAAGACTTATACTGAGACAGACCTCACGAAAACCGTCTCGAAATTACATGAATTAGCCCTACGAAGTTACAAATCCAGTATTAACGACTCAAGTGCGCCCCCAAGTTTCGTTCTGGTAAAGATGCCATTCGAGGATTACAGGCTACATCACCCGAAAGAAAAGATTGTGCAATATAAAAGTTCGCGTACTAACCGGCAAAAAAAAAACTTAGCGTTCGATGAACCCCTCAGAGATTGGATATCTATTGTTTAAAATCAGCAATAGCTCTTGAGTGGGACAAGAATTTCGTGTAATAGGGCGTTTTTGTTTCTAGCCTTACTGAGAGAACAAAACCAAACGCCAAAGGTAGTACGCCAAAGGGAAGACCCTATTGGTTGCCTTTGGTAGGGGAAACAGAGAAATAACGGTGACAGGGGAGCGCGCCCTCACAGCTCCATGTCTCGCATTACAACGGTAGGTCGGCAGGCATCTGGCTCTTTGAAAGAAACTTAAAGTTCATTCGGTGTGCATGATTTTCCGCACACGTGCAAAACAAAAAGGTTGAGATGACAATGGTGGTGGCACGTATGCGGTGCATTTTCTTCCACTCGATATTACAAATAATGATAAAGTGATGGTTATTCTTCTCGAGCATACTGTATCACTGTTGCATTGCATTTACTCCAAAGCGTGCAACATATTCTCTTCACCACGTATCTATGTGCACGACGCTCTGTCGGCATCGGGCACTATAAATAGTGAAGCTTTGCGAGTGTGCTAGCATGCGCGATATATTGTCTTAAAGGCAGAATTTCTCCCTAAACAGTATACAGGCACCTAATTTTGAACGTTCAACTTAGAGTTTCCGGCAGCGAGCGCGTTTCGTTTATCCTATTAAACTGCTGCTCTAGCGAACGTATAGGGTATTACAAGCTCTTTTGATGCACAAAACTCCAGCCTTCCCCTCAGCTTGCTTATCGCAACGTCAAATTCGCCAAAGCAACCCGTTGCACTGCGTCCAAACGGGGTGAGACGTTGTTTAGAGTTCATTTCGGGTGGGGAATGCCCTACAGTGCCTTTCGAACCCCAAGAAAGAATGCTTGTTCTACATCGGCTCAAGGGCACATCGCCTGCTGAAACTGATTTTACTGATCCCTCGGCAACCAGTGTCGAAGTACAGGAAGAGGCTGATTTATCCATGTTTGTTTAATAACAAAACGACCGCCATGACGTCCTTCCGCTCTCAAAGTTTTGTACTAAAAGGGACCGTCCCTCGTGGATTGTTGATAGCGCGGTTAGAAAAAAAGGTTAATAATGTTGTTAGCTATGTACAATAACGGGAGCTTAAAATTACAAGTGCTGGGGCATTGGTGATTATGCAAACCCGGTTTTACTCGAACACTATATTTTTTTTCTTTTTGGAAGGGCATACCAGCTGTGTGGCGGATATTGGTGTTCTTTAAACGACTACTTCTTCTGAACGGCTCGCAATATACGAGAGGTGGTTTTCAGATTGCTCGTGCTTAAAATGAACTAATACAGTTTTAAAACATTCGCAATTATGACATTGTTCTGACATTTCTGTTGATTAACAAAACGCGTAAGAAAACGATTGTACCTTTTTAGGTTATTGTTGTATGATGTAAAAAAAAACACTGGGTTGTCCAGCTTATGCTTCAGGTGGGTCTTTAGAAGCAAACTGAAAGCTTGCGGTGTGTGTGCGGGTAAAATTTACGGCATACCGCTGAAACACAGTCGCTGTTACTCTGCTGACAATGTGGGCCAGACTGTTTCTTTGTGCACGCTCGGTAATCACAAAAATTGGTTTAGCTGATAGAAATGCTTGCATGAAAAGGTTTCAAGTGGTACTACACGCTACTCTGTAGATGGGTATACCTCAAGTTAGTACGGGGATTGAATGTTCACACCATTGTAGGACCATTGAAAAACAGAGGTGGTTTTGTGTGCGGACCCGATTCCTTTTTTGGCAGCGCACATCATGAGTTTTTTATTGAGGAAGGTTATCTTACATCGGGGGGATAAATGAAGTTTGTCTTAATACCTTGAAATATTTTCAGGTTTATTCACGGTGTAACGACAATGAAAATACTGTTTTTTTTTACATATTGCGGATTGATGCGGCAACCTTCTGCGCACACTGTGTAGTGTAACATTTTCCTACAGGAAGGAGGTTTGCGTTTCGGTATTCACAATTTTCATTTCAAGACGACGAGACAGACTTTCTAGCGCTATGGCGGCTCACTCGTAAACGACGACGAAGAGGACAGTCTGAACTAGACTGGGCGAGCTGTCTGCCAGGACGCTACCGAGGAGGGTCACACCGGTTTTTGTAGACTTTGTATGGTGCATCTCTACCGTCGCATAACTTCTCCGCGACGTCGCGATCGCAAAAATGTTGCCATATACATTTCGTCATGTTCTAGAGCAATGCTATGTAGAGTCGAAGTGGTCCCACTACACTTATCGTTGAAATATTTACTTATTACCCCCGCAGTAACAAGGAAATATTGGCAAAATATCAATCCAATATCGTCTAAGTATCCCCATGTGGTGTCTACGCCATCCAGCAATCATGCAGGTGCACAGAATTTCTGCATTATATAATTTCGTAATGATCACCACATTTTCCTTCTAGTATGGTATGTTTTCGATGCTCCTGCGCAGAGTTCTCCAATACAGGTCTTTTGAATGATAAAAGCGAACACTATTTGATATCCCTCCCACTTTTCCTTTGCCAAAGAGCTCATTATCTTCTCTGTCCGTACTTCCGAAAGAGTACTGTGGTTGCTAAGAGGGCCATGAGCTTCATGAACGAATACTAATACCTGTCATTCAGCAATCGCCAGAGTTACACTAATGAATTCTTTATTTTCACTTTCAGATGAAGCATTACAAAGACCTCTTTTTCATCGATGAGTTTCCCATGATGCGCATAGGCATCTGCATCACTAACGACTGTGACGAACAAGACTTGCGCGCTCTCATTGCGGCAGGTAAGCAAAACGTTTCTCGATTCGGGTGAGAAATGCGAACCACGATACAATTGAAAATGTGAGAGCTATAAAAATATAACGATCAAATGTTCGCATAAAGTTGAAAACTACATTTTTTTAAACAGAACTCAGTAACAAGTCAGTTAACACATAAAAGGTAACAACTGAAGCGCTCCATTTCTCTTGACTACCCTCTTGTTTTTGCGCGCTGTTTATTAAGGAATCGACGGCCGCAATGTCTCAAAATTCCTCGCTAGTTTAGAGAAAGTCGGCAGCGTTGTGTAAAGCCTCCATAATTAAACTAGAGTAAACCATTTCAATCTGGCACCAAAACCTGGTAAACTGGCCACGTGGCGACCTTACGACTAATACTTGGCATTACAATGCAGACGCATTCGCATAACCTAGATCACTTTATCTGGGTAAAATACAAGCATAAGCGCAACCAGTTTTTCTCTGATCTTTGTAATAAACTTTTAATCTCAAAATTTTCCTGGCCAAAACTTTTCAGTCCTGCTTCTCTATGCGTTCAAACGCAGGCGCCACTAGCTCCCTCTCTGCAGTTGCTCACCACTTTTCCAATACAGCAAGCTCGTTGGAGCTCCAGTTTCACAGAAAGGTTACAATCTGTGCTTTATTTATATTTAAATCACTATTAGAGGCGGAAAATTCCAAGTTATTTACCAATCAATCTACGGATACCTTTCACCACTGCGCACTGGCCATATTCTCTGAATGAACTAGCACAGCCTTCTACGAGCTTAAAACAGAAACACGTTGCGCAGACGCTCACGAGTTCAACGTTGGATTCGTAAAAGGCACAGGCAGCCAACTTCTCACTGTTTTATTTTAAAATTTTTGTAGCCTTTCATTGCCCTCACGTGTAAAGCAGGGCAGGTTGTTGCATTGTGGTTCAGTGTTCGGTGGATGACGTTCATTGTGACGTTCATTGTGATTTAGTTGACAGCATCGATTCCAGTGACCGGGTAGCATAGGTAATGTTCGGTGTGCCAAAAATGCGTTTATAGATGTTTCCGGGTGTTTTTCGCGAAACAATCTCAGCGTACGACGTTAGAGGTGATTGTCTCTAATTTACGCTATAGAAAACATACGCAGGGCAAATTGTTGGTCTCTTAAAAAACGAGTATGCCACAAGCAGGCTTATTTATGCTTTCGTCCACGCTGTACACCCGATTTCGGGAAAAGTAGCAGGAAATAAAGGAACCCAAACGAATGCGATATGAGCGATTTGCCGTACCTACAAGGTTATGTCGAATTGCTGGTACTTTGACGAAGTAAAGTGCTGTAATTAAGGACCAAGGAACCAGTAATTCGGGAGCATAGCTTTGCTCCGCTGATAATCCATGTTCAGGATAGAAAGCACAATGTAATAAATAAAAACGAAGCACGCGGGGATTCTTTGTTGCAACTCAGATCTTGTAAGGCCCTCAGCGGCAAGCTCTGCTTTGTTTACAAGGCGGTCCACCCCCAAACGACTGGGAGTCTACTACCTCGCCACAGCTCTCCGACATGACGAATTGCCCGTGGCTAGCGCTGCTAGTGGAATAAATGTTCAAAAGGATGTAGAATGGGGCTAGTTGGTGATGCTTCATGTTGAATTGCGTTAAGTATACAGACGAACAGGACACTAAGAGGACTGGGACGAGGCGCCAGCTTGCAACTGTTCATTTAAAAAGCCGACAGCAATGCGGGACACCTAAATATACCCACAAGGGCGTCACTTTGCGCTTTCGCAGTAAAACCGATCAAACATAAAACCAAAACATGAAGTTGCAGAAACTTATCTACTCAGCCGACAACAATACACGAGAACACTGGCAGGAAAATGTGGGAGTGGCTGCTTGCAATATGTTATCTTTCTTATCATGGTGGCTCTCTCTGAATGAATTTTGTTCCTCATCAGTAAGCAGTACTGACGGAGTGCTAACGCACCCTTCCGCTTCTGTGATTGTGTGACATGCTTCTATGATCTCGCGCGTTATCCTGTCTTTAGCCTGTGCCAGAATTGGCGTGTTCTGAAACTGCGGTGTGCACTCACGCGGCTTACAAGTTTTGCAATGGAGTGACAGACTGCTCGTTGCCTGTGTTTGCTGACCTGCGTACCGGTGTTCTCTGAGGCGTTCACTGACGCACCTCCCGCTTTGTCCTATATAAGCTTTCCCACACGCCAGTGGTATTTTGTATACTATACACGCGTCTGACAAGCAACAAATTTTTGCCTGTGTTTAGCGCCGCATTCTCCTTTGCCTTCCTCTCTGCCGTTCACTTTCCCGCACATGCCTTTTAGCTTTGACGGTGCAGAGAAAACCACTCTGACATCATTCTTTTCTGCCAGCTTTTTTAACCTGTGTGATATTCCATGGATATATGGGATTGCAACCGGAGTCTTTTTCTCTGTTACACCTCTTTCATTGTTCCTAGTCCCTCCTGTGATGGACTGGAGCAGCTTTTACCTGACCGATGCCAGCAGGCTGTCGTGTATTGTTGTCGTCTGAGTAGATATGTTTCTGAAACTTCCTGTTTTGGTTTTAGGTTTTATCGGTTTTACTGCGCAAGCGCAAAGTGTCGCCCTTGTGTGTATATTTAGGTGTCACCCGTTTGTGGCGTCTTTTTAAATAAACAGTTGCAAGTTTGCGCCCCGTCCCAGTCCTGTTAGTGTCCTGTTCGTTCATAGCGCAATGCAACACGAATAAATGTTGCTAGTATGCAAATAGTTGCTAGTAGGCTGGGCATCTTCATTCAGTTTCCCGGCCGCGGCCGCCGCTTTTCTGATGGAGGCGAAAAGCAAAAACGCCCGTGTGTACGAGATTTCGGCGCACGTTAAAGATCCCCAGGTGGTCAAAATTAATCCGGAGCCCTCCACTACGGCGAGCCTCATCGCCTGCGTTGCGTCGGCGCGTTAAACCCCACAATCAATCAATCAATCTTCGTTCAGTGCTGTCATTAGTACTTTGCAGCATTGTGGCGAAGCATGCAGGGTGCACGAAGGCGTTGTTACGAGTCTGCTACTACTACCTCCACCATTATTCCTAATTGATTTTGCTATTACCACCATTAGCATTACCAGTGCTGACAACCTTAACATTACCTCAATCACTATTAATCCAACTAAAATTAGTTAAATTGATGCGTAGTATTAAGGGTCCCGTGCCGCAAAAAAGCCGTCGTCCATGGGGAAGCGGACTGTGAGCAAAAAATCTGCGTTCGAAAAACATTCCGTACGGCCACTTTGCAGCGCCCCTGAAACCCCCGGGGTCGCAAGGCGCTGCCCCAACTGACTGCATGTGAACTGGATCGAAAAATTTCACCGCTCCCGGGGCGCCGCTAGGCACTACGATTATGTCAAGGCTAGGACTTTAAAAGCTATGGGGTGTAAGGCGCCGTGATGGATACACGTGTGATGGATGCAACGCCGCGTACTACACTCAAAGGGGAAGCTCCAGCAACCTACAATTTTGTCATAATTGTTCCAAGGACGATTCTGGCACTGTGCGCGGAGAAGCATTCTTGACAAAAAATAATTGAAACGGGCGCAGAAAATACCGGCGTGCTAAAAAAAGCCGCGGAGAAATGATAGTGCACAAATGTTGCTTGCTTCTTTATTTGTCTAAGGAATGCAAAGCTATTAGTAAAATGGGCCTCCTAGATATTTGGCACCCTTCAGGTGGCATTATGCACACGAGATTCCGTGCTAGGCGTTGCCCACTGGGAATTAGGAAAACTGACCATTGGTAGAGCACGTTGTGGTTTTCTTGGAAAATTAGATATATGCGATATCTAATTTAGAGCGATTTCATAAGGTACTGGGGCACAGCTGTCGCTAACAACATGACAGCAGATTCAAGGCGGATACCCTGGCGTTTATAACGGTTTTTCGAAAGGTGTTCGAAAGTAACGTGATTGGAAAGCGCAAATCAGCGTTGCGATGTCGCTCCAGTTTTTTTAAAGAGCAAAGTGGACTTACGGCCTATTAATTGCGAACTGCTTTTGTTTTTGTATTGCTTCTTTAGTGAAGCCCGCACGGCTTAAAGTCCAACTGGAGAGCTGCGCCACCATCGAAGCCATGCCGATGACAAGAGGTCAAGCTTCCATCATGTGAGCTTGAATAGCTTCTCTGACAAACTGTTCTGCGTTTTTCTTTGCTTTCACATTACTACGTATTACCCTTTCGAATGCTGCAATAACAGAACATCGTCCCCAAACACCGCTTACGTTTAGTGGCTCGACTATAGTCTTTGTGCACGCTTTACGCTTTCAAATTTTACGTTTGCAACTTCAAACAGATATGTACGACGTGCAGTATTTAGTGCAATCTAAGTACGGCGCTCCGAAATTCGGCATTTCGGCCAGCCATTTTTTTTGTTATTTCAGATTTACGGCAGTCATCTTTGGGCTCCAAAATATGCGTGATCGTTTACATGGAACTACAGCAATCGTCGTATGTGTGACGTCGGGGGCACAAGGTTGTCGTCTTAAACACTGCCAAACAACACTGAGGCACCCCGTAAAAAATACCCGTTGGCTTCCTTTGCCACTCCACAACAAACGACTAGCTATTGCTCCAGCAAAGCGCTTAAAGTTAACGACAAATCGGATTTGTGCCCTAACATTGCGCAATTTAAGCACATTTTCCGTTGCGAAGAAGAATAGCATAGAACACATTTTTGCGTTCACCTCATCTTGGTCCTATTATTCGCTTAATTTCCTACTTTAGCACCACTGTTTTTGGGTAGTTCTACCCCGCTGTAACGAGGCATATCTAGTAGAGTACAAACAAAAATGGCGCGGTGATCGCGTGACGTGATACTATAGTAATACTGCATTTCCGCGCAGTAATGGTGATAATTAGGCGATAATGAGTTAAAGGAGCCATGAAGACAAAATACAAGTTGGGTGTATTAGAAAGACTGCTTAGTCCTGATAACAATGATACCAATATCATCGCAATTTTCGAACAAATAACGGAGATATTAAAGAAAACGTGTGAAGCAGTCGCGACGCCCTAGCCAATTTCCCGCAATTTTTCTATGACGTCACGGAACTTTGTTTGTGCGATTGGCGGCCGCCTAACTGATCTTTCGCGACGACACATGACTGGACGGCTGTAATGGGGCCTCTAGTTCCATTTGACCGCACCACTTGAATGCTAACGTGCAGTTAACGCACTGAAAATTATGTTTTATTGTTGGCCCGTATGACGTCATACTTACTCATAACACGTCACTGTGGCGCAAAATCTGAAAGTTTTTAAATACTTCCTGCTTTTTTTTCGTTAGAAAAACATCTTTTGTGGATATAATGGAGCTGAGTGAGATACTGAATACTGGTTTTTTGAAATTAAACGAAGTTGTATTTTCTCTTCATGGCTCCTTTAAAGCCGCCGGTTGCTGAAGCATATTTGTAGGGCGCGTCATACAATTAGGTGAACAAATATAAGCACCTGCTACACCAAGCGCTCCATGTCGGCTGCAGGAGCGAGCGCTATTTCGGGGTAAGGGGCAGACAAGGACCCCTCCTGGTTTATCGGCAAGGAGGGGCATTGCTCGAGTTGCTATAAACTGGGCATGACCGCAAATAATTTCTGCGGAAAGCAATATCTTTGTGGCTAAAAACCTCCTAACGTGGCAGCAGCTTCAGATGCGCTGTAATGCAGACGCATCGCACTGTATCAAACACGGAATACCCCCTATTTTTACCTCGCAAAATAAAATGTAAACTATTGAAGTAAAACAGGAGTGAAACCAAAGTTACCAGGCGGTCGCGATATATGAACTTTTGGTACCAACTGTGGAAACACGCAGGGTTCAGTATACCGTCAAACAAGCGACAGCTGTAAGCTTTACAGAGCACACATAGTTTCATGCGTGTTTTCACTTAGGCCCGGGAAGCCTGGTGACTCCATACTTTGCCGTGGAGCTTGGAGGCACCCTTAGTCACTTTCTCTGTCCCTCGTGCGTATACGATCGTAGGGTAGAGAGTTAGTACTTTTAAGACTCTGCACGCGAATAGCCTAGAGCTATTTTATTATTCTTCGGAGGTAATCGCGCTGTATTCTTCGTGTTTTATGATAAGGGCGTTGGGAAATGCAGCTTTGCAAAATAATGCTGCATGTTTAGGTACAATGAACCAGCCCGCAATATACTGTGTACTAGTATGGAGAAAATTGTATGCAGCAGCGATTTTTTAGAAGGCTCGTGATATCTAAAAAATATTTGTATTTATTCAAGCGCGGTGTTGGCAGTGCTCGGCCTGCTGATTGGAGCTGGTTCCACCGTCGACGCGTACATGTCGTCCAGGACGACGTATCCTAAGCAGGAACACAGTGAGTGTGACAGGACTGTACTATTTCTGTTCTTAAGGAAGAGGCACTGTTTAGGCAGTCAAGAAGCCTCTTTGTTTCTGGTTATAGAGTGAGAGCAACAATGGCTTGTACAATTCCCAAACTCAATGTGTATGCCGCGGTGCATGGCGCGCCTCTTACGGTTTGGAGAAAGGTGTAGTTAAACGCTCCTTATCACGCTACTTATTAAAACGCTACTTAAACGCTAGTTAAACGCTACTTATTACTTATCCAACAGAGAATTTATCGGCAAAGCTTCCCTAAACCTTTAACAGTCAATAGAGTAGTTGAATGCTTTTGGCAGTAAAAGGATATGATCGTAAAGAAGAATTTGTTAGTCCGCATTAGACAGTCATCCTTTATGAACCAAAAAGTACTATTCGGTGCCATACTGACATGGAGTAGTGCATTTCTTGCTAATTACCTCCCATAACAAAAAACTCCTTATTTGCAGGCGTGTGGATGAAGTGTGTGATGTCCTTTTCTGCTCTATCGAACACGCGAGCTGTCTTCAACGTGGCCGAGCCCAAAGGCGCCTACGAATACGACCTTTCTTTCCTCCATGGATTGAGGTTCTTCAGTGTCGTCTCGATCGTCCTTGGTCACTGTTATGGCGTCATGTCTGAAACCTGGTGTAAGTAGTTACATCTATGTACAATATCCACATAAGCTAATGAACTCCGTTAAAATGCAAACATCTGCACAAGTAAACGGTGTTCTTTTATTCTTCCTTTCACAAGCGACGAGTGAAATGATTCTCTCCGTGTCAATCGAGGCTTGATTAGCAATCGTGTGTGCTCAGCGTGGCTTGTTAATTTGATTTCTGCTAAATTGATGTCATTACTGGCATCTCCTTTATAGTAAAATGGGGAGCACTAGAAAGGGTCCCGAAGAAAGCCACTCCAGCTTTGATTAATGCTACTTTTACACTAGCCTCGAACAGCGTGGTACTTTTAATGCGACTTCGATAAATCGTGACTTCCCGCACCCATAACAACAGTGATCTGTTTTAAAAATGGAAATTTGCAGAAGCGCTCAAGTACTCCCACAGCACCAGAGCCCCTTCTGCACCACAGCGCTCTTAAATTACTTATCATGATGATCAAAATAAAAAGTTAGTCCAGTTCAGGCCCAGCATGCCATTCTGCTCTGAAAGTGTATTCTGCGCAGTGACGTTTCGTAATGCAAGCGTGGTGCTTCGAAGTCTCTAATGTCACAGCTACGTTCAATGTTGTTATGAAATTGTATGCCGGTCCCTGTTATTCGTCACCTCTGCTGCCTTGAACTAGGCGCTTGATCAGGTATGTCGTTGAAGAAATCAGACACACCGACATTTAAGCACATTTGCGAGGTGCAAATATCTTTTATGTACGTAAAATAAAATGTAAAACCGCTTTCATGTTCACGCACAACAAGAACAAAGTAGCTTTAAGCAATTTTTTGCCAACTTTTTAAGTGTGTCTTCGATATATTCTTCTTTTCCAATCAAACGGTGCCCTTCTTGCCTCATTGATACTCTACATTATTAACAACCCTAAAGTTCACCTTGTATTTTCGGGTGAACGCAGGGAAAGGGGAAGTCGAGAACTGCAAAAGCTAAGCGTACCGTAAAACTGTCATTTGGACAAGTTCACACTGGTTCATTCTGCACAAACAGCGCCAAGGCGACGGAGGTAAAAAAAGTGGGGCGCGAACCTGTTTCCTTCCTTTTCAGCGTTCCTCACCTTGGCACTGTTTGAATATAATAAATTCACACACTAGCGGTTATGTTTCAATCATAAGCCAATACTCATACCAGGGTATCAGGAAATTGCGCAAATTCAGAATTCGTTGACGCTGAAGACATTCTCTTCGAATCACGTGTCAAAAAAGGAAAAGCAACACCGCGAGCATGTTCAGGAAGTGATTCACTCTGACCGAAGTTGCGCATGTGTTTTGCCAACCAAGATGGGGGAGGGTAGCAGCCATGCAAGCCTGTAAACGTAATGACGGGAAATAGGAATGAACGCGCGGATATTAAACTAGCAGCTCACAGAATGGGAGGCCCTTGCGTGTTTTTGCCTAACGTTTTGCCCAAGAACACTTTTGCTGCTGTCTTTAATTTCGGCTGGACCAATGTCGATCAAAAGCATTAAATAGTCCATCAAGCTGCGTCAGACGCGAGCTCCAAAACCCACGTCACTGCGAAGCCTTCCATGGCACGTCCGTCGCATGTTCAAAACAAAAGAATAGGAGCGCGCTGCTAGGGAATGCCTGGGCATCCACGTGGATTGCTAAGAGCGAATCACGCGCGAGACGTACTGGCCTCAACCTACGTCGCAAAAGGTACGAGTGAGACAGGCAGCTCTGCACCGCTGCAGAATTATGAGAAACGTCGCCCAAATGGTTGTGATCTACAGCCAACATCTTAACGTAGAAATATTAAGAATAACTCTCACCAATTCCATCATGTAACTCCCACCACAGCAAAACTAAAAAAATACTCGCAGCGTTAAGCTCCAACTCAGTGGTATTGAGCCTGGCATAAATGCTTTCGAAATTTCAACTCGTGAAAAATGAAAAAATGTCCTCGCCTTTTTTTTCTAGTTTATGACAGTTCTGTTAATGACGCAGACAGCAGGGTCTATATTTGCTTTCGGTGTGATGGTCAAACAGATAACTTGTCATTGCTTTCTCACGCCAGACGTTCATGTCATAATTTGTTTTCTTCATTATTCATTTGAACCCATGAATGAATAAAATCATGCGCCCCTCCGTCTAACGATGACGATGGTTGAACGCGAAGCTTTCTAGTGAGGGATACTTTGGTTGTCGTCTGAGTTTTCCACTACGTTCGACTCCTGCCGCGTGAAGTGTTTTTTTTTTCTTTCACTTCAACCACGACCATTAATAACCGTCGTCAGAGAAAGTTGTCTTTCCTCCAGGGCATTTTCACGTTGTAGACGCATCAGTGAGGGCCCTCATGCTTCGCTTTAAAATCCGTGCTCCCGGTCGCAGTCTCTCGATTTAATTCGTGATTTTGAATCTGTCTGTCGAACCATGCATTAGCTCTGTCGTGGGTACGTGGAATTCATGCGTAGGCAACGGCAAACCCACGCGCATTTGTGGAAATATGTACAAAATAGGTGATATTTTAGAAACACCCTCACGATTCGATTCAATGCCCTCATGCCTTCTAGTGCAAAGAAGCCGTTTAACATCAAATTTAACGTGACTGTGCGAGGGGCCCGAACTCGTAATGTCGGGTCTTTCGTTTCGTAGGAGGGAAAAGCCTGTAGATCAAGATCACAGAGCGATATAATGCAGCACGACCAAAGAGCGGCTTTGCTAGGAAACGCCCAGCAGCATCCGACGTGCTGAGCATAGTGGCTGCTGCATGTGCCACTGCACAACGCGGAAGCTGCGCAGGATGCACGCAATACGACGCTATGGAGAGGAGGTTTGTGTATGAACAGCCGGGTTCTGGTTGTCGTGGCCTGATCACCTGGTGTTTCTGCAGCGTGTCGCGTGTATGGACTTTATTGCATCGCTATGGCTTCAGGGAATCCATGGACGGAATTTGAGTCGAACATGACGAAGTACGACCAAGCGGTGCTCCTCCCCCTTATCGAGCGCTGCTACTCGCGCTCACTGCAGTGAAACTACTTAATTTTGTAGAGCGAAAGCTCTATTACGCTACATCTTTCAAGCTCACTCATCGCGTCGCAATGACCTTCAGCCCCCGGCGTACACGCTGAACCTTTCTTTCTTATCGCTTCGCTTGCTCGGAGATTCATCGCTGCGGTACCACGTGGCCAGTGAGAAGCGGTGCATTCCCATCTAGTTATCGCCCAGCGGCGGTTCGACCATCTGTCCGTGTGGTTCAGCGCAAGGGAACCATGTCACTAGTACAGATCTTAACCACTGATATATGAAAACGCTGTGCTGACGCAGCTTGCAGCATGCACCTCCATGAAAGCGCTGCTTTGGCGGCTGTTTTTTTGGCGCTTGTTTCCTAAGTATCGCCATCGATGGCGCGCCGGCTATCTTGCCTGTGCGTTGCCTTCATCGCAAACAAAAGCGAGAATCCAATCATCCAGTATAGATAGCTAGACGGCAGGCTGCGAAATCGCAGGCAAAGGCAAATTACCACGATACATTAGGTGCATATTGTTTGCTTCCATGCGTGGTAACTAGGTTTGGAAGTGTTAAACCTCACCCGTATTTTTTTCTTTCCAGCCCGATCGCTGAATATATTGATCTTCACTAGACAATGGATGAGCATACTGGTAACATCTGGATTCGTCCTGGTTGACACTTTCTTTTTCCTCAGGTAAGTGAGCGGTTACAAGTGACGCTGAGTTGTTCTCGCGGGCAAGGGAGCATGTATACATATGCACGAGCTGGCGTGTTTACGTGGCTGTGTATGTTGGTTTGATTGGTGAATATTAAAAAAAAAGAGGAGTTACTGTCTAAAGGAGTCACTGTCTAAAAATCTACAGGGTACGAAATAAACGAGTTATAAACGAGTTATAAACAGTACGGCTGCCAACCTATTGCCTCACGATTGTGGGAAATTAGCCGATAAATGTACACCGAACGTCGGTTGTGAGCCATTATCGATGAAAGTTTGCTAACACGTATGGAAAGAAGCCTTATATAGCAAAATGTCTCACGAGCTAAACACAATGTTTCTAGATTTTTACAATCTAGAACGGGGACACCCGTTCCTAATTTGCCATCGAGGGTGGCACGTTTGGAAACTGAACGGCATGTATCGATACTTAAAAACTTGTCTCTGTCTGCAAGGCCCTTTTAACGAGGTATTCTCTCGCACCAGTCACTGTTACAATAAGCTGTAACAGTTCTAAAACAAAAGGGGAATTTTCACTTCCAGGTTTACATTGTTTTGCTTGGCACGACCCTGTTTACATTGTTTTCCTTTGCACGACCCTAGTGCAGTCAGTAAAGCTCTATGAAAATGCACATATATTTGGGGTAGCCCTATCCCGAGGGAGGTAAAAAGAAAGAAATGTAGCTGATGAGGTGCTCACCAGAACTAAGTAGAGTTTGATCAGCGAAGTTTCAAGTTATTCTACATCTACAATTCTAACTATCCTAGCGCAGTCACGGCGGGGATGGTGTTGTCTCTATAAAGGATTCATTGCGAGTAAATTTAAAACTTCATGTTCTTAAAAAAAGCAGGGGTTCCTGCACGCTTTAGACTTACCAGCTGTTCCACCCCTGGAAAGCGACATATTAGCCAATTAGTGATCCATAATCGCACGCTCCTTTAAATGGACTTTGAATACAGCATAAACCTTGATTGAAATCGAAATAAAGCCTGTTTGTTATAACACTTGTTGCAATGCTAACAAGATTTAAAATCAAACTACCTGTACAATAAGGAAAATAGAATTAAAGTGACTCAGTAGCTGCTTTCCCGTGCTCACCTGGTGACATTATCAGTCTAGTTTGCGGGATTAGCTAATTCCAACGAAATAAACTGAACATTGAAATAGTCTTGTGGCCTTACAGCTGGAACTCATAGGGGATAAATCTTAAAAAGTAGTGCAAGGTGCAAAGGTGGT
The DNA here is from genome assembly GCF_048455015.1 of Haemaphysalis longicornis. Lineage (NCBI taxonomy): Eukaryota > Metazoa > Arthropoda > Arachnida > Ixodida > Ixodidae > Haemaphysalis > Haemaphysalis longicornis. Next base: position 227,611,909 of record NW_027526203.1, on the reverse strand, counting down.
TTTTTTAAACAATGCGTGAGCACCGGTCCCCTCGCTTCCGCGATCAGGAGGCTGAGCCTGACGCAGACACCTCTTTGCGGCTTCAAGAGCCCACAACACGGAATTTCTCACGCCCCCCCCCTCCCCCATCTCCCCACCCCCACGCCGTGCTTTACGTTCTAACCGTCTAAGTGGTAAGGTCTGGTCGCTTTAGCAGTGGCATTGGCTGCCTACCGCTTCTCGTCTCATCCACCATTATCGGTATTTCATTGCCATCATTCACGTTAGACCGTATTATTCCGCTTTCTCGGCCTGAGTTTTACCCTCCACTTTACAACGCGGACAAGCGGTTACGGAACGCGTCGTTAAGCTGGACGACAGGTGCGTCGTGTAAAGACAGTGGGGCGAACGCAGCGCCACCGCAACCAATTATACCGCCTGCTCATGAAGCGTCTTGACGTCCTTCACTACCCACGTGCACTGTTGATATGTGCTCGTCTATCGTTGTGTCCGCGGATTTCACTAACATGTCCCATCTATTCCTCACGGAATGACAGCATTTTACCTCAAATGGGGGTCAACATTGGGCTACAGGGCAATAACGCTGGCCGAATCAACAGGAATCCTAAGCAAACGCTACGAGGGGCTTAACAAATGGCGACAGCGCTCCGCCATTTCTTGATAAGCTCTGGCAGTGATATGGCACGACAAAGAGAAAGAGAAATCGAGAAAACTTTATTCGAAGAACAGGTTATTGGAGGGCGGCTGCGGGAGGCCGTAGCTCACCGGCGAAGATATCGGCTTTGGCAGTGAGGCTTTGTTGATTGCTCAGGTCCGAGTAGCCCAATGCTGCCTCCCAGGGTTGAGAAGAGGGGAAAGGAGTATGTTGAAAAGTGCACATAAGATGACCAACTGTGGACAGGATTCCACCATGAATGCAGAGGGAGGAAGGGAATAACGAAGGATCTATATGGCAGAGTACCGCAATAGGAGGGAGTGATTTTGTTTGGATGGGTCTCCAGTTACTCCTCGCCGGTGGAAATGAATCGGAATCTGTATGGGAAGAGAAGGTGGTGTGCCACTATGGCGGCCCTTGACGTCGATAGAATAACGAAGATATCGCACACCCGGTTTTATTAGAACATGCTGAAGAGTGGGGTGAGATCAATCCGCCCATTTATAGTCACCTTCACCCCCAAAAGCAAAAGCAAAGCCCATTGTGATGCCATTTCAAGACGTAAGTGTTATTCAAGAGATGAAACTACTTGTTGTCTGCCACAAGTTTCCACCAGCGATTATAAACTTCTGGCTACTTCACGACTGCTACTTCGCGACAGTCAGCGCACTGACTGCCCACCTTTGGTTTCTCCCACTAGTCCGTCACAGAACTATTGCCCGATCATTTTACAACGGATGGAGGAACGGTGAAAAGCTCCTGAAAAAAAAAATGGTACCGATCTACGCTGTGAAGGTGGTTGGACTGCGAACCTGTAAACGGCACCCACAACGATTACCCGGGCGACGTCACTGTAATTCAGACACGTGGCCCTATAAACAGTGAAATCAGATACTTTGGCAGCCGTTACCTGGGTTTCGCGGGAGCTGCGTCTGCGTAACCGAGTGACCGAACACAGCAGCGACAGCAGGAAGAAAACGGAAAGGAGCGTGTGGCGAAGGCTAGGAGGAGAGCGGCACGCGCGTCCATGGCTGCCCTTCACTGTTGGTTCATGCGTCTCCGCCAAGGAGCTGCCTCCACATCACCAGAGACTGTTCCGTTCGCCGCTAATCTAAACCACGAGAACACCGTTGTCATACACTATGCGGTTTACACTTCACACGAGGGCTTTGAATGAGCGCACGTGGTAGACCCGCCCCTGCGCTCGTTCAGTACACCGTTTGTTTCCCCGCCTCCTAGTGTGGCCGTAGCTAAGTCGTTAAGATGACAGGTTGTCGCTCCGCTTTCTATGCGGCTCCAGGTTAGATTCCTGGCGGTGCCAGTAAATTCTATCATTTAGCCTGGCGTTTTCTGCTGATGCGGACACGAAAATTTCCTCGGCTGGTAGAGGCATACTGCTTCGCAGTAATATGGTCATTGCTCACTGATGGCCAAACGTCGAAACAAATTATAGTGAGGCGTCAGCTGCGCAATCTTTTAAATTATGCCAAGTTTTGTGTTGCCTTCATGACGACTTTTATGTTCCATTCTTTGCGTCGTTTCATCGAGCTTCCAATTCACAGAAATTCAGAGGTTACTTTCACTTGGTGTTGCTGTCCATATTCTGTCCGCCACGTCTATATGCTGAGACTTGTCTTTCCGCGTAACATTATATGCATTCTGTGTACCTTTGTATTCAGGAAACGCAAGGTTCAGCATTTATAAATCTAAGTTCAGCCGAATTCCTGGAATTATTCCGTGAGCTGGCGATTTTCATAGACCCCTATAGTTACAACGGTATTCTATTGCTCTCCGAAAAATTAATAGACCCACCTTTCCTACTTTCCTGTTTCGATACACCAACCCGCAGTACGCTGCGTACGCCCTGGCCACACCGATCCACGTGTTGGCGTTTACGTCAACGGCAAGTTTCAAGGGTTTCAGAGGAATCATTAGGGCTTTCAGGCGGCCGATGCAGTCTTAATCGTTTCGTCGGCATCCCTCGCGGATGTTCTGCGCTGGTTGTTGGCGGCTATTACGCCACGTATTCATGACTTCCCTCGCACTTACGGATATGCGCAAACGAGGAAGCGCATGCATGCAACACAATTGCGACAGGATCACCCTTCCTATAGCTGACAGGCAACGCATTGCGGAACATAAACGGTTGCTCCATCAAACCCATGGCGTAACGTTGACCGTCACTTGGCCAGTGACTATGCTCCTTGCTACACACATCACGGGGTACGTTGAAGGAGAGGTTCGCTTGATTTTTACGGCTTCGGGTGGGCCGCGCGCTCAAGCCCGCTCGTTTACGTGATTGTCCTTGACGTTTCCTGATACTACCTGCGTGGTTGCTTCTTGTTCTTGGCCGTCAACTGTAAAGCGTGTTGCATGAGCACACCTCATTTTATATTCTGTGTGCAAATAAGGATTCTGTGCCCATAAGTTGCGTGTCCTCTAAATTCATTAGAACATCTTTGGTCGTTCTTATTTGTTCCCATCGGAAGGCGCAATATTTCGAAGAAAGCCTTTGAATGTTTTACATCGTTCTGCTGGTGTTGCAGATGACTGGGCTTCCCTGCACTGCAGCTACCAAGATTACTTTATTTCAGTTAAATTATATTGAGACCCGCCCCACCCACCCCTTTGTTTCCTCTAGGGTCTTCGCATTATTTTTATCCTACAATGTGATACGTACATGAATAAAAGCAAAATTCCTGCCTTCGCGTCCACACCTGATGACCCACCATTATTATCATGACGTACTCTTCATTAATCAGGAGATTATCACCTCCATATGAGCAGTGTAATGAAAGGATGACTTGGATCATGACGCCATTATCGATAAGAGAGAGCGAGGCGACATCCGCATCTTGGCTTTGTCAACAGCAAAAAAACCAGCAGCTCCAGCATCATGACACGCCCCAAGAGGAGCTGGGGTGGGTGGGTTAACGGTACAGTAGAATCAATGGAATGACGACTCATTGGAACGCTTGAAGGGCGTGGATGTGGTCACTTTTCTCCGGTGGTTGATACGCGAGGTCGTATCACCAGCTATCCGTACTGATACGGAGCAGACTTTGGCGGTGTGCGTGTGTCTATTTGCGTGCACGCGTACGTGCGCATGCATGTTTTGGTTTGTGTGTGCACACGTGTTTGTGAGTCGATACACTGATGGCTTGCTATATTCAATGTTCTTAGTCCTTTGATTCCCAAAACTTAATTGTGTTGCTTAAGCGTTCGACAAGATTTTCATGATCTAAAAGGACTTCCGCCATCACAAACATGAAGTCAGAAAAAAAATTAGTTAATGAGGGCGGACACTAGGACACACTGGGCACTGGTAAACACTGGGAACTGTATGCCCATATATCACTTGAACAAGAGAGGTAGATTGATTACCATGATATATGGTTCAAGTGAAGACAATATCTTAAAGATTGTATTGCTATCATTTGTAATAGCAACGAAATTGCGCAAATTTTGGTCACCTGTCACTAGCCCATTGGGCCACCCGAGCTCGATGCGAGTTTACACGCGTAAACAATGTTTTTTTAGCATGATGAAGTACGTGCTGCCCTCTCTTCTTTAATTTTTCATGGTCCGAGATCCTTCGCTGTCGATAGATTGGGTTAAATGTCGAAAAAACCCCAAAGTGCGAAAGAAAAAATATTGTTTGAGTTGTTGCTCCTGAGCAACACTGGGCATCAAAGAATTAACGGTAATCAAGAAAGCACTTCATCTCCTGTTATCGGTGTTTTTTTGTGCGACCTAGCTACTTCAGTTTATTTGTACAGCGGCAGTTTCTGAACGCTTCTCTTCAGAAGCATCCCAACTTCCTCTTCCGTTTTCACATCGGTAATATATCGTTTCTTTAAATTATCGCGGCGTATCTCCTGTAGATGAACATCTAAAATGCGGGTCAACGTTGTCTCGACATCGCACTTTTCTGCCGACTGCAGCTAAGTAATAAGCCAGGTTTCAGTACAAATGTTTACAGACTATCATCTGCCATGGAACCATTTGGTGTATTGCTTAAGACGGCTACATTCCGTACCACCACGAATTGTTGAAGCTAACAGTGCAACGAACTCTTTCCTTCCAGCGGCTTCCTGCTGTGCTTTGTCATTGACAAGCAGCGCAAAACCGGAGTTGTCGTCTTCATTTTTGCAGTGCTTCGAAGAATTGTCAGGTATGACTGTTTACGTGTTACTTTAGCGGCCCTTAACAATTTTTATATCGTATAAAAGCAATACGATCACAACGCGAATACAATACAATACGATCACAACGCGAAACGTACGACCACATTTCGCTATCTCAAAATTATTTCTGAAAGCATCGTGTGAATATTGAGAATTTACAAACACATCTCAGAAATCAGTACACATGTGTAATTATTAACAGATGTATAGCGCAAAAAAGACGAAGGACAAAGAATGCACGAGAACGAAGCGCTTCGTCCTCGTGCATTCTTTGTCCTTCGTCTTTTTTGCGCTATACATCTGTTAATAATGATCGACCAACTAGCCCAACAACGTACTTTACTAGACATGTGTAATGCAATAATTTAGCGTTTATGTATTTATGTACACTCAGTTTCCCTTGAGTGATACAGAAGGTTCTGGAGGGAGTGAACGCTATTCGTTTTACTACTCTTCTCATGGTTTCCAAACCCGATATAATGTGAAGAATTTACCGAATATTTCGGTTCTTTTGTGCCTATCTGGTAACTTAAATGCTCGTACCATTTTTTCCCCTTTTCTTTAGAACCATGGTTCCGCTTTTGTTCATCGTGATGTGCATGCAACTTCTTCCTCTCATGGCATCGGGCCCTGGCGCAAAGGCCTTCTTCAGGAAATTGGATGACGAAGTTGAGCATAACTCTTGGCAATGGGTGTTACAAGTTCGGAACCTCTTCTACATCGGCGAAAAGGTATGCCCGCAACCATCCCGGGAATTCAACGACCGCTCACACTTGCTGGTGGCGAGTTAAAAGAGCCCTAAATAAGTTTCCGAAGGATATAAGGCGTGGAGCTATGGCTCTTTCCTCTCGGTCAACGCGCCGTGGATGGTAAAAGCTCATAAGGTCGGATCAAGACAACCTGGCGACATATGTCAGGGCCCTCGCGCTCCGAGATAAAAGCAGCCATTGGCCACTCTCGGCCGTGCATCACATTTCCTTTTAGCAGTCGACGCCCATGCACCACCTACTGCTCCCTGAGCGGCATTGCTTTTCGTGTCCGCCGTGCTAGCGTCAGTACGTCACCTCCAGAATAACGGAAGCGAGCGTTTGAAGGCCAGATAAGGGGGCCCCAAGCACAACATGCTCGCCCACGACAATGATTGAAGATTTCCACCAATGACCTGCGGCCCTCTTCAATGCACGACAATGATTGAAGATTTCCACCAACGACCTGTGGCCCGCTTCAATTTCTTCAATGCGGCGCTGTCGCGCCTTACGAAGCGGGGTCACTTATCAGTAAAGCACTACAGAGCGCAATCGCAGTGCAGGGAAACCGTACCTAGAAATGCCTTATGTGTATGGCAGGGTGGTGGGATGTGGGTCCGCTTGCTTCTGGGTTGGTTCGTTTGTTGTAGGACATATTTTAACACGAAAGTGTTTTATTCCCGGAAACGCAAAGATTTCACCGACGTCATATCCTTCATGGAAGTGACGCCACTACAACGAAGCAAGCGGCCTGTAAAGGGTGCACCCCAGCACACAGGGTCTTCTGGCGGGGAAGCAACCTTTTGTACTAAAGAGTACGTTATACTTAGGGTTGTTCGTTTTCGGGTCTTATATATTAACACAAAACTGTTTTATGCCGCGTTACCCCAAGATTACATTGACGCCATATTTGGGACGAAAATGACGCCAGTACACCTTTGTCCAAGCGATCCGCCAGCAGGACGTCGCTCGCCAAACACACCCACAAGACAGCTGCCGACCCGCAAATCATGCTCAGCTGCAAATTTCGCTGCACATTTCCCTTTCGTGTTGTACTTTTTCCTATTAGAGAGGCATCAACCACAGTTTTTCTTTTTTTTTTGAAAGCTTCGCGTTCTCTCATCGTTGTCGTTTCGACAGAGGAGTAGCTGACTTATTTTATCGCGTGCTCATCAAGTAAAACAGTTGCTTAATGATTGCTACTGTAACGCTTATCATTGATCAAAGCAATACAGAGAAAATACAAACATTTAGTGTGAGCAGTTCTTTAAGAATAAAATGCGCTGTTAAAAATTCTCTCAGGGCTACTTTACCATTTTTGGTCCGTACCTGCATGTGAAGAATCCCTAAACGTAATTAGATTTCTGTCTCTGTAGTCTGGATTTACTCAAAAATTTGGAAGGTGTAGGATGTATGCCAACAGAAAACTGGCTGTCTGTCCTTTTTTTTACTCGCAGTGCTTGTATCGAAAGCGTTTTTTAGGGCAAGCGCACTATATGTCATGTCCTGCAAAAAACCGGTAAACGTGGCGTCGCAACGGCGGTCTCGTAAATCCCGCTAGACAGAACCAAAAATACTAATGGCTCTCAAGGTGCATAGGCGGCGGCCTAGCATTTCCATCAGCTGCGGCGCGTCATATGGCCACGAACGCGGGAATGCAATGGCTTCGAAAGGAGTTATGTGCTACGACCTGGTCTCTTCACTAGCTAAACGCGTGCTGCTGAGCACGAAGACGCGGGTTCGATTCCCGGCCGTGGCGGCCGCTTTTCTGATGAAGACGAAAAGCACAAACGCCCGCGTATACGAGATTTTGGCGCGCGTTAAAGATCTCCAGGTGGCCAAAATTAATACGGAGCCCTCCACTACGGCGCGCCTCATCTCTTCCTCTGCGTCGGCGCACTAAGCACTACAATGAATCAATCACTGGCTGCAACGCGTTGCGTGGCTGCGAACGCAGTTATGCGGCGGTCTGGCGTCGGTGTCAGATATGCGACTTCACGACATTAGGCCTAACGCCATGCGTAGAGGTGTAACGTCGTCAAGCGGTACCGACAGTTGAAGTACAATGAGTTTGATGTTGCTATGCAAGTCCTTAGTGTCAGCGTTGAGGTCACACAACGTTAAGACTGAAGATTGTCCTGACAAAGCACCCACTTAGGTGGATTTGACAGTATTTTTACAGCTGCCTTCCGAAGTTCACGGCCGAATCACGAATCCCCATTTGGTGTGGCGGCAAGATACCCACTTACAGTTCTTACATACCCCCTCAGAGGGACTGCCCAGTGAAGATGACAGCTGCTGGCTTACGGCCGACAGGCTCACGGCCGATTCACTAATTCCCATTTGCTTCGGCTTCAACCTACCTACCCACACATATTATTTCGTGCGTGACCCACGTAAGTAGCTCTAAGGGCCCCTGCAAATTGTTTTCACAAATATTTCAACCTGGTTTTGTAATGATTTAAGAGGCTTCACAAAGCACAGCTTTTATCAGTTAACCCTTAAAACAACTCTTCAGTTCCTGCTGCTTAGCACCGACGTACAGATGTTCGATTGCGGCCGCGGTGGCCGTATTTCTGGTGGCGGCAAAAATCGAAAACCCTGGTGCCTCGAGTTATTCCATATTTCCCATTGTACTACGACGCTGTTTCTCATAGGGAAGGTGAAGCCTCGGCATGGACGTAAAACGCCAATTTTACTCTTAAATGTTACCAGTTCTTTACACATCTACCACTTACACATCTTACACATCAAATATCACTTACATATCTTCTCAGTCCAGTGGAACCCGTGATGCTTTCAGCAATCACCACTAAAACATAGTTTTACTTTCCCTTTCATTGCAGGCTGTGCTGCCGCACGTATGGTACCTGTCTGCAGATTTTCAATTGTTCGTAGTGGCACTCCCTGTCTACTTGGCGCTACGGAAGTAAGTACTCCTTTTTCACTATTTATAGATGCTACACTGACGCCTAACAATCTCCTGACGTCTGCTCTACGCCGGTCCGCCTGAACAACCTCTCGCGACTTCCAAGAGCGCAACCTTTATGAATGAGGAGGTCTGATCTATTGAGCGGCTAAAAAATTGTAGTGCCCTTTAACATCGCGCAATGCGAAAACTTGTGCACATATAGCGTAATATCAACACGCTTCTCCTGTCAAATCGTATACTGAACTTCGGCACTAGCCTATTGCGGACCATTGCGGAGAATTATTCCTCATTACGATGCGTTGTAGCGAAAGAGAGCCACATGCGTTTTGAAGACGTCTCCCCTACGAAACATGAAGTTATGATACTGCGGCATCAAGTCCGTGCTGATGTTGAAGTCATTAATGATGTATAGCCCGATGAGGCTCTTCACCACAACCAAATTTTGCTGGTAAACCATTGTAAGTACGCGTTCAGTGTAAGCACGCACACAGCAACGAACCTAACTATGCTTAGAAAAATCCTTAGCTCGTTGCTGTCACAAATTGGTTGATAATAATTAGTTGGCAATAAAGCGCCCAAGAGCCATGGCCTTGCCTAATTATTTATTCAAGATTAGTCACGTTTACCTGGGAATTGAAGGTGCAAAATTCATGTTTGCTTCTCAAACTTGCTTTGTTTGTCTTGGTTGTTTCGTGTCCGGTTTTTTTTCGGCATCACCAAATCTGAAGACGTCCTCTTATGGCTTTCCTTGTAGGCGCACGATTGAGAAAAGCGACTGAAGATGTTCTTTTTATGTAGACGCTTTCAAACTAGCTCCTATGATGGAGGTTAGCCATGCGAAGTTTCATTACGTTAGTTGGGGTATTGGTGTCCTTAGCCGCACTTTAATTTCGCTCTTATGGTGAAGGTTAGCCATGCGAAGTTTCATTACGTTGGTTAGGGCATTGGTGTCCTTAGCCACCCTTTAATTTCGCTCGTATGATGGAGGTTAGCCATGCGAAGTTTCATTGCGTTGGTTAGGGCATTGGTGTCCTTAGCCGCCCTTTAATTTAGCTCTTATGGTGAAGGTTAGCCATGCGAAGTTTCATTACGTTGGTTAGGGCATTGGTGTCCTTAGCCACCCTTTAATTTCGCTCGTATGATGGAGGTTAGCCATGCGAAGTTTCATTGCGTTGGTTAGGGCATTGGTGTCCTTAGCCGCCGTTTAATTCCGCCTTTCTTCCAGCTTCCTTTAGACGCCCACAAACTGTTCCAGACACGAAGCGCATATCGTGATTCAATGTACAAACCTCAAAATGGCCCGAAATGTTTGTGGCCTAAATAAATCATCCTCTTCTAAGGTTTCATTAATCTGGCTAATTGCAGAAGTCTCAATCAGCAGATTGAAAACCATGTTCGCTTCGTTTAGAGTCATTGTGCGTTGGGGAATGCTGATTTTCTTCCGAAAAGTACTCCCTACAAGGACATCTCCCGGTGTAAAACCATTGCGAATCATACCACAGTGCCATGGTCTACTTGAAATGAAACGGACGATTTGACACGGCGAATATATTTCACGCGACTTAGGTAATCTAATCTTAGCATACCTTGTAGAACCGTCAGAAGGGTCTCTTCTGAACTCTCTTCAAAATACCTCATCCAGCATTCCTAAAACGCGGCCGCAGGTTCCTCGTAGTATCTCTATTAGTCCACGAAAACAGAAGCTTTTTAAGCATGTTATGACGTCGCATAGCATCCCGGAGGCCTGTGTACATACCGTTTTTACCTATATAATAAAACTTTTCACTCTTTTCTGCCATGCTTATATAAAGATCTCGAGCCGCTATTGGAAACAATTGCTCTTGCAACTGGATCTTTCGATATCTAAAAACGAGTTTTCAATTCATAAATATGAACGTGCGTGCATTTGAGTGGCGAAACCGGTGGGGCCACAGGCAGACTTCAGTCTGTTCTCTGTTAAAAATTGGCGGCGTATCTGCTTGCTTCGCTAAAACTTTCTGACGCCCCCTCTCTCCGACCAGGAAAATGCCTCTTTCACTCTTCTCTCGCTGCTCCCATGATGACCGCAATCAACGTTTATTTGTTCAAATTCATTTTCCCGTGTTCGCACTGCTCTCACGCCGTCTGCAGAAAGAAAAAAGATGAACAATATGGCGAGCGCTGTCTGAACACGTTGGGACAGCGCTCGTCATTTCCTTCATATTTTGCCTTTTGTTCTGCTTAAAACACCACAAGCTCGATCTCCTTCCTTTCAGTGTTTCATTTGGCATCATGTATCTTCAGAGCCGTTATTAAAGAGTCGTTTTTTTTTTTCTTTTTCTATCGTGAAATCAAATCCAACGTGTATTCCTAATGAAAGAACACTTGTACTCTTGGTTATGTACCCATATTTTGCCTCAAGCATATGTGAGCTTCGGTTTGAGGTAAATAATGTGGACATGTGTAGCTCATTTATGCAGTTTTAGTAGTTTAGAACTGCCCTGCTGGTAGATACGTCGTATTGAACGTGAAGCACTTTTTTTTCTGTCAGGCGGCTGCATGCATGGACTGACACACCAAATTTTTTGCGTTGATTATCCCAAGAAATACCATAGCGTTTAATAAATGTCATTATCGAGCACACGAATATATGAAACAGTGCGGCACTTGGATGCCTTCCGCGTACGTAGACACATTCCGACTTGTGGAGCCCTACCAAAGTTGTGTTGGAAATGCAATTTACCATTACAAGTGCTTTCACTTAGGCGGAAATGCCGACGTCTCTTCAACTTGCCTAGTTTCCACAATGCACAAAAAGGAAGTTTTTTGAGTGCACTCGCCCGCCCGCGTCAAGCGATGTCGAAGTGCTTTAGCACGCTCGATATGCTCGTCTGTGCCTGGCTCTCGCTCAGACGAGACATTTTCTAAGGTATCTGCCGCGCGATGGCACTGCGCCGCTTCAGCACACTCGTTTTTTTTTTTAGTTTGTATCCAACAATGTGCCTTTGCACCGTACGCGGAAGCCACACCTCGTGCGTGCGGCCCAGTCGACAACGCTTGCTGCTACAACGCTAGACACGTTTAATCCCGGCCGCGGCGGCCGCTTTTCTGATGGAGGCGAAAAGCAAAAACGCTCGTGTGTGCGATATTTCGACGCACGTTAAAGAGCCCCAGGTGGTCAAAATTAACCCGGAGCCCCCCACTACGGCGCGCCTCATCGCCTGCGTTGCGTCGGCGCGTTAAACCCCACAATCAATCAATCAAAATCGTTTAATTTACTCCCCCCCCACCCCTGAATCGGTTCATTTTTTCAACAAGTAGCACCTGCGCGTGTGTACAAACGCATGCACGCACACGCACGCAGACGAGCACAAAACACACGGGAACACGAAAACACGTGCGCGCGCATAAAGGCTCTTGCTGTTTGCGACGCGTGTTCGGCATGCGTGTTTCTCCCTTGGGCTCACTCGGAGAAAGTGCGAACAATTGGCGCGTCATTTGCTATCGGCCACGCAGGCTGTTTGGCAAACCTACATCGGAAATTTTCCTGCTGACCTACGACTCCTGCCAACGACGCAGCTATGGGCTGAAGAAAAAAAAGCTAGTGCTAATTGAAAACACGCTTTAAATACACTAAATGGACCAAATGAAATATGATTTTGCAGTTTTCTTTTTGCGTGCGCATGATTTTTCACAGTCGCAGACGCCTGGCAGTCCTTGCGTTCATGATTCTTGCCCTGTTTGGATGCTCCGTAGCAGCGTGGCAAGCCAGGAGAGGGGACATCGTACCGTTCATGGTCTTTTTGGCGCAATCTATTACGTAAGTATTTCCCATCTTTCAAATATGTGTCCTTAGAAACAAGCGCTTTGTTTTTAATAAGGCGTAAAACCAGACTGTCTCACCGGTACATGGGAGTGGAATATCACCCATTTTATGGGAAAGCACCTATAGGTAGCCTCCTTTGCTTCCTTGGCAACTCAATCGGTCAAATCACGCAACATTCCCCGATGTTTCAATATTGCGTGCACTTGGATGGATGCCCATTAGAGGGTCATCAAATCGCTGCGAATTGTCGAGACAGCTTATAGACGTTCTGTGGATCTGCCTGCCATTGAACTAAAGACTAATCATACTAACAATAGCAATAATAATAGAAGAAGACGAAGAAAAACAAGAAGAGGGGCTGGCGGCTTGGTCACCGTAAAAAGCGGCCTTATTTTAAGTTCACACTTCACAGCATCCAAGGTCAAAAAGAGTGGAAACTAGCAGTGTTACAAAAAGAAAATATCAGAGTGAATTCCTATTCACATGGGTTTCATAGGAACACAGGATATCATGGAGAATATAATCAAATTTGCCTTCTCCAGATGGATAATACTATGGTCGCAAGTATAGTCGCGAGAGTAAGTATCAAGAAAAGACTTCTGCCTCAACGAAATACAACATCGGTGTGTTTTGCTGCTCGCCCTTACCCAGTACGCCATTATGAACAAGCATACCGATTAGAAGGACGTGGAGGGTAGAAAGACTTTGTGACTTTCATAATTTTCCCCTGTACCGAGTCGAACATGCCATTGTGTGTGAGGAACAACAAAGCTTTCTTCCACAAGAGCGTGTATATCAGAGGCGTGAGTTGTTTTTGTAGGAGAGTTGGCAGCTAAGTATCGAACGCGATCTGCTAGGCTTTCCGGCCTCAACCACGACGAGTCCAAGGAGAGTACGTCTAGCGGTATCATTGGGTGGAAAGAGTTCTTGTCGTACATACGTGAGGTCAAAGTTTTCGCCAGTGGTAGTCAGCCCCAACATTTTGTGGTAACAAAGAGCGGGTTCTGTCTTGCTATACATGTCTGCCACAGACTACAAAGAATTGGTAACGCCAGGTAACCGTCCCGTGAGCAACGGTGAGCTGAAACTGGTTGATAGGGACACATCGCATGAACAGCGCAAACGTCGCATGGAAGGCGAAGTAAGGCACTAACAGAAACGCTGACAAAAGCTTTAGGTTTGCGTTCTTAGCACCTTGTGTGTGCACGGCATTTCGGACATTTACAGTTTTTCATTTACAGTTTTTCATTTACATTTACAGTTTTTCAAGCATTCGGACATTTACAGTTTTTCATGACTATCTTGTGATGGGGACGCCATATGTTGCTGGATGCAAGTACAGTGTATACAGCATCCGTAAAATTACAACTAGCTTGTGCAAGCGTGAACGGCAGGCAACATTATTTAACTCCCTATCGGGAACACATGCAGGGGATCTAAAAAAGGGTCATTTTATCTTCAGGTTATGAAATATGGCTCTGGTACAGGAAGGCAAAATGTACTAAAAGTAGTATTTTATGTTTGATCTGTATTTTTATTTTTAAGTAACCAGACGCCGCTGCCCCCGATTGACCTACTTGCCTTTTCAAAGAGTTTTTGCAAGCGTGGGTTAAAAAAGCAGAAAGAGAATCAGCGTAAGCTGAGACTGCGGTTTCCGAAAATGCACGATTTGACTTTCACATAGTCATCGGTTCATCCACGGCATCTACCTGTGCAGTATTGCATGTTCCATAACCCAGTCCTCGGCCAGCTCGTGCTCCAGAGTTCCAAGCACGATAAACTCCGTACATGTACCGTATTGTCACCTGCGCTTCAAGCTCCGCTTTAAATAAAGCGCAATAGCGAATTAGTTCCCGATGTTAATTGCTTATTTATGGAGTTGTGCTAAGAAGCGCCCCTTAAGGACGCTTATACCTACCATTTATTCGTCCTTGGAGCCAACGAACTCCTCCTGAACACCGACTGGAATGGCGATAAGTGCTTCCCTGAATATATTGACGGGCTTGGTTTTGGGAGCACGGAAGGTTTTTTGCTTGTGACAGGATAAGGGATTAGCCGGGCGAGATTTTATTTGACGTTTCATACTTTCCCCTTTTTTTCTTGCAGGGTTATCAGGGATACTGTGAACGACTATTACACCCTTCCCTTCTACCACGCAGTGTGCTACTTCACAGGTTGCATCACATACATCATTGCGGGAAATTTTAGGCAGCACAAAGTGTCCAAGGTGAGCATCACAACGTCATTTAAAAAAAACAAGAACACATTCGTCCCCTCATTAAATACCAAACTTAGTTCGGTCTCTATTTTTTCTAAAGGAGGCAGTATACTATTTAGACATAACTTTTGTTTTATGTATACTAGTTGTACTTTGGAACTGCGCTACGCATACTTTAAAGATCAAACACCAAAAAATATTATGTTGATGTCATTAGTGTTGTTTCTACTTTCCGACCCAAGACGCAGCGGTGGCATGCCGTAAACTGTATTTGTATTTGGTTCAAGAATACTATTCAGGCAATTATCAAGCCGGCGCCACTCGTGTTTACAAACCAATACGCGGTGCCAGCATGACGAACAATTATACTTATAATGCTCACCACAGTTATGCACACATCGATTATTTATTCGAGCATGTTGGTTTACCGAGACCAAAGTTCAAACCACCGCTTCAGTAGAGCAGAGAAAGTAGCCTAAACTTTTCGGCTGTCGTGTGTGTATGTAGCCATTCTTGGGTGATGATTCGCGGTGTCATTTAAAGGGGCCATGCGGACAAAGCACAAGTTTGGTTCATTCGAAGTATTGACTCTTTATAATTATACTAAAACCACTTTTAATGTTTTAACCTAAACTTCGCTGAAATCAGCTATATAAATAGGAAAAAAGGGAATGGTCATGCGACTCACTAGGTCATTTCCAGCACTAGAACCTATGGCGCCATATACACTAATGTGCGATTGGCTGCGGCCGGCAAAAGCAAACGCAAATTAGGCTGAGCTTATAAGCTTACAAAGCGAGATATTTTCGCTTAAATGCAATGCATATTCATTCTACAGCAGTAAGAATGGTGGGGTAAACAATAAAAGTTACGAAAGTACAAGGAAACACAGAAGTACGAGTGCGTACTGATGTTGGTACTGCACGCATTATACTTGTTATAGCTGCACAGCAGTCCGGCGCTTTGGGGTTATCTTACACGACACTGGCCGATTGGGGTAAGCGACATTGTCTTACGTGACCCTGTTTTTGGAGCATACCCCATGTTTTACTACACGATTACTACCTTCCGTAACAAAAACAAAGCAGGTGCAAATACGGTCCGAAACAAAGAAAAGGCAAGCAGAGGTCCCACACAGCATGGCGGTGCCACGTAGGAGGACTGACGGTAAACAAAGCGCTTCGCAGTACGCTGCAAACTAAATAGCGCACTAGCGTTCGTTTAAAAATCTGCCCTGGTTACGTCATCGACGACATCACGAAACGTGATTTGGCGGGAGAATGAAAATGGTAAATTAAATTGATTAATTTCTCGTTTGCTGGCGGGCAAGCGCTGCGAGCACTATAAAGCACTAAATCTTTCCAATACTACAAACTTGTATTTTGCCTGCCCTTTAAACAAGAGGAAGTATACCTTTTCAGACCTTACCGATGAGGCCCCGGAGGCCTTTGCGTGGCTCAGTTGCCGCGTAGCTTGGGTTCAAGAAACGCGAATACTGAGCCTCTCGTGTTGGAGGGGGCTTATCCTTTCAAGGAAAATTGAAAGCCATTTATACTCAGTTCGAAGCGGCTCGCCGTTTCCACCCGCGACTCTGCGAAGCGCTGTTAGTTGGACCATAGGGCACGAGTTAATTTATGTTTACCACTTATTTTTCTGGAGACCGTGAGAAGAAACCAGTGATTAGTACACTAGGTTGCTATAGCTTGAAACATGGTGGTTCCATTGATTTTGGATGTAAGGTGCGGTGAACACGATTTCTTTGTGTTATGGTCTCTTGTAGGAATGTGTGGGAACCCTCATGAAAATGGACATTGAGTTTTAATAGACCCCCAATTGAGTTCCTATAGAGTCAATAAAAAGTTAATTAAAACTCATCGCTTATAGACTGTGCTCGTTAAAAAGTCAACAAACATTGTATTGCACAAACTCAACCAACATTTTATTGCCTTCAAGACAGTGAGTTTTAATACACTTCATATTGCGTTTCTTTTGAGTAAACCAAATCTCCCATCTTAAAGACTGTGGCCAATATAAAATCAATTAACTGTTTATTGCAAAAATGCAACATGAATTTTATTGCCTTCACTGTATCGAGTTTTTACATACTCTGTATTGACTTTCTATAGGATCGATCGAACTCGTAATGTGTGGACTGTGGTCATTAAACAGGCAATAAACATTTTATAACGAAGACGCGGCAAGCATCTTATTGCCTTCATTATGTTGAGTTTCAATAGACTCTGTATTGGGTTTCTATAGCCCACCCACGGAGGTCTGGTGTGGGCTGCTATTGCGCCGCCTGCCCTGCCCCATCTACCGAGATCGCGCGACGGACGTCCCATCACTTCGTCTTGGGAGCACTTGTGAGCGGTGGCGCCTGGGATGGCGGACATCACCACCGGAGTGTTCGAGCCCCTTCAAAGCTCCTCTGTTAAAACTTGCCAGAAAACCTGACTCACAGGCAACAGGATATTACGACTATACTCAATAAGAATTTTATAGAAAGGGAATAGAGATAAATTTAATAAAAACTCATCAGACATTCTGTTCAGATTTAGCTCATATGCAACAGGTTGTGATGACTGGGCACTATAAGAATTTTATAGAAATCTAGTTGAGAAAATTTAATAGAAACTCGTCAGAAACTCTATTCAAAGCTGACTCACACGCAACAGGTTGTTACGACCATACTCAAACACAATTTTAAGAAAGCTAATGCAGGCAAATTTAATAAAAACTCATCAAAAAGCCTATTCAAGCTTTATTCACACGCAACAGGATGTTACAACTATACTCAATAAGAATATTATAAAAATAATTGCCATCAATTTAATAAAAATCCGCCAGAAACTGTATTCAAACCTGACTCCCATGCAACAGGCTGTTGCGACTGTACTCAGTAAGAACTGTATAAAAAACTTATTCAATTTATTTTATAAAAACCCCATAAGAAACTCATAAGGAACTACATTCAGAACCGATAAGGTCTACTGACTTGGCTCTATAGACTTTTAATTAAAACGCGGTGGCCAATTTGTAATGGAAACTCAATAGAAATATTCTATAGAATGTTGACAAAAAGTTTATAAAATTCTTTTGAGCAATCTCTATAACAAGTTTATTAAATCCTGGTAACCATTTTTATGAGGGAAGTGATAGCCCAAAACCAAGTTTAACTGGAAGGTGTACATCGAAATTTCCCAGAGGGGGGAATAGCGTGGACTGCCCGAAGTGTTGTACTTCGTGCGGATGAAGGACGGTACGAACACTTGGACAGCTTCGTCACACGAAAGAGATAACGAAAACATAAGTGATCACTCTGACGCAACTGGGGTAATTTGCATCACCACCTTGCGTGCGTTCTGGCCGCTCGGAGCGAGATACGCAGATAAAACAGCCACAGTGAAAGCAGGTAAGCGACAAACGCAAGTCGTCGCGCAATGCTCCCTTTTCTACATCTTTAAAAAGTTTCAAGGCATCTATTGAAATGACACAGAAGCACCTTTCATATTCATCACATCTCTTTCAGTACTGATGGCTGTAAAGATCTGTGGTTTGTTCAAACTATTTTTGCGCTGTTATTAGGTAATTGATTGTGGGGTTTTCGCGCCGACGCTACACAGGCAATGAGGCGCACCGTAGTGGAGGGCTCCGGATTAATTTTGGCCACCAGGGGATCTTTAACGTGCGCCGAAATCTCCAACACACGGGTGTTTTTGCTTTTCGCGTCCATCAGAAAAGCGGGCTCTGTTATTAGTTAAGGTGACAGCTTGCTTCACGTAGTTCCAAGTTAAGCACATAGTTCTACTTGGTTTCAGAGGCAGGGGAGGTAGCGTGTATCTACGGGCAGTAACTATGCAACACAAATTACGCAAATAAGCTTGAGTGTTGGGAAAAATAATTGCTGCAGCGTTCGTATTCAGGTTGTCTCCTTGCTCTTCACGGAATATCATTTTCTGCAAGTCTCTCTACGTTCTTTAATAGTCCGACTTTTGAGAGAAATTGGCCGAGATGTCAGATGTTCTACGGATTTTATCTAAAGTATTTATGTGATCTAAGCTATTTTATGAAGGCAATAGTCTATATGCAGCAATTTTTTATCTTAGGTACTGTCCTGTCCAGAGACCTTTGTCGAAATCGCAATGGTTTTGTGTTACCAATCGTCAAACATTGCCGCCAATAGAAGCAGACATGTAATGGCTTCCATCCACACATCTTAAACGTGGTATTGAATACAAGGCAGGATTTTGTTTCCAATACTTGATCTGCACAACACTTATTTCAGAACACTTGACAACGTTGGAATAATCACTAATTAAAGTAGTGCATGTCGGAAAAGCTGGACATGCTTGAATTGAAGTACGAGGCAGGGACCCTGTGGTACCTCTTGCCCCTTAATTGCGTTGCTGCTCTCCTACGATAGGTCAATTAAGCTCAAAAAGCATGCAATTTGACGGTGTCACATCTCATGACGTTTGAGGATTCCGAGCGGCGACTCTGTTGACAATGTGATTACGCACGAGATCAGTGACATGGCGGGTAGTTCGGTCGGTCGGCCAGTCGGTCCAACGCTGTGGCTGACACCACCAACATACGCATGAAGCTATGATGTTCCCGTCAAGTGGTACGCTCAGAGGGAGTTCTTTTTAAGCGGTACCTGTGTTTGCGGTGCAATTCATTAGGCTCGGAAGGGGGGTGGGGGGGGAGGGTGTAGACGCATCTAGCAAAAAGATACGGCCACGGAGTGAGTAGCGACACGTGCGCTCTTGTGTGCTTGTTTTGCTTGCATATTAGAGTACCCGAGGACGGGGTATGGCAAAATCGCCTGTAAAGGCAATTTAAGTCCCAAATCAGCGAGTTGTTTCTGTAGCTACAAAAGCCTATCGTGGAAAGATCCATGAAGGAGAGGTGACAAAGAATATATGAACGCATACTGAAAGCAGCTGACAGAACTTTTCGCCATGTATATAGTTGTGCCAATGGCGCTGTCAATATTCTATAAAACGACCACCGTACGGTAGACCAGTGTGAGTAGTAATGTTTATTTTTTGTCTTTATTCTCTAAATTTATTTCTCGTGGCGCCCATGAGGGGAACTGTAGCAAGAATTCTTAAAAAACTCAACACCAGTCGGGCCGCTGCTTGTAAAATAAGGGGATGGTACACTGTCCTAATCTTGTGTAATCAAGAGTTTTACGTACATCCTTAACTGTAGTTTTACTGAATTTCGACCTGTGCCCTAGTTTAATTCACCACGGCTGGCTGGGTCCCAGGGGCCGAATTTCCTTAAAAATGGACGTCGTTTTGAAACGGCGCTCTGGTTTTGCATTGCAAATACATGCATTCTTGGGATGGGGCATCGCTTGGAGAGGCAGGAAGCGTAGCAAATGCCTGGGCTTGGTGAGGTGCTCATATACCTTTACAGTGGCGCAAAGCCAGCGCAAAACGACGCGTACTGACCCTCGTCGTTTTGCGCGTCGCTTTGCGCCATTGTCAAGGTGCATGTGCACCTCGCCAAGTTGCATTGTCAAGGTGCATCTCGCCAAGCCCCATGGCATTTGCTACCGCTTCCCACCCCTCAAGCGATGTCCCAGCCCAAGAATACATACATGCGCATGCCAACACAAGAGCGTCGCTTCAAACCGACACCCGTTTTTTAGAGAATTCAGCCGCAGCTATACATCTTCGTGTTCGGCACCAGCGAGAGAACGAAATAGCTTACTAAGCGGTTACGCTAAAGAAAATGTCCTTTTATAACTGCGTCTTCTTCAAACAAGTCACTGGCTAAGCAAAGGGTTAAAAAAATTATTCTAAGGTTCGCAATGTGCAGCTGAAACACAAAACTGGTTAAAATGACCCACAGAGCAGGCGCTCTGGCAGCAGATGTTAAGCATGAGACCCATTCCGGGTCGTTTCGACGGATTATATGTGAGGTCTAAAGCAATTTAGTGGCTTTGACATAAAAGGTGGTGCGTGAAATTTACACTATAGATCCAAGGATTCGAAGCTTAACGTGGGTGAAGTGTACGCTTTAAACAACACCCATGTGGTCGCTTCCCCACAATTCATGTTTGTAGCCAATCACTGCGATGAATCGTTTCAAATTTGGGGGGTTCAACGAACTGAAGCGGGTATGAGGCGCGTGTTAGTGGAGGGCTCCGGATTAAGTTCGACCACCTGGGGATATTTAACGTGCGTCGAAATCACGACACACGGACGGTTTAGCTTTTCGCTTCCGTCTCAAAAGCAGCCACCGCAGCTGAGATCGACTCCGTCTCCTTGGAATCAGCGGCACAACGCCTTAGCCGTTGCCCCACCGCGTCGGGTGATGAATCCCGGAATATAGGCCTTTGAAGTGGCCCGAAATACCATTTACCTCACAAATGTGATCTGAACAGTAACACTGCGCACTTCATGAACGACATTTTACACAGCGTGATCTTACAGCACACGAACGTTTTTGTCATATAATATGCCGATCCACTACGTCTGCTTAGTGCACCGCTTATATCACATTTATTGGTTACTCGAGTCTGGAAAATGAACCAAAGGGATTTATTGCAGGCTTTGGTGCTCAACCTGGTGAGCCATGAAGGCTGTAGCATTTAGAACGGTTTGCAGTAGGTCGGATTTTTAATGTTTTCTCTATTTCCTTCGTGCGTGGAAGCACTTCAAAGCCATGGCTGTCGGCAGCACAGGACAGTTCACCATGATGTATTCAACGTGGCAAATACATTTTTAAATCCTTGCAATGGATTGTGGCACCGTTTTCAAGCTACTTTTATTGTTGAAACTGCAAAATGGACGACATCCAACCCCGCGAAAGTGGATGTCCGGCGCAACTGTTGTAAACCACTACACATGCTGCTGGGGCAGGGTATTAAATGTTCCTCGTTGTCTCGGCGGACTTGTCGCTTGCCCTCCGCTTCTTTGGCGGCAGATCCTCGGTCCTGACGCATGCGCTCCGCGTCTCAGGCGACAACTCCTGGGTCGTGCCTAGCCTGACGCATGCGCGAGCTTTCGAATGACGTCACACCTCCCCTCCTTTCAGGAGCAGCTGCAAACCTAATATTTACGAGAAGACGTGGTTCGGGGGTTCTCATTTGTCACCGGTGCCTTATCATCCATCATGCGGTTTCGATGCTTGTTTTGTAGGTTTTCTTTGCACGAATACTGAGCTGTGTGCTGCACGCCTGGTTAGCCTGACGCCTGCGCTCGGCGTCTTGGGCGAGGACTGCTGGGTCCTCTCTGGGTTCCTTGTTTACGACACGAAATTTTCCGACCAATCAGATGCTAACGGCTTCACTGTAAAATAAATTGTCCAATTACGGCGATACGGACGCTCTGACGCAACGCTGCAAAATAATTAGGTGATTCTGCTTAGCCAAAAGCTGGTCAACGGTGATTCGCTGCGCCGAAAAGATCATAGCCATGCAGGATTTCCCTGGGAAAAGGGATCTACACTGTAGCATTGTTCAATGCAAAATGTCATGCTTGATTTGCGTAACGTCATAGCGTGGAGCACATTTTTAGGGCAAAATTATTTGATTGGTCTAATAGTTGGCATACTTTGTCATTTTTATTTTCATTATTGGCCATTGCCGTGGGTGGTGGTAGACTAATATTTGTTTATATAGGTGCACGTGAGTCAACAAGGGAGGCCAGGTCGCTGAGTAACGCAGGGAAGGAAGAAAACGTTTGCAGAGAGTTTGTTTTGAGCAAGAGACCTCATAAACGCAAATAAGTAACATTTGGCTCATATACTTGGTGGAATCTTCATATAACGACTGGGGGTGTTGAATTGACATCTTCCATGGAGCTTCCTAATTGCAAACTAAAGCGTTTGAGATGCCCTTTAGGAATAACACGAATCCCGGATTTATTTCTTTTTTGCAGGTTGTTCAAGCTATCGGGTGGGTCGTAACCTTCCTCTTCGGTGCCTGCTGCGTGTTAATAAAGGCTACATTCTACAGCGGTGACGCTCCAACTACAACCATGGGAAGGATGTCCACAGCCTTCTTCGATCGAATCATGTGGTCGCTGTTCCTCGGGTGGATAACCTTGGCTTGCATGTCAGGACGTGGAGGTAGGTGGGACGCTGTTTTTCTTTATGAACTACTACACACGAGGTGCCTATCAACCCACGTTTCACTCCAACCACCCCTCCGCATAGAAAAGTTATTCGTAGGCGTCAAAGTCGTCCCGAGTGAGGAGTAAAGAAAAAAATGACCGGCGACAATTCACATGAATACGGTGTGGTTAGCGCTAGCAGTATGATACCGATTGTGTGAGGGATCTGTGTTGACCAGCTTTGTTCAGTTCACCCCCGTTGCAAGTAAAGAACACCATAACCGTACATGTAAAATTTCTTCCCTCAGATTTCATCGTGCGTTATGTGTAATTACCAGCGCGAACTCCTATTCACCGGTTTCAGTCTCGGATGCGGCTTAGTGAAGCTAGTGTACTTAACATTACAAGTTTAAAGCCATGCCCAACTGCTACCATGCTTTCCCGTGTGTTACTGTAGAGTTGTGATCTCATTTTTGGACCCTGGTTATCCGTTACACTGTCCACGTGACCTTATCGAACTGGACCGAGATAGATGGGCTTTGAATGCAGGTCAGAAGAATGCCTGAATATCCAGGAAAATATGTTCTCTTGTTATCTGTCGAAAGATCAGTAGGAAATAGGCGCCTTATTTTATCACGTGAATTGTATTTTTTGTTCTGGCACTGCGAAAGGAAGGCTGGAAGAGGTATCTGAATTTCACGGTGAAGAAACGTCGAATAAAAGAAAAGCTCACACCTAGCTTTGATGCTATGCTCAAATTTGCTGCCTTTTCCGCATTTCATTAGTTGGTCATCAGTTTAACAATGTAACTACACCTCTGTCAATATATTTTTCAGCGTAAAACTCACTCCGTAAATAAATTACCAATTAAAGGCAGCTTAATACCAAAAAAAAAGCTCTCTAGGAAACTTTTAATACAGCTGCATTGATCCTAGTCCCATGCTGAATAATAAAAAAGCTGAAACGGAAGTACGCGAGCATGGCGGATAAGGTGTGGTGCAGTGTCCAATGAGCTAGTTTGTAGTAAGCCTATGATGTGACCCTTGGTACCGTGCTGGGGCTGCACTGTAGGACATTCATCCGATGAAAGACATCAGGCGCCTGCGAGCTTAGGTTTCGGCAGAGGACAAGACATCATACAATATTTCCATTTTGACTGAAGCGTCGCAGTCTGATCTGGAATGGCTGATGACCAAAGAGCGCTCTTAAATGGCCACTCACTTTGGCTTTTCTTGAACGACAGTTCTTTATGCATGCCTGGGGAGATAGGGGGGGGGGGGTGATTTGCACTGGGTCTCTTGAGTAACCGCGATGTACAGGTAGCGGAGAAGCGCGGGCACACGTCCGACGGTCAGCACCAGTAGCGGCGTAGGCGAGACCGCGCCGATTCCATCCTAACATCTCCCGTTTGTCGTCGCTTTTCTGGCACGAACAGGCAACGGCCGTGCGCGGAGGCTACTTGTTCCGTGGCGGGGGCTAATCGCGACTCTCTGTATCAGGAGCCCGCGGTACAGGAAGATATTCCTGCAGACTAATGAGCGCTCACCGAAAATAACAGACATAATGCAAGTTTATCAGGCATATTGAATGGGTTAGATGCTATATTCAAAGCACCGTGGGATACTCGCGCATTTAGTTTAATGGTACCTCGCCATTCCTCCGCAGTAGACCGAGTAGGGTGAGCCATGAATCCAGATTTTTAATTTCTTGGTTATAGGAAGCCCCCCTATATACTGCTCTCGTTTGCCGCCCTGAATGACCGGCGCCAACCTGCCCTCCCCTCTCTATTTCCCAAGAGCTACGGAAATGAAGGTGCTGTCATGATGTTTCTGTCGGAATTTCGACCGCAGACTCCGCGATTGCTCTATCGCAGCCCGCTGGTGCATGCATTGGATTAGCTGCGTTATTTGCTTTGCAAGCCATGTTCAAGGCCCCATACTGCTTTAGCCCGCCACATAGGTAACGTGACGGAGGGGCTTTATTCTTATCCTCGTGTTCTCGGGGCTCCAGAAGTGGAGGTGTCGATAAATCCGCGTGCTGCTCACTACCGCAACCGAGTGACCGCGGCACTCCGGTGCACTCAATGTTACCTTACAGCGTAGAAAGGCACAGCCAAAGAGCGCTCAGAACGCGCATATGAGTACGCATACGTCACCTGTGAGTATTCTCGATAAACGAAGATGGAAAGGAGCAGGTTTTCCGTATCAAGCGGGAGCGAAAAATGGCCGACGATGGCTTCTTTTCAAAAGTTCGCAGTATTTTAAGAAGCTAGAAGCTTCCGTGGACGTCATGGGAGGTCTTGAGGTCTAAAGGTAAAAGACCAAGAAACGCCTCATTCCTATTGCATGCTGCATGTCAAGCCTAATTAAACCAGAACGAAGCGTAAAGGAACTGCCTACAAAGAGGAGCGTGAAAACAGCAACAATGCGAATCACTTAAGCTCGTAATGTGCTAAAAATGTGTACGCCACAAAAAAAAAAAAAAAAGGTCGCAGAGTAGGTCTTAGCGTTTAAGTTTGCATAATGTTAGAGCCCAAAAAAAAAGGAAATAAACCCTAAGTGACAATTTTCGCATAGTGCGTAAGCATTCTTTCCAGCCGCTTTCCGCCGCCCATACACCCCTACTTATCAAAGTGTGACAATTTTTGGGAGAAGTGGCCTAAAGATGCTTATTCGTTAAAAGCCTGCTCTTAGGCGTGTCCATCGGCAAGCATCATTGACAGTGCACTATAAAGACAATCCAATGGAAACCACTGACAAGCATCTGGTAATACAACACCATGAAATTTGTATCTGCTTAAATGGCATCAGCTAAACTATTGCCTGCGACTTTGGGAACCATGTGTGTGTGGTTACGCAAGGCCTAGCGTTACGTAACAAAACGAACCGGGGCCGCAAGACCGGTTTTATCTAATTTTTCGCTACGGCCAAAGCAGCCCTTCCCGTTCATGCCGAAAAACTTCCGCAGGGCTGCTACCCCCCACTTCGCATTAATGCACATTAGCCCCGTGTACATGGACGCGACGGGGGCGGGGTGAGTTGAGTGGCGGGTTCAGCTTACCTCGACGCGTCCGAGTTTATATGAACCCGTCCAAAGAATCGAGGTGAGGGGAGCGGCGGGGTTCACGGAAAAGGGGCTACCGTATTTTCACGATTCTAACGCGCACCCTCTTTTGCTAAAAGGTAGCTTAATATTTGTGTGCGCTTACAATCGGGCTCAAAACCGAAATAGGCTTTAAAGGGACCAGCAGCATTGCCATGCGCAACGGACACGAAGTACCCGCAAAATCCAACTCAATCCAATAAAAACAATCCGTCAACACCACGTGAGTGAATTTCGGCGCACTGATTCCTCAATGGCATGCCGCATACCCTGGTCAGCTGTTGCACATTTTTTTGTGCTTCTGCTTAGCCCCTAACGCTTAGAATTATGAAGATCAAGGCACTTGAAATCGCAAGCAACTTCCGTGTTCCTCGCTATAACTTTATTTCCAGCAGCAGCTGGATAAGCAACCTTGTGAAGCACAATTCATTTTTGGCTTCCAGAGCTGCATGCCAAATAAAATCTCCCTCTTCCAGGTACGTTGTGTCATGTCTTTTCCATCTGCGCAGTACCGTCAGTGTCACATTTTTTTTTTTTCGAATTTTCCAGCGCGAAGTTACCCGCGCGTTACTATTGGGGGCGCGTTAGAACCGCGCAAATACGGTATTCTGCTCCCCGCGGCCCGCTGACTGAGCCCGACGAGCGAGCTAACCCACCCCCTGCCTCCGAGTTGACTGGACTCGCCGCGACGGCTCTCTGACCCACCCCGTCCGCTTATACATGGGGGTGTCGAGTCCAAAAAACCTGTTTATTTCGACTCAACGCGCCCTCGTCGGGTCAATGTAAACGGGGCTATTTACTAGCTGTGCTTGAGGGAGCAGGTTTATCTAATACCGAGTCCCGACAAATGTGACTAAAAAATTGGGTGTGCTCTATTTCTTTACGCATTTAAAAGCGTGCGTTTTAAAAGGGCTTGCAACACAGTTTCCGAGTTAAACAGTACTGGCATCTTCGTTAGTGTACTTTGTTCCTTTGATAACAGTTGCACCTCATTGGAGTGTGTTGTTGGAAATACACGATTCAAGAAAATAGTTTAATGCACGGGCGTTGTCATGCCAGAACATTCGTATTTGATATTTAGAGCCTCTTGTATACCGAAAATTCGGGTGCGCCTCTGATTTTTGAAGGTTAAAATGACCCGTATTGTGTTCAAGGCGGCACAACACCCTTGTTAGGATTTATGTCTGTTGAACCGTATCGTAGCCTGGTAGACGTCTCATAGCGGCATTGTGTGCCATAGGAGCATGATGGTGCTGTTTCATGCTGCACAGTGCCAGATCTAATTGTGCTGTGGGCGTCGAAGGACCAGCGTATCCCACAATTTATGGAGAGCTTTCCCGCATTTGCCGCTCGCAGGGTTCGTGTCTCGTTTCCTCTCCTGGAGCGCCTTCGTCCCCCTGAGCCGGCTGTCCTTTGCGGTTTACCTCATCCACTTCCCGTTCATCGAGTTCATACTGCACACCTCCAGAGAGCGGATATTCTTCGCGCATTTCAGTTTGGTAAGAACACATAGCAATGATACGTGGATTTTTTATGCTTTCTCATATTCCTTGCTGAAAGATAATCTAATTTTATAAGATAATATGTAAAGATAATATATAAAAGATAATTTGCGCTAAAAACAGCATTAGCCTGCAGCTGATTCAAAAGGTCGAAATAGGATCACTTTGGGTTATCACAAGTACGGCAGACCATTTAGCTCTTATGAAACCCGTTTATAAAAAAGTCCCTTATGCCCAAATAGCCTATGATTGGAACACATATGTTAAGCCTTGGAGATCACTAGCAAAAAGCCCAAATATAACTGTAAAGTTGGTGAGACGTTAGTGTAGTTCAAAGTGACGTTGGACTATATTAAACACCAGATCCGCCGAGCTGTCCAAAGGGGAACCACCCTGATTGGAAAGCAGATAACCAGGGAATGGGCAAGAGTTGGAGCATGGCAGGGAATCAGGTAGAGGGGTGGGGGGCATAGAGAGGCCCTTATTTGCCTCACTAATGACAAAGAAGGGCCGAATCAAGACAGTGGCAAATTGGGGTAATTACGAGATGCCTTTGTACGGCGGTGTGCTACTGTCGTCTGATAGCACTTAATAAAGTTGTTGCATGGATAGGTTATATAGTTGTTGCATGAATAGGTTATATTAACATAAACATGGCTGACGGTGACACCACCGAAAGGAAATTTTACTTATTATTTCACCTGAAAATAACATTCGTTTAACATTTTCGTTCAACTTAGCTCTTGGAATTAGAGCACAATAAATCTTGCCGTGTTTTTTATAGCATTTCTTGTACTCCTGCTTCATTTGCAACAAGCACGAGCAGAAACGCCGCTGCAGAAAGCTCTTATGTTACGCCAGGAAAGGGACTTTCGCATCTGTCGTCGGCTTCGCTTGGCTTGTTCTTCGGGCTGTTCGCTTACGTTCGATTACCTTTCGATGCTTCTGCACGAGATTTTATGTTTACGTAATTTTTCATTGTAACGTAAAACTTGAAATCGTGTACACATGCCCAATTCGTGATTTTTATAACGGTCGTTTTCTTATTACTACCCTTGGAGTAGCGTCACCGGTTTCGCGAGGCGCTGTGCAAGCGAGAGTAGGCAGTGCTGCTTCAACGTCCCCGCCAGCGCTGCCGGTAAACGCTTTCACTCTTCTCTTTGTGCCTCGAAGCACTTCGAAAGCTATAGGAACCGCAAGCTAATAATAAGACTATGCGATTTCTTCGTTGCTGCAGATACCCTTTCAGTTGCTCCTTTGCTTTGTTGTTACTTTCGCTAAAGTGACTATCGAACGCGTCTATGGCTGCAGCAAAAAGGAAGATGGCCAATAGCCGCGGCATGGCTTGAGGGACGTCACTCAAACCAGCAAACAATGAGCAGACCATACAAGAGAGGAAAATCTTCAAAGGGAGTTTCTAAATTATCTAGTGCGCGCAGAGCAGTAATACATATTGCTTTTGTTCATCCTGACCGTATATTCGAAGTATTGGACGTGTTTTTACTAATTTTTAAAGCATTCTAGGATTTGAAAAAAAGCTAAAAAAGGTGTTTGAAGAAGTTGCAGGAACATTTTATCAATGATAGCAAGTTTAGGGCTAGATGACTGGGCATTAGCGCTGTCTGGGGCGACCTTAGTGCGGTATGCCCTGGTCGTGGCTCTATTCTGGGGCTCTAGCAAGAGAGAGAGAGAAATAACTTATATTAACATAAAGGATTAGGGCACGGTGGGCGCAACCAGGAGGGTTGCGACCACTTCAGCCGCTTCAGTCACGATACAGTGCGGTATGAGTTGCTTTGAAGAGATCGAAAGGCAAAGGATTGCGCTTAGTGAGGCAAGCTTGTGGCGATAGAGGTAAAGAGATTGGGAGGGGAGAGAGATTTCTGGGCGATGTGGCTGCCGTCGGAAACGGATGGCGTGCATGCTCGCAGTGTGCAACGTGAACCGGACCTTGTCCGGAGAGGTGCGACGGATTCCAGGTGAGGTAGATGTCGGGAAGGTTGGGGTGGGCTTCAATGATACGTACAGGTGTGAGAGGAACGGCAGACTTCGTACGACCAAGTTAGTGACGTAGTCTAGGGCGGTAGTGGCTGCTTCTATGGCCGCTGGGGGGGGGGGGGGGGGGGGTAGGGGGGTAGTGGGGTAGTGGTGCGGATAGTTGCTGCCGAAAGGTGCTAAAAGACGTGGCAAACTACCGCGATGGCATAGGCTCGGTTTGAAGGGTACTTCGTGGCGTCTGCGTATTGATTGGGGGGATTAGTGGCGAGCAGTCGGTGCAACGAGGCCGCATGAGGGGCCCTACATGAATATAACAGAGAGCAACGAGCCGGCGTGATGTGCTCCCGGGTATGAGGCGGTTTGCCGATCATACAGCTGTCGGGCGGTGGAGTGTCATAACCCAGTTAACTGATAGGCATAGTTAAAAGCATACTCTCAAAGCATTTGGGGTTTTAAGAAAAATTACGTGGTCACCCATGTCCTCCTCATGCAGACACTCTTTTATCCTATTAGACTTTTCCTTTTAATTTAGAATTAGGCTTTTCCCCTAGGTCACTGGCCACCCTTTTTTAATCAGGTTTAGTCTATTCATATTACTAGCGACCGCAGTGCTTACGTGCCATCTGTTGGGACAGTGCGCGTCGTTTTCTTATCTTTTGTTTTTGTTGAGCTTGGAGCAACTCAACTCACATCTTTGGTTTTTATGTTTGTTTTATTCCCGCCTCTCTTTGACACCCTATTCAGCCTTTTTTTTCCCCATCTTCCAGCGCTACAAAGAACACTCTAAACTGTGCAAAGCAGAAATCGAGGCAGCCAAGGAAAAAATTTTCAACAACGATATAACAAACCTACTGCAGACCAACACGAGAAAATTTTGGAAAGTGATAAATCCAAAGTACTCATCATCATCGTCCATATCATAGTCTAAAAATGGTACAGACCTTTCCTCATCAGAGGCTGCAGAGGAATTCAATTCTGTTTTTTGTTCTGTGTTTACAAATGAAAGCCCATTACCAGCCACTCTTACTTTACAGTCATTAGATTCAGCAATGGATGACTTGCTTATCACTCAGGAGGGTATTGCTGCAGCCATTGATAGACTCCCGACCAACTCTGCACCAGGCCCCGATGAAATATGCACCAAACTACTAAAAATGACTAAAGTGGTCATATCCCCGATCTTAGCTGCTTTATTTCAGCAAGCGATAGACACAGGATGCGTACCGTTTGCTTGGAGAATTGCCCGTGTTATCCCCATCTTCAAGTCAGGCGACCCATCTGTGCCTCTTAACTACAGACCGATTTCCTTAACCAGCATAGTTTGCAAACTTCTAGAACACATAATATCATCTGCCGTAATGAGCTACCTAACAAAACAGAGCTTCTTTTTTTCTAACCAACATGGTTTTTGGAGAGGCCGTTGTTGTGAAACTCAGTTATTCGAATTAATGACTGATCTCCATAATGCAGTACATTCGTCCTCACAAATAGATGCTATATTCATAGATTTCGCCAAGGCCTTCGACAAAGTCCCTCACATCCGTCTAATGAAAAAACTTTCTGCTCTTAATATCAACCCTAAGATTAACAGGTGGATTAAGAACTTCCTAACCCATCGGTTTCAGTCAGTAACCATTAATGATCATTCCTCCTCTTTAGCTCAAGTAACTTCCGGTGTTCCCAGGGCTCAGTCTTGGGTCCTATCTTATTTTTAATATATATCAATGACATTAATACTAATATCTCTTCTACTATCCGATTATTTGCGGATGACTGCGTCATTTATAAGCAAATTAAAAACCCCCAAGATTTCTTATCCTTGCAAGCAGACCTTAATCAACTGACGAAATGGTGTAGGGATTGGCAGATGGAAGTAAATGTGCCCAAAACTAACGCCATAACATTTACCAAAACTAGCGCGTCTGAGCCCCGTCACTATTTTCTCAATAGTTTGCCTGTACAAACCGTAACCATGGTAAAATACTTGGGGGTCCACATAACGTCTGATCTAACCTGGAATCACCATATCGATACAATAACCAGCAAAGCTTCTAAATCACTCGGATTCATTAGGCGCAATCTGCATTCAGCTAACACATCCACAAAGCTTCTGGCCTACCAAACACTTGTTCGATCAAAGATTGAATATGCAGCGCTAATCTGGAACCCCCCATCAGTCGTATCTCGTAAATAAACTTAAGGCACTCCAAAATAAAGCTGCCCGATTCATTCTCAGGAACTACTCACGAACATCAAGTATAACAGAAATGAAACAATCCCTGAACTTACCACCTCTACAACAACGCCGGCTTTATAGTCTTTTATCGGTTTTGCATAGGCTATACCACAGCCAGTCTTCTTTCGCTACCTCGCACATAAGACCCGCTGGTTGCGTTTTTTCCCGTTTAGATCATGCATTCAAATTTCAACCAATATTCGCGCGTACCAACCTATTTTTCTTTTCGCCCCTCTTACTTGCTATTCGTCACTGGAATCAGCTCCCAGGTAACATCGTCACCCTCAGTAATCACGACTCCTTTATCAAAGAGTTGCAGTTATTCCTCAATGTATAAATCATTTTTCAGTGTTTGTGTCATTTTTGAACCTCTTAGATTGGTTCAATGTTCGATGTTTGTGTTATTTTGAACCTGGGTCATTTTTTATCCCTCGCATTTTAGGAATTGGATAACTGTAGTGCGCCTTTTGTGTACCCTTTTTTTGAAACTATGCATTTCGACATGAATGTATTTGTATTCGCATTTTTTTGGGTGTTGCTGTTTTTAATGTTGCAATATGTTCTTTTTTTCATTGCGACCCCTATGTAACGCCCGTAAGGGCCTTTAGGGTAAATGAATAAATAAATAAATAAATAAATAAATAAACAAATAAATAAATAAATAAATAAATAAATAAATAAATAAATAAATAAATAAATATTCAACGTGTATTACGAATGAAAACAATGGTGGTACCTCGGTGGTACCTACATTTTGCTTCAAACATTCCTCAGGTTCTTTTGCGCTGAACACTTTCGAAACGTATGATCTATGCCAGCAGTTTCAATAGTTCGGAACGCCTTGCCTGTATATACTTCGTGTTTGGGTATTTTTTTAAGTGATTTTTTTTTAGCCGTGGCCCCTTGTGAACAGCCTGTGAGCCACAGACCCCGGATTTTCGATGTAGAGTTAACTAAAGCTTTCGCAATAAAAGTTCAAAAAAACTGTTTTAAGGTACCTTTATGCTATATTATACAGGGATTCGGCTTCCCCACCCAGCAACGTTTCGAACAAAGAGAACAAGCCAGCTTCTAACCCATGACCGGAGAGGAAGTACAAAACGAGATATTTCATTTTAACTTTATTCGGACAAAAGGCGCTTTGGGTAAAGAGGCAAAATCCAGATTAACTCTGCCGGGTGGCGGTCTTCTCACATTTTCATGAAGAACCACAAGAAACTGAGGCCTTGTGGGTTTCAAGGGTTGGGAGCTTTGCGTTCTGGCAAAGCTCACAACCGGTCAGCATTTACAAGCAGAGTGCGACGGTTTTTTTATGATTGCAGAATGCTCTAAAATGTTCTCTCACATGTTTTTACGTTGCCACAGCATGTCGGTGTGCCGGCATACCCTAGTATTGCAATAACGGAAGTCAGATTCAACATAGAATGGCTCTAATCTGTGCGAGTTGGTATATATATCTGGATGATGCGTGGGTTATGCACCCGTCGAAGCGGTGGGGCGAATCTCGAATTCGCTAGATCGTAATAGCGATAGTACAAAAGCAGCAGCAGCACCAGGGGGTGTTACCGAGCCACCGCTGCAATATTCTCAAGAAAGCAAGAATTAGGAAAAACTTAGCTGCTTCGCTCTTACAACCATCCTACGGTTACGCAACTGTAGGAAATGTTTTGAGACTATTGGGGAGGTGTTACACGAAAGGATAAGGTGCTTGGTAAGAAAGTCGGTAAGCCAAAACAGCACACGGTGGTCTTTAAGCCCCATAGGATAAAATGCTAACATGTGGGCAAGCATAAGTAGTTATTTGTGCTATCCACTCATTCACCTACAGCCCACGGTCAAGCGTAGTATTTTTAGAATGTTAATTAGCGAATTTTGGTTATGAAAACCACGTGATCATGACACCCTCTTTTGGAATATCTCCGCTGCCCTTCACTACAGGGTAAAAGGAAAAAAGGAATTCATCCAACTGTCCTTTTCCTTTCGTTTCCGTTTCTCGGTTAGCGGTTGAGTTTCCACTATGGATGTTCACCAACCAGCTGGTCTTGCCATTTTACTGTTATGATTCTAAACACGCGACATTGTGCACTCCTGTCTGGATGGCCATTCGCGGGATTTTGTGAGTTTGGGAAACTTAAATTGTGCCTTCTGTGTCACACAGGCCGAAAATATACCGCTGCACTTTAGCTTCTAAAAAACTGTCTAGATATACTATTACATGAGTGGCTGCCCTGAAAATATGAGTCCCTGAAAATGTCGGGCAGTGTTCACTGCGTACCGTGCAGAAATAAACGTAAAAGATACTAATCGAGCTGCAAAAAAATGCCTACAAGTAAAGTAAGTCGGTGAGTCGATTTTTAAAAAACGAGAGCCCTTCCACTACTGTGAAAATAAAGCACCTTGAGTTATATGTGGTGACTTGCTATATTGACCGAACGAACCCGCATAAACATAAGATTTATATAAATTTAAACTACTTCTCACATAGTTTTTTTCGAGATAGTTTCGCTAAGATAAGAGTTACAGCCGTTTCTTGTAACCATATTCCCTACGTTGGCGATGCTTTATCTACAACAGACGGGAAATCTGTGACGTTCACAACTTCACTGTGAACTAACTAATAATGACAAGTGCATAAAATTCCGCGCAGTAATAGAGTCGTCTTAGCGGACAATTTCAATGCACGTTTTTCAAAGACACCAATATTAGAATGAGAGCTACAGAACATTTTACACTAGCTTTGGAGCCAGCGTGTGCGATTCTTTGTCGACTTAACCGAATAGACGCACGCAATTCTGGTCATAACACAGCGCAAGATAGCTTCGCTGTAAAACTGCCCTGTGAAGAAAACCGCGAAGCACCGTACTTTGAACCTAGAGCTCAGCACCGGTGTGGAGCGTACAGAATTTTGCTTATTGGTGCGTGACTTTTGCAATAATGTCGTGAACTAAACCTTATTCCTGGCTTCACAACGGTCGGCCTTCATTCACTCCTAGGTGACGCTGTTCTTCGGGGTGCTTGTGTGGAGCTACCTTCTGAGCTACCTCGCCTACATCATCTGCGAGGGCCCCACAACCAATCTGGACAAGCTGCTTTTCGGCGCCTCGAGCAGGCCACGAGCCAGCAACGAGGCGTCTGCACCCAGCCCGAAAGAAAACGAGGTTTCTGCACAGACCGGCGTTCCGGTCATCCAAATACCGCGTATCGTCTTCGACAGCAACGAAAATAGTGTGGCCAACGGAACGGACGGCCCGCGTCGACACGGCGTTTCGAATTAGCGGTTCTCTCGACCGCCGTCGCATGAACCAAGCACCGAACTCAGTAACTCAACACGCAGCGGCTGTGGTAACTGTGCGCCAATGCCGAACAATTTCAGCTGAACCTGCAACGGGGAAACGACTCTCCGATCTCGACGCGGAAAGAGAGACCGCTGAGTGGGTTGGCCCGTCCGAGCGTTATTTCTTCTCTGTGGCAGAACTGGCGCGTAGAGCTGTTTGTCCCACTCCTTGGCTTGGGAAATGGATAGTTACGGCATTCAAAGCTGTCAGTATAAGCAGTAATCCGGTTCCCTGCATAAAGACAATCACATGTGTATTCGGATGTATGGATGAGGATGCGGCCTTTCTCAAAACGCTGATAATTTTCTCAATCATCGAGATGTTACAACCGTTATCCCTGACGCTAAAGATCATTCGGCAGTATATATGAGTCCATGCCGTTGTTTGGTAAATGCGCTTCTGCTACCATTGATCTGCGAGAAATACCGCAAGGAGAAAGGGTGATTATTTTTGCCTTTTTTTATAAGGGCGTGTGTATCGCACGTGTCTGAGGTGAATACAACATTTCTTTTCCCAGTGGCTTGTACATAAAGGCAGGACGATGCCTATTGTTTGTTACTCACTGTAGAAAATGTATTTAGATGCGCCGAGTTTTACCATTGAAGACAAAGGTGTGACCTGCATAAGTTTTGTTTACAACGTAATACCATATTTCATGGCCGTATTGCCACTGAAGCAAGTCGTACTTTCATTCATCCCAAACGCACTCTTTACGCTGGTGTCTAGTGTTTCTCACGAAGTGTCTTCGAGACATGGAATAATTTAATTACAGGCTACTGTAGTCTGTTCTAGAAGGGTGGGCGGGAGGCGCAAATTGATTTCCCACCATTGCAGTCGTTTACGGGGTCGCTGTAGCTTCAGGGGGCTAATACATCGTCACTGTCTCTTAGCATGTCATACCGACTGGCTCAAACACATTCCACTGGTTTATGCAGTATAGCGTCGTAAAAGATATAAATTTAACTCTTGCGATGCGTTCTTCAAACAGGTTTTATCTGAAATACAGATGAACGCCTTCTTCCAATATCCTATTGGCGAAACAAAGAGTAATATTTAAAACGAGCTTTGTTGTATATACGTGTTGTTTCATTTTCAGATTTGATTTCGTTCCGGATGTGTCACCATCATTTCCCATTCTTTTCTTCATCTTGGCATAGAAACAAATGGTCGCTTGTTTTCAATAAATGTTGTTTGGCTATGTGTTGTATTAACACGCGTCTCCTTTGAATTTTTTTCGTGTTTACTTTACATGCGCATTTCAGTGTCCAGCTGTAACGTGCGCACACAGTGTACCGGAGAATTCACCTGCGAAGAAGCGTGAGTGTCTACTCACGTGTCTTCGCAGGTGAATTCTCCGGGGTCCTCGAAACCTCGTTAGCGTACATTCATAGCGATAAGAGCAAAATAGACAAAAATGCTGATAACGATTCACCAACTATAGAAGAATTGGAATTGGTGTAGGGGACGGGCGCGATACTTCAGATCCGCCTTCAGATCTTTTTTCTCCTCGAATCATCAGTCAGTGCGACTTGCGATTCGAGGATAAAAAGACCTGGAGCCAAATCACAGGTTCAGTGATCACGTATTGAAGGTGAGACAGAGATAGATAGATAGATAAATAGAGAGAGAGAGAGAGAGAGAGAGAGAGAGAGAGAGAGAGAGAGATAGAGAGAGAGAGAGAAAGCTTTAATTAATGCTGAAGAGGTTAGCACGTTAACAGAAGAACAGGCTACTTGAGATGCGATGAATAAAGTGGCACGACAAAGGAGAAAAAGAAGAAAGGTTTGTAAAAACTATAACGTAATTAAAGGAGCCATGAAGAGAAAATACAACTTCGTTTAATTTGAAAGAACTAGGATTCAGTATCTCACTCAGCTCCATTAGAGCCAAAAAATATGTTTTTTAACGAAAAAAAAGCAAGAAGTATTTAAAAACTTTCAAATTTTGCGCCACAGTGACGTGTTATGAGCAAGAATGACGTCACACGGGCCAACAATAAAGCATAATTTTCAGTGCGTTAACTGCACATTAGCATTAAAGTGATGCGGTCAAATGGAACTAGAGGCCCCATTACAGACGTGCAGTCATGTGTCGTCGCGACAGGTCAGTTAGGCGGCCGCCAATCGCACAAACAAGGTTCCGTGACGTCATAGAAAAGTTGCGGGAAATTGGCTAGGGGGTCGCGACTGCTTCACACGTTTTCTTTAATATCTCCGTTATTTATTCGAAGATTGCGATGATATTGGTATCATTGTTATCGGGACTAAGCAGTCTTTCTGTTAAACCCAACTTGTATTTTGTCTTCATGGCTCCTTTAAATAAAAAACAAAGTAGTTGGGAAAAGAAAGAAAAGCATTTACTCCACCAAGAGAACCCCATTAAACAACTTTCAAGACTAGAAAACCTCGTCGAATTCGGAAGTGGTTATGAAACTCAAGAGAACACCTGTCCTTGTAGCCTCGTCAGCGTGACTACTTTATGGTCCGGAAAGCTCTAACGCATTCCCCCATCGTGGTCGCATAAGCACACTTGTTTTTTTTAAAGACGATAGCATTTCTTGGTCTACGTAAACGCAGAAATTTTGGCCTGTCTGTCTGTCTGTCTGTCTGTCACTCGATTCGCCAAAGTGTTAGAGAAGCTGCGCAATAGTCTTATAAACGCACAGACAAATCTAAACGTCTAAGTTCGGTGTCAGCGTTCCTAATTGTCAACATTGTTGAACAAGATCAAGATATTACGCAAATGTAAGGCAGAAAATCAATACACAAGAGGTATTTACAGTGTTCCTTTATTAAAAAATCATGAATGCTTGGTTTTCGCTATAGCAAATGAAATACTACATCTACGGCAGAAAACCGCCGCCTGCTGTTGCCAGCGCTACTTCCTGGCGTCATTTAAGAACTCAAACGGCAATAGCAACGAAAGGTTCCACTAGATGGGATGCACGTTCCGCTTGGAACGCTCGCGCAGTAGGGCATCGAGGTTCTATAAATGTTGTAGTAGGGTGCTGCAATTCACGCACGTCTCCGCCGTACGGCAGCGCTGGCATCGAGGCACCCGACTTGTAGCAGTAGAACGCGGTAAATTTAAATGGACCAGAGCAACCCTCTAGCGTATTATCTTGGGAGGAACCAGACGGGAAAGGACCAGCACGAGAGGTGAGCGGGAAAAAGAAGGGAGGCCTTTACTTTGCAGGACGGCAGTCGACTATCGTCTTTCGCCGACGTTTGCAACGAAAGGAGCATATATACGCGGCCAATTTTTTTTGTGCAGTGGTGAACCGCGAGCAGCAAGCATAACACGTGCCTGATGCGTTCCTTTAAGAAGCACACCTAGCACATAGGTGAATCGGCCCGGCTGATCTAAAGAAAAATCCACGGGCGTAGGCAACATTCTGGCGTAATAGGTGTAGGACACCGCTATGCTGCTTTGATTGGCATCGTGGAAACTTGGTAGTTGCAATGCGGGTGAATCTCGTGGAAGGGCGAGTGCATCCTTTGGGTCCCGCCGAGCGGACAGCCGCAGTCTCTAACCGGGTGTAGCCCGAAAGAACCAATTCCCGTTTGACCCCTTCCCGTTTGAACCCATTCCCGAAACGCCCTTCCCGCTTGACCCGGCCCGTGTGCGCCCGTTCCCAAAACTACCTTCCCGTTTGGGCGCTTCCTGTTTCAGCCCGTTCCCAAAACGCCCTTACCGTTACAACCCGCTTCCAAAGCACCCTTCTCATTTGAACCCACTTCGTTCCAACCCATTTGAATTTCTGAACATATGCGTTACCGTCTTCGAAACTGTTCCCCAAAATGTGCTTACAGGCAACGGGTCATGCACTAAAAACTTGTATGCATCAAATTTTCCGGAATTGACCGATATTTCCGGCCGATAAAAGTTTCCGAATGGCGTCGTTTTAATGTAATAAAACTTAAGTGCCTGGTGTTTTGGGGGTGAATCTAAAGAAGCTAGAGACGAGAGTCAGTCGACCGAACAAGAGCAAACGAGGGCAGACGCAGGGCGACCCTCGCGACCTAAATACATTTAGTTAAGTGCATTTAGGTATTTCGCTGTTTTCGTTTTCATAAGCGACGTGTTTGATCATTTGTTAATTTATTGTTAATTTGTTAATTGGTTTGTTAATTTAAAAGGTTTATTTTTTATTAATTGTTAATTTGTTGGTTAGGCTTTGTAATTTAAAAGATAAAAGATTTGTTCATTGGTATTACTTGAATTGTAACCGAATGTCGTCTTCTCTAGATTCAAAAAGTGAAGCCCAGGTTTGAAAAGCAGTGAAGGACTCTGGATGTACTGAGCTTGCTATCGCAGCGGCTGTGAACAAACGGAAATAAATGAAAAAATCTGAAATGTGTTTTATAACGTTTCACAAACTAAGTACGTTATTCCGGGAACGGGCTAAATAGGAAAATACGAAACGGGAAGATTCTTTCGCCCCGGGTTGAAATGGGAAGGAACAAACGGGAAGGTTGAAATGGGAATGGGTTCAAACGGGAACGGGCCAAATGGGAAAAAGCGAAACGGGAAGGTTGTTTTGCGCCGGATTGAAACGGGAGGGAACAAGCGGGAAGGGTAAAATGGAAATGGGTTCAAACGGGAACCTCCCCTCTAACCCAGGTTATAAAACTAAAATAAAGAAACAAATTTCCCTCTGTCGGTAAACTAGAGCTCACTTGTGAGTCGTGGCAGCAGCAGCAGCAGTCGCCTAATAATTGTTCAACAGGTGAATACTAGTATCACCAACACCGAAACGTTCCCGTAATACGATTTGTGTCGTCACAAATCGTGAAGGCTGAAATGGGATATGTAGCACTTGTCGGCTTGTCTAAAAAATTCTTCCAAACCAAAAAGTAAGAGGGTGGTGTAAATGCTAAATAGCCCGACACAGGCATTTAGCCTTACCTGCGGCAGAATACGACTGTGCTTTGTCCTGAAGTGTTGGTACACAGCAAGCACGCAACCAACGCAACCCTGTTATATGCCGTCCTTTCGCACATTGTAACGCGACCAGTACACCATAATTGATACTGTTTAGTATTTGAAATCGCTGTTTCAGGGGTGCAATAACAGCGTAGGTCCGTTGCACTGATGTTTTTTTTTCCTCCCGAGCAGCAGCGTCGTTTAACACATCCCAGTGTGGAGAAGCGTGGACTTTTTGCAGGAAAGATAGCGTGCTCGTCGCTGCCTCTGTTCACAAGATTCCATCCACCTAAGCATCAGTTATAAACAGTTATCAACAGCCACTTTCATGACGCGTCCGGCCAGCGATGCCCCAAAAAGTAGTAGTTAAGTGGGACGGCATGATAACCAAAACGGCCAACCAAGTGGGCGAAGGCCACAGAAAGTCAGTGGCGGTTTTGTTGGCGGCCAATCAATATGTACATAAACAAAAATCCGAAGGTGTCACCGATGTTTTTCTTCTCACTTTGCGAAATGTAGCGACACTTTTGTGTGCGTCCCAAAACGCGTTGACAGAGCGCATCGGGCACTGGGTGTAGCAGGTGGAGAAAGTGTCCCTCGTTTACTGAATCCTCCAATTCACTGCACGCAAATGTAATCGTAGTGGCGCGCTCTTAGCGGCCTCTGTACAGTACAGATTGCCTGTAGATTGATCAAGCCCGCTTTCCCTCCCCATGCCCATGCAGGTACAAGGGCTATCGTGTGTTCCAAATAAGCATGCATTCATTTAGGCTCTATTAGGACATAAAATCGATCCAGATAGTAATGGAGGGAGGGAAACAGGATGACCAAGGTGACTTAGTACGGCCGGCGCGCGTCGCGTGCTGTACACACGTGGTTTTAAGTCGACTAGCTATAGCGCTATAGCTATAACGGTCGAACCATACAAACACGCAGCAGATGCTGTGTTTTGCTATGCTTATGATTACCTTTGGACAACAAGCCTTAACAAAATAAGCGGAGCATTTATTATATACTTCGATATGCGAAACGTTACACATTTCCGCCCGCTGTTAAGCGGCGTGTTCAATTCGCCAACTACTTTCGGTGATGAGTATCATAAACCATGGGCATGAACATCAGTGTTCCGTACCCCGTTCTGAGGTGCACCATTGCAGTTTAAGGCGCAGTAACACAGCCTTTTCGTTTAATAGAGACAACGAAACTACACCTGAAAGTGGGTCACAGTGCGGCGAAGCAACAAGAGGGAGCCAGAAATGAGTTTTTCGTCACGTAATCGCCGCCGCACCGTCACTTCGAAGTATATCATAGCGGCACCCATTGGGCGAAGAGGAACACTTCGATTTTCGCTCAAAATGATCTCGCGATTTTCAGCGCCTACCAGTGGTCGGGCAGGACCAGGGAGTTGTGAGTCAACCTTTGCAGCGCCAAGAGCAGTTCTCGGTGCACCGTCGCCACCAACGAAGTATTAGGGAGCACGGAGGAAACCGCATAACCTTTTAAAGCGAAGCTTGAGTGTCCTCAATGATGCCGTTGCCCGCCAATATGCCGTGAAGGAAAGCAACTTTCTCTGAAGATGATTAATGTTCGTGGGTGAAGTGGGAAAGAAAAAAAACGCTTCCCGTGGCCGGAATCGCACTTGGGTCTCTCACATTACGAAGACGCCGTCTATCGGATTGCTTCATTTCAGCATTTTTTTATTATACCGTTTTTCAAGATCACAGGTCAACTCAAGGATAGATTAAATACACTCTGCCATGCTTTGGCTGACGGAAAAACTTCAAATAAACATCAAAAGTACACAGCTCTTACAAAACTGGCAGCCACTCGTGGTCAGGGTCTTGTAACTTGTGGATCTCGCACAGCATGGATATACTTTGTGCAGAGTACTTGCTCACAGTGAGCGCTTGAGGATCGGCATGGCGCACCGCCATCCTCGACCTTCAAATGGCATGCAGGCCTAGAGCCATGATAAGATCGTACGGCACACTACTATCACTTTGTACAGATAGAAATCGTATGCCATCTGGTGAAACGGGCAGGTCTTTCTTTAAAGTCCTTTGCAACACACCCCAGAAAAAATGGCATCCCAGCACTCCGTGAACACATGTTCAACCGTTTCTGGTTTTCCACATAATGTGCAATTTGTTGACCAGGCAACAAACCAACCTTTTTTTCCATCCTAGTTTTAACAGGGAGGGTGTTAGTGTGTAACTTAAAAAAGAGTGTTTTCACGGGCGCTAGTACAGTCATTTATTTTACACGAGATAAAACATCCTGACCAGGAACGCTGGTGCGTAACGATCAATACAAGGGCACCGGGAACAGCATTTCCTTCAAAGTCTTAGTGAGGGTCTTCCTTGATACGGTTGTTAGGTAGTAGAGGGAAACCCGCACTGTAAGAAATTTGAACGAGTCCACTACTTCCTTCATATAGCTTTTGATTGTACCACATATTTCATTCGCAGAGGAAACAATGAACATAGGCAATGCACTGGCTAGTGCTCTTCGCATGAAAGTACATGTAAAGGGTTCTTCCGAGTCTCCTAAAAACAAAGACCGGTTGACAAGCTGTCTGGCATAAATGTGACATAGACCTTCACCATCCTCCCTCACCCGCCGAAAGAGATTAGTTCTACTACAGCGCCCCCCCACCGATGACCATATGAAATCAGTAAATTAACAGACGATGTATTCTCTGAACATGAACTCTCGAACAATGAAGGATTTGTAACCCGTACGACAGCTTGACTAAAAGAAAAAGATTGCCGTCTGTGGCACCTGCAAAAACCGAAAAGGCGCGACCACCCCATTTTGTCTTTTCACGCAACCTTGCTGTTTCCCCTTCCCAGCACTTGTCGTTTTGTTCGCACAGGTCCAAAGGTACCCCCATATAGCGCATGGGCGTGCGCGACCACACCCCGTTCTCAAACACACACGGTGCCGATCACCACTCCCCATGAAAAAAACCCCTATATTTCGACAAGTTAAAAGAACTATTCGTTACCTGAAAAAATATTTGGTAATCCCAATCGCTTTGCTAATGCTTTCCTTGTGTTCACAGAAAACAGCTACGTCGTCAGCGTATGTAAGCAGTTTCACCTCACTCCAGCAAATCGAAAGCCAGTTAACTCAGTGGGGTGAATTATTTTTAAACAAAAGGGTTTCAAAAAACTCAAAATAACAGAGGGGACGCTGCGCATCCCTGCCTGAGAAAAGACAAGATGGGTATACTTTTTGTGACATTTTTGTTGACGATTCATTTTGTGGAGCATTCATTGTACGCTGTGCGTACTCCCTCCTTGACAACCTCGCCTACATTTACATGTTCCAGAACGCAAAACAAAATATCATGGTATCATGGCCGAAGCGAAAGCCAGGCAGCAGGTACCACTTTGCGGCGTACACCCAAAACCCAAACGTTAGATCTACGTAGTGCCCACCCGATAGTTGCTGCGGGTATTCTAGAAAAGTGCCGCGTACCTGCATAGTAGCACATACTCGCAGTGTGGGATATGCCAATAAATTAATCCATCCCGAGAACGCTTTGCGCTAAACTATCGTCGTCGTTGGATGGAGGGATGCATGATTTTTTTACGTCACTTGTGGTTTCACCCTTGGGGGTATGGTGCACCGGCATATTCTAGGACACTGTACTTGTGCGGCTGAGAAAATGCGCAAAGCGAGTACGGGAAAAGTTGTCTTACGGCGCGTTATGTCACACCCATGCTCCCCCCCCCCCCGCCCCCCCCCCCCCCCCCCCCTCGTTGCTCAGCTCTCAGAGCAGTGTGAGTGATCCATTCGCAAGACAAGAGCCCGTGTTACCGCTGCTTTCGTGAGCTGCTCTGGCTGCTAGTTCCCCTTTCCCCTGTTCGCCCAATGGTACCGCTATCAGTCATCAGCTATTTGCGACTCGAAGCTC
Organism: Haemaphysalis longicornis; assembly: GCF_048455015.1. Classification (NCBI taxonomy): domain Eukaryota; kingdom Metazoa; phylum Arthropoda; class Arachnida; order Ixodida; family Ixodidae; genus Haemaphysalis; species Haemaphysalis longicornis. Next base: position 227,568,276 of record NW_027526203.1, on the reverse strand, counting down.
GCGGCGTAGGCTGACACCAATTCACAAAACAACAAAGAATGCCGGCCCAAACAGGTTTGCGGGGCAACTTTGTTTGCTCCCGTGGTGAGATGCTTATCGTTGCAGCGCGTAATGTCTGTGTTTTCTTGAGGGAAAGCGCATTATCGCTTTTGCGAGTCATTATGGGCGGATTCAAGGACTGCCATGAATCCTCGTCTACAAAACGGCGCAGAAATTGTCCGTTGGTGCAGCAAGCGTCCGGGCAGCTAACGAACCATACGGCATTTCGATCAAGATGCAAGGTTTTCCCACTGAGCCTCAGACTGTGGGAGATTTATTGATTGTGGGGTTGAACGCGCCGACGCTACACAGGCGAGGAGGCGCGCCGTGGTGGAGGGCTCCGGGTTAATTTTGACCGCCTGGGGATCTTTCATGTGCTCCAAAATATCGAACACACGGGCGTTTCCGCTTTCCTCCTCCATCAGAAAAGCGGCCGCCATGACCAGGAATTGAACCCGTGTCCTCCTGCTCAGCAGCACAACGTCTTGCCACCGCGACGGATCTTTGGACGCAAGAGGGGCAATAGCGAAACTATCTGCAGCGCTAATCCGCTGCTGCCAATAAACGTTTATGTGAGATTTTGACACTCAGCTGCATGCGAATAAAAGACTTGAACAACACTTCCTTGCGGACACATGAATAAATGCTCAGACTACAAAGTGCATGAAATAAGGTTATCGGGCGCCACAGAAAAAAGGAGGAAATTTTTGTTTGCAGCATTACAGCTCTTTATTTTTTATTTTTTTTTGCGCGGAGTACGTGCTTGAGTTTCTTCCTACGGGTCCGCCTGTCCCACTTAGCTGGGGACAACTTCTGAACAAAATGTATTAAGAAATAATCTAACGGACAAATTCTATTCGAACACGTACTTTTATCTACAGACGGCGTCCGCGGCGGGCGCCTTTCTGATGGAGGCGAAAAACGAAAACGCCTGTTTTAGGGACTTCGGCGCGCGTTAAAGATAACCAGGAGGCCCGAATTAATCCGAGGCTTCCACTACAGCGCGCCGCATCACCTGCGTAACGCCGGCGCGTTAAACCTAATGATCAATCAATAAAACCAATATCTTGCAGACGGATTCTGAAGTAACCACGCGTTATTTTCAGGTTAACTTATATTTGGTTCATTAGTGATACCAGCAGTGGCGCCTCAGTAATAACAGGGACTGTGCTTTTGGCCAGAAGGGCATCAGTATGATTCAAAGCTCTTTTTTTTTTCGTGCGGTAAAGGTGAAATTTGTAAATGCCTGTATTGTCAGGGATTTCGGGGCCCGTTAAACAATTTTGAGCAGTTTACAACAGCGCGTCTCGTCTACGTCGCCTACTCAGGACCAGCGGCGTGTTAACGAGAATTAAAATTATTTAGTGTGTGGTTTTTCTGTTCCGTGATTAACCTACAGGGACCGCAACTAGCATGTAATACATTACCGGAGTGCGACTAGGCTAGCCGTGCTTACACGCTTTGTGCTCAAATAGATGGTACAATTCCCCTGTGTGAGCGGAAAGGAATAAACCTTCCATACAACCCTGCTTCACTGCTTGTCGTAATGGAAGCTTCGGACCTACGTAGGTCCGAAGCTCACGAGCAGTGCGGTTCTCTCTTACGAGCAACGACTCTTCGGGCGTGCGCACAGCGGCAAGCATTAAAATGTCATGCGCTACTCCTAACAAATATCTTAGAGCAATAAGCCCGTAAGGAAGATTATCACTGGGCACTAGCAAAAAATGTGGCACTTACGGCAGGCGGTCAGGGAAGAAGCGAATGAACAAGCGTGTGCTGCTCATGATTGCGAGGAATGAATTCGTTTCGTTTTTCCTTGCAAAGCAAATGACAGTTTACTTGAAGGGGTAGTCATTCGGAACGTTCCCAGAGAATAGCGGGGTTCACCACCACTTATTTCCGATCGTCGTGTTGCCCATCCGTCACGCCTACTGAGATCCGCACTTTCAATACTCGCGGAAACTGGCAAAAATCTGTACCCGCGTTTGTGTGTTTTCACCTCCACGGCACGCAAAGGGGACCTAAGAAATCTCAATAAACATACCCTCTGCTGTCCCCGCGCCCTTGCGTGGAAACATTAGAACTTCGCAGTTGGAAGGATTCCTTTTTTCCCTGGGTGTTCTGCGCTACAACGCTGTAAATACTCCAACAGGCCCAGCTTTTTGTTTTATTCGCCTTGCGGGGTGTGAAGAAACACAGCCAGGCTCCGCTAAGACTTCGAAGCTGATGAACCTAATTCTTCTGTGTCTTTCTTTTGCTGCATGATCGGTAAATAATTTTTGCGAATTCACACTAGTTCAATTTCAGAGCGATTTAACTTCGCCTCATTTGAACTCACTGAATCACGTGCGTTGTCTCACGTACCATAGGAAGGCCAGTGCATAAATGAAAAAGGAATCAAACCTTTATGAGAAGCTGACTACATGCAGTGTAAGTCGTACAAAATGTAATTAAGGGTGTATTTAGCAAAAAATACCAGAGATATTAAGTCATGGTATATATGTTTGCCGCCTTAGCTACCACGTCCGACGTCGTGACGCTGGTAGCACAAAACCACGTATTGAAGTCATTAAAGAGTCAGGGACTCAGGCCCTGTTATAGGGGCAGAAGCTGATGACATGTGCCAACTGCATTAAATCTGCGTCATCATTTTGAGAGCGGCATAAAAGCCCGTTTACATCATACGAATGTGCCCGCTTATTATACAGAAATACCATGTCGTTTTAGCCACAAAAATGGCCCGTAAATGCACAAGCGGCAAAGTGCGGAGCGTTACTAGCTGCCAAACATTATACCACCGGTCGCGCAGTCTGAGAAAAACGTTTGAAGCGGCCTTCTTCAAAAGAGAAAATCGTACGCCTTCTGACGCTATCAATACGAACCAGGGCAGTCAGAAAACCAGATTGAGGACGGAAAACGTACCACCTTAACTTCGAGCATTAGCCCATCCATCCATTAGCCCATTAGAGGCTCCTTCTCTCTAACTGGAGATACACGCCCAAGAGAGGTGGCAGGGATGACAGCAAAGCATTGTTTTTAGTCTTTTTTTTTTCCTCTGAACCGTGGAAAACCAGTGACGCTTATTAGCGAATAACACCTGGTACTGTCCGCTTCTCCGATTTTTCTGGGCGCTTGTTGCCGTAACTGCGGACCTTGGGCTGCTGCTGGAACGCCCTCCCCGGGAGGCTGTGGAAACAGTAGTAATATTTGTAAACAATGATGGCACCGAATTGCGCTTACACCGATTTATGGTTGGGGGTATTACACACCGAAGGGGCTGGTGGGCTATGGGGCACGCATTGATGGAGAGTTACGAAATATTGTAGACCACCTGAGGGAACTTGGCGTCCAGCCAAATTTAGGTACAACGGTGTTTTTGTTTTTCTTGTGCATCAGAAAAAAAAGGTACACGTATTCCTAAAATCACCTATGAACGCGTGAGCATCTTTGCGCTGCTTCTCCGCTACACCAATCGTCTCTTCCAGCAAAAAAACAGGCCTTTCTTTGACTACACGCTATTTTACGAAGTTAAAGGGCAGTGATCGGTTTTAACAGCGAAGTCGGTTGTTGCAGGCCAGTTTCGTATGGTCCATACAAGGCAAAGGCATTCTTCTCTTTCTCCCTGCTCCTGAGTTTCCTGCTGAAGTGCGAAAGTTCATGGACACAGAAAAGCAGTGTCATTTTGAGGATTCATCGACCTGTTTCATTCTTTCAGCAGTCAGACATTTTGTGTGCCATCCACGTGCCAATTTCTTTGCCATTTACGCCGTATTTTCAGCCCCCTAGTTAAGTAACGCTTCCGCTCTTCATCTGGCCGTTCCGTATACCCTCGACATTCTGCTGGCAGGGCACCGCTCCCAGGTCTCGGTCACTCGCGATACACTGAATGATGAAAATTTTAAAACCCGCGTGCATTTAGTAGCAGCCCTTCCGTCACGACCTGTGTTAGCTTCTGGTACGCGGCCACTTTCTTCGCAGTTAAAATGACATTTATAGATTCTATATCTTGGAAAGAGTCAATTATAGCACTACTATATTGCAGTACTCTTTAGTGTAGTGTTAGTACATAATATCCTGCTTGACCCAGAGAAGTCCTAACCCCCAACTTGGTATGCGAACGACAATAGTCCACTACAGCGAACACATACAGCACGTAGGTTCAACGTCGACCACAGCAGACACTGTATTCTACCTAGGTAGCCGACTTCAGCGGTACCTAGGGCACTTTTTCTGCCCGCACTGGAGCCGTGCATCCCGAAGCCTTTCCAGCACAACCTGAAGATGCTTGATCTGTTCCCTTCACCTGTCGGAGAAGGCGGCCACACCGTCAAGGTAGGAAAGAACTAGCTAGGTAAGGAGCTCTCCCCTGCAACACACCGTTCATGGAGTCAGAGAAACAATACCGTGGGTTCTTTAGGCCAAAGTTTAACATCATATGTTGAAATGGGCCAAGAAGGCAGATGAAAGCAGTGTAGCAACTGGCGTGTTGGACAGGGGGACCTGACCATATCTAGCGTGGACATTACACCATGTTAGATTATTTTCACACCAAGCTTGCTGTTGGATAAGTCGGGTTTACAGTTAATGCGTTTATCCGCTGTAATCGTCATGCGGCCTAGGCCGCTTGTCCGGGGTTTTTACGAAAATGAGCGGCGAGGTGTAGTCACTTTCACAGAGTACAACCACTACCAGCTCACACCCGCATGTGACTTCAGTATCCATAATCTATCTTTGCCTTGACAAAAGACAGCACGGTTTGCTCAAAATTGAAACAGATAAGGAATTTGGAAAGACAGAAAGTGGAGAAAAAATGCCCGCCGGGTGGGATCCGAACCCACCACCTCCAGAATACGCGTCTGGTGCGATGACCACTACGCTACCGGCGGGGCTATTTTCCCCTTCACTTTCTGCGGTATTTATGTTAAGGTATTTTTGCTTCCTGAGCTTTGGGGTGGTAGCCAGCGCGACTCGGACTACTCGGGGTGAAGGGGACCTTCTTTTTAACCCTTTTTAACTCTTCTTTTTGTATGCACTTAAACACAAGCAAGGCAATGGCATCACAAATAGGGATAAAATAGTCACAGTCGCCGAGGAGTTCTGAAGGGATCTGCACAGTATCCGGGACATCCAGGATAATCCCGAACGAGAAAATAGTTCAGAGGAGATAGAAATCCCACCAGTAACGATAGGAGATGTAAGGAAGGCTTTGAGAGAAACGAAAGGGGGCAAAGCACCTGATGAGGATCAGATAACAGCAGACCTCTTGAAGGATGGCGGAGAAATTGTACTTGAAAAACTCGCAAACCTGTATACGCAATGCCTAATGACCGCAAGTGTACCAGAATCTTGGAAGAATGCGAACATCATCCCTATCCATAAGAAAGGTGACATGAAGGACTTGAAAAATTACAGGCCGATCAGCTTACTGTCAGTTGTCTACAAGGTACTTACAAAGGTAAGCGCTAACAGAATTTCTGCAACCTTAAATTTCAGTCAACCTAAAGAACAAGCAGGGTTCCGTAAGGGCTGTTCAACAATGCACCATATTCACACGATCAATCAAGTGATAGAGAAGTGTGCTGAGTATACTGAACCCCTATATATAGCCTTCATACATTACGAGAAAGCATTTGACTCGGTCGAAACCTCAGCAGTCATTCAGGCATTATGGAACCAGGGTGTAGATGACCATTATGTAAGAATACTAGTGGATATCTACAATGGGCCCAAAGCTACGATCATCCTCCATAAGGAGAGCAGTAAAATACCTATAAGGAAGGGCGTCAGACAAGGAGGCACAATCCCTCCAATATTATTCACAGCATGGTTACAAGTATTCAGAACATTGGATTGGGAACAGGTGGGAGTAAGAATTAATGGCAGCAACCTCAGATTTGCCGATGACGTTGTCTTGCTAAGTAATTCGGGGGACGAATTGCAAAGCATGCTTTCCGAACTGGACAAACAGAGTAGAACCGTGGACCTGAAAACTAATATGCAGAAAACCAAAGTAATGATCAATGACCTAGGGACAGCACAGCGGTTTGAGATAGGTGGCGAGGCAGTGGAAGTGGTAAGCGAATATATCTACTTACGCCAAGTTGTGACCCCAGTTCCCAACCATGAGGCAGAGATATTTAGAAGGATAAGAATGGTGTGGAGTGCATACGGCAGATATTCTCAGATAATGAATGGCAGCCTACCCTTGTCCCTCAAGAAGAAAGTGCATGACAGCTGCCTATTACCGGTACTCACCCACGGGGTATAAACTTGCGGGCTCACTAAGAGTGTTCAACTTAAATTGAGAACGACTCAGCGGGCAATGGAACTGAAGATGAGAGGTGTAACATCAAGGGACAAGACGAGAGCGGAGTGGGTGAGGGAACAAATGCGTGTTATGGACATGTTAGCTGAAATTAAGAAGAAATGGACGTGGGCATGGCATGCAATGCGAAGGCAAGATGCCCGTTGGTCATTAAGGGTAACAGAGTGGATCCCTAGAGAAGGCAAGCGTAGCAGGGGGCGGCAGTACGTTAGATAGGCAGATGAGATCAAGATGTTTGCAGGGATAAAATGGTCGGAGTTAGCGCAGGACCGGGCTAGTTGGAGATTAATGGGAGAGGTCTTTGCTCTCCAGTGGGCGTAGATAGGCTGGTGATGATGATGATGATGATGATGATGTGATGCCATACATACATACATACATACATACATACATACATACATACATACATACATACATACATACATACATACATACATACATACATACATACATACATACATACATACATACATACATACATACATACATACATACATACATACATACGAATTTCTGGATGATTTACATCATCCCGAGCTGCTTTCTATGAAAACTCCGGGATGCAACTTTCCAGTTTCCCACAGTTTTTTTCCGTATTGATTACTCTTAGTGATTGACTGTCGTGCAGAGGGATTCAGAACAGTCATTATTGAGGTCAACAATTTATTTGCGTGCAGTTCCGAGTTTAAGGAAATCCTCTATCAGATCTTAAACGTATGTAAACAGTAGCCGTAACTATATCAGCAGTAACCTTAAACCTCCAATTACGTCAAATATATTGAGAGTTATTCAAAATATTTTTACGGTGTTCGTATTCAACTTGAGTCGTTGCACATGCACAATTTCCCTTTTCTGTAATGGTTTGACCCGGTTCCTCAACCGTACACGTTTCTAGCGACTTATTACGGTAGCATGAAGGCGTTTTCCCTGTGCGTTTTAGGGCTAAGCGGAATTATTTGACATAGGATGTACAGCTACAGATGATTGTTAACGAAAAATTCCGAAATTGGCTTTTTCAGTGGCGAGTTTAGGGCACCTGTTTAATTTCGGAAAATGGATGCAAGCAAAACGAAAAACTACTTGGCTTTAAAAAAATTTCCTGGTGGCTAGAGAAGTGCGTCTTCGAAGTCGGCCCTCAAGTGTTTGCGTGAGTGCGTGCGTCTGTGAGTGTGTGTGTGCGCGTGTGCGTGAGCGCGCACATGTGCTTCTGCGCCTGTGTTCGTACGTTTTTAACCGGGCGTTTTTAATACGCTTTTTAACCCCTATGTCAGAACCCGTTCAACAAGATTAGTCATTGCTAGAATGGAAAAGCATCGGGCTGTTATATACGACTTCGGCACTAGCATTAAATTGCTATGCGTTCGGAACGCAGTTTGTTGCCTCCCGAGGTGACGGAGAGTATAGAGGATCGGCGACCCGAATTAATGAATAATGTCAATGAAGTGCATTTTATAATGTTACGGTAGCGTCAAAAAGGAAAAGGGGGCAACATATTAGCAGGGGTTGTACGGAAAACGCCCCTGGGTACATAACTGCGCCTCCATGGCGCTGTGAATTCGGACTACACTGTTGCTTTTGCTGGCGAAGACAGTCGGTCTGTTTGCATTTCCTTGCTCCGACTCCCACATGTGTAGGTTCCGTAAGCTCGAAAGCAAGATTTACTCATGCATTTCCGTACCTTGCCTCCGTCAGCCCCGTTGTTTTTTGGGGTCAATCACGGTAGCTCTCTCTCGCTCGCTCGACGGTGCGTGCGAGCCTGTTCTACCGCAGTGTGGTGTGCGGTATAGCGTTGCCCTAATTGCATCTCCCAATGGCCTAATCGAAGAAGTTCGCTAACTCGTGACTCACACCCGCCTTGATTGTGGACCGCCCTCTACACGCCGCCTCATCCTGGTTCCCGAGAGCCGCACGCCTGCCGGCACGCGACCACGTCGATAACGCGGGCACGCGCGGCGTCGAGTGGCTCCGAGAAATGTGGCGCGCGCCGCCCAAGGGGCACCGGGGTCAGTGCGGTTACGTCACTGCGCGGGCGCCGCCATTAGTTACGCGTCGCTCGGTAATCTCTGCCAATGCGGACAACGAGTATGAGAGAAAGATAATGTATCGGCACTGTCCACGTACGTGTTTTTTATGTATTAGGGTAAGGCAGTTAGGACATTTTTCTTGGAGATTCTAGGTTCGAGGGCAGCGTCATTGATGTAACAAATGACAATCAGAAAAAAAAGTGTGACCGAAATTTGTACTGGATAATTCACAAACGACAGGCTTTAGCATATGTTTGATTCGTGCCTTCTATATTTTCTCCCTCTATCCCACCTCCAGGCACAGTTCTTTGTTATCTTGTTTGGAACATTTATTGCACATTCTTTCTCGATACGCCGGGGCGATGCAGAGGGTTTGGGAAGGGCAAAGTACTGGGGTATGACTCACCACAGTGGCATAGCAAGAAAATGTTTTTAGGGGGTTATACCCCGCCGGTAAAAAAAAGGCTACACCGCGCCCAAAGAGTATCTTATTTCCGTTTTCTCGCCTTACTCTCGTTTTTACATTTAAAGTAAGATGAAGTGTAAAAAGCATGGGTGGAAAGACAGACGGAAAGAAGGGGTGTCCGCCAGTTAGAAAATTTCGCACGGTGTTTTGACACCACAACACTCCTCCTGGGTAGGCCCGTGACCCACCGTGTATATGAGAACTACGCTGTGTTGGGCTAGATGGCTCATGATTTCGCGGGCTGAACGAGACGTAAATAAAACCTATGCTGACAGGGAGAAGACAAGAAAAATCTCTCGACTGTAGATATAGTTTTTATTTGCGCCTTTTTTTACCATGTTTCGCCATGAATATGTTTGCACTGATTACACTGTTTTGCGAGCGAACATATTTATTCAGTTATTACGCTGTTACGCCTATGAAGTAATTCACGTGCTACTGAAATTCGAATGTTTCGATGTACAGCAGTCACGGCACCATAGCTTCATCTCTCTCAAAGTGCAGTTATAACTCATCGTAGCCAGTCAAAAGGATCAATCAATCAATCAATCAATCAATCAATCAATCAATCAATCAATCAATCAATCAATCAATCAATCAATCAATCAATCAATCAATCAATCAATCAATCAAGCAATCAAGCAAGCAAGCAATCAATCAGGCAATGGAGCAATCAATCAATAACTTGGAGCGCCAGAACCAGGTGGTTCTACCACAATAGATCTCTACGCGCACTCTTAAGGAAATGTGCGAACTCTGAAGTCTAGAAGAGGGTTACATGCCCACTGAGTATAGCGCATACCCATGGTGGTGTATTCCACAATACTTTAAAGGCAGAAATATTTGCTCCTTTCGCAGGATCTTCCCTGGTAGGGGCAACATGGAACCGAAGCCGGGGACTTTCATTTGGCTTCCGCAGACGAATTTAGGCTCCTACACTGGCTTCGGACACTCTCCCCGTGGTACGTTACCCTCCTTTTTATGAATGGCGTTAGCGTGATCGCGTCCTATTTGGTAGTTATTATTGCGCGAGCAATAGATGGAGCATATCGACAAAAATTTGTGCCGTCGTTCCGTCGCACAAAGCGGCGACCGAAGAACACACAGCGACAGAGCGGGTGTGGAGAGGGGGACGTGAAGCCGAGCTCCGAGCCGACAGCGGCACGGCCTGCGGTGGCGCCGCGCTCACAGCACTGCCTTTGCCAGACCACGGTGTAAGAAATATTCTTCCACCGTGTGCCAGACGCCATAGAGTTTCAGAAACTCTATGCCAGACGCACCCGCCGTCCGGCTTCTGGACACGTCCCTCCACCTCTTGTACGCGTTGAGAAATACAAAGGCGAGCTGATGGCATCGGGAAACAGCGTCGAATGGCGATGACGATGACGGAATGCCGATGCTGGCAGTCAACAAAAGCAGCGACAGGCAGGCAACGCCGCTGCTGAAGCCAGCAAACATGGCCACTGGGATGGTCTGCACTCAAAGTACTGCTGACCCGGTGATGAAGGGGATGGCGAGAAACGCCGTGTTGCGGGGCTTAAAAAACCGGAGCAAGGCGTTCTGCTCATGGCATTCTCTTGCGACGACGCCTTTATAGCACGAAGAGTCGCGGAACGCGAAACGTTGCTGCACAAAAGCGTTGCAAGGGTTCTAAAAACATGCGCACAGCTAAAAATATTGAGATGTCAGGTTTACTAGGCTGTTTACTACGTTGTCAACCTGAAATCTCAAGTTGACAACGTTTGTAAGACTGTTTGAGAAAGTTGTATTCCTTAAGACACAAGCTTCACAATACACCACAGAAAGAATAAGCTTCACACATTTAAGATGTCCCAAGTTACAAACCCCCCACCTTATACTTCCCCTTCCCCCACTTGACGTAGAGTCTTCCTGCCACAATAAAGGCTACCTCCTCCTCCTCCTTTCCCAGGACCAATCTATCATCATACCCAAACTAGAATATGTGAGTATTGTAATGACCCCTGCAAAAAATTTAGCACTGAATCTAGAAGCTAGGAATTCAGAGATAGGCTATTCGCTTTACATTTCTAAATTTTTACGTATGAGCTCACTGTGGAAAGAAATTATGGCGAACAACACACTATCCGCACAACTTATAAGACAACAACGCTGGGAATTTCTGAGCTCCCTGCTTAACCAAGAATTTGCTATACCCACCATTCATTGTTTTCATTTCTCATGTCAACTTGAAATACGCCTTCATAAGCCAATATCTTTAAAGGGGTCAGGAAGAGACAATGCATTTGCCTTTGCTTAATTTTGCCTGCTTAAATGACATTTTGAGAACAATAAATCCCAAATATTTTCACAGTTCATTGTTTCTAGCATTTAGGAGACGCCTTTGAAATTCTTGTTTTGAGGCGCATCGCAAGCGACCAGTGTTGCGGAATGGGCGTCCCCATTCCATTCCAGTTCAATTCCGGGGAATTACAAGTTGCCTAAATTCCATTCCTTTCAATTCCTCGGAATGCAGGAACATCGCCCATTCCCACTCCGGGAATTGCCGGGCAGTTCAATTCCATTCCTCTAATCCCTCAACGTTTTATCGGATGATTATTAAGTTACCAATGAACCCACCATTAAGCTGATGTTATTACACGCGTTAAGAACTGCTAAAATACGCACAACACATAACCATTGCAAGGTCGAGGGATAGTGGCTTTGTGGCATATCTCGTTCAGTGCAATCACCCTACTAGTTCCCACAGGGGCAATTCTCCAGGTAGTTATATTATTTGCATGGTCAGCACGTCTTTACGAGTTGTGATGCTTTAATATTGTTTAAGCGTGAATGTGTTAATGCTAACGTGACGACATGTTCTATTTTTGTGCTGTCAAAAGTATGGTTGAAGAAGACATTATATTCCTTAAGCAGTTAACACGCGTATGGAGTGGTCGTGAGCATGGTTAGAACTATAATTTTGTAACGAGGAACAGAACCTCCGGATTTGGTGGTATCAGTTGGAAGAATTATTTCTCGAGCACCTTGTCCTGCCTTTGCACCAAATATGGATAATGGGCCGCAGAGGTCGTCAGCACTCACCCATGTCAAGCCCACCTTGAAAGCACGGATAGGTTCAGAACTTCCTGTGTTTGCGTGTGCGCAGGTATGCGATGTCGCCCTTGCCGAAAAGCTTAGTTACGTGCGTCAAGTATCATCCACTGCGCACGAGCGGAAGTTCAGGCTGTGCTTAGAGTATGCGCGACCTTTGTATGGGTGTCTCGATGAGAACCAATGAGAACCGATGAGCGCCTGTGTCGTTCCCTTTCTCGTCCCTGTGATAAGTTTTGCGCTTAAGTGTCACTCATGGAAAGAGAACCAATGCGCTGGGAGAATTCTTTTTTCTCTCGTTAGTGTATACTGGGATAGTGCATTGGTTCGTGTACTAAAGTACGTCTTGTTTTTTTTTTCTTTTAGAAATTGGGAGATTGTTCACACTTTAGCACCATGCAACCTTTGCCTCTAGCTAATGCGTTGCGGCCTTGGACTCAGCAAAACTGAGTCCAAGGCCTGCGTAACTAATTGTATAACTGAGGCCTGTATAACTAATTTGAGGAGTTGCATGCAGTGGAGTAGCGATGAAGGTTCCCCCAAGTGTCTTCTGGTCTGGGCGATCAACCGAAAGAAAAGATGTAAAGAAAAATGATAACGATAATAATAGAAGGACACGTTCGGCAGCCGGTCAGTCTAGTGTTGTTGAAATCCCTACGCCAGAAAAAAAGTGCGTAGGTGTCCTCGTTGATATGTTGTAGGGTTTAACGCGCCGACGCAACGCAGGCAATGAGGCGCGCCGTAGTGGAGGGCTCCGGATTAATTTTGACCACCTTAGGCCGAAATCTCGTACACACGGGCGTTTTTGCTTTTCGCCTCCATCAGGAAAGCGGCCGCCGCGGCCGCGAATCGAACCGCGACCTCGTGCTCAGCAGCGCAATTAGGTCTCCTCGTGAATTTTGTATGCTGCAATAAAGGTCTCAAGCTGCCGTGAAAGGTCGAAAAAAGTTTATTTTGGTTTCATTCATCAAAATTACGTAACAAAATGGTGTGAGCCAAATGGGCGCTTCGCCGTTCAGTTCTGAAAACACGAAGTGTAAACGACGGCTGCTTCAACGATCAGTTCTAAAAAAAAAAGTAAACTAGTACAGTTGCCTTCTGCCTGTGTGTTGCGCTTGACAAGCGAGCTGCTTGAAAGAGGTGTTTGAGAGCCGGGAATTCGCTGTCTGTCACTAAAAGAGATGCCGTTGAAATCACGCGTTCCACGTCAGCTGACGTCACATTTACAACGGAAACTGCCCTTGCGAGTCGGGAAAGCAAGGGAAAGTGGCTAGCGTTCGCTTTCTGTTAGGTCGGAACCGTTTAGGAACAAAGCTTGCAGCGTGCAGCTTGCAGGCGCAGGCGTGACCGCAGTTCCTATCACATGGGCTCTCCTGTTTTGAGTGGATTCTCGAACCAATATTTTAGTCCTTCGTAGACGTTGCATCGGGCAAAGGCGTCCGAGTGTCTAGACAGGAGGGCCAGTATTGCAAAACGTCCTGGGGGAGGAGGGGGGAGCGCGAAGGGAGATGGGGCGTAAGCTGATATGCAAAATTTCGCAGTGAACACAAGCACCGCGCCAGCGTCCCGATGACGGCGAGGTGGAATGCGATCACCGACGGTTCCGGACGCAAAAAACAAAAGTGATGCGTGGGGAGACAGCTCGCAGCCGGGGCGAAGGCGCCGCTAAGGTAAAAAATCACAAGGCGAAGTTGGTGAGAGAGATAGGGGGGGATGCCACCGCGTAGTTCCCCACGACGGATACCAACGGCTTAGAGCCGCGTTTATTAGGCGGAGAATCGCGACGAACTTCGTAGCAGCGCTGTATTTAAGGACATAATTGTAGTAGAATCGCTGCTTATAAATATACCGTGCTTGTAATCAGCCAATCGATTTTAACAGTACTGAGTTATTGTTAAATTCAAGGCTCCGGCTTACTAATGTTTGAACTTGGGCTGGTGGGATTTTTTGTGTATTTTTGCATATTTGGAAAAAAACAGCGCGTAGAAGGAAAAGTGCGCTTTATTTTGGGAAAAATACATGTAGTTCCATTCCCATTCCATTCCGGGCAAAAGGCGCTTAATTCCATTCCCATTCCATTCCTTCAAGTATTGTCGCCATTCCATTCTCATTCCATTCCGGGGTCGCGAAAATGTGGAATGATTCCGGATTCATTCCAATTCCGGACTTGTAACTCCGCAACACTGCAAGCGACCATGCGCGCATCGTCGGGAGGCAGCGGAACTAACATGTAACGTCACACTAAGAGCATTCGAGAGTTAAACCAGCAAACGCTCTTTGTGTATATCGTTCTGCACAGCTGTAAACCCGATATTTTAAAAATAAAGCATCCTTCATTCGTTGTCATAAACAGTTCTCTATCGACGTGACCGGTGTGGCGACCGCTTCAGTTGTCTGGTCACTATTTTAGCAGAACTCAGCCCTGCTGGCTGTTTGTACTGGTTTCAGCCAGTTTCCTTGCTGAAGTTCACGTTGTTTTGCCGGCTTCTCTTTGGAATCTTACCTTTTCTGTTATCAAATGGCACAACACCACAAAAGCAAAAAAAAATGTTCTCGTGTGCGATTTGAACTTCCGGCCGCCGAGCCAATCCAATGTTACGGCTGCAGCTTGCATTGAAATCACACACTTTATCCACTACACTGTTGACGAAAGAAACGCGCTGGATAGAAAATTGTGGCATAAAAGCTGCTTGACATTTATAACCCAGCGCTCGGCTGTGTTGTCAAATTCTAATCAACCAAGAGCTTTAACCACCAACTTACTGTTGAATGCTTCTACAGTAAGCCAAAGCGGAGCATACCCACTCAACCAAACAACGTTAACAGCATTGTTTACTGGAGGAAACAAGAAAGCAATCGAGCTGCGGGATGGTGGGACTTCGCAACTCGGCGCTGTATCATTGCTTCTGGCTCGTATGTTCTCATTTTAAGCTTTCGGTCATTTATTTCGTCGGGTCAGATGCTTCACATTCGCGCAATTCACATTACAGGCTACGTCAGACAGACGTCGGCAAGCTTGTTCAACAATACCGGCAAGCAGAACGACAGTTTACACTCGTACCAAGCAGCTTAAACAGGGTACAAATACCCAGTTTTCTTTAAATGGGGTCTGCCTGCGCCACTCGCCCGCGTTCTTGACTGAAAGTTCGACCATGTTGATCAGCCGTGTCAGAGATCAGACATCTCCAGTTCAGTTCCAGGGCGAGTTTCATCATGGCGCCGATGCTGTAGCTTTATCTGACCCTCTGCGAGCCCGCTCTATGCCGACATGTTGTGCAGACGATGGGGGGAACTGTGATTGCCTGCTTACCAAAACATCACGACTCACTTGACGAGTTCAGGACGAAAGCCTCGGTGAAACCGTAACTGAATTTCTTTCCCTATTTGCCGATATCGGGCAACTAAACGGGTATTCGTTGTTTATCAAGGTTCCACAGTTAGAAGTACCCACACAACATCTCTTCTCGACCCCTGTAGTGCCATATTTCGTAAAGAGATGTCTTCAACTCTATTGCTCCCCCATACAGCATCCCCACACAACTTTGTTTCAGAGCGTGATGATCATGACATCGTGTAGCATTGTTACGATTCGCCATTCTCTCCATTTCGTTCCCTATGTTCGTGATCTTAGACGCAATGCATGTTCGCTGTCATATGATTGATCTCGCTTGAAATACCCATCCTGCCGGCACGACACGATGCGGTGTCCAGCATTTATTAAATAAAAATAATAGATTTATATTTATGAAGAAACGGTAATGCAGTCGCTGACCAGGTCAAAAACACGAGGTAAAAGACGCTTCAGAACCCGTACGGGTTCCTTGTTCCCAATGAGAAACCTGTTTCAACTTCTTGTCTGACTTGGTCAGCGACTGCACCACTCTTTCTTTATAAACCTCTGACCAGACGAACATTTGTCGAACCCTTGACTACAACTATTTATAATTATATATACATAAGTATATATACAAAGAACAACGGCTCCAAGTATGCTGGTTCATTCTCTTGGCACGCTAGGACAAGAGCGTTTCTTCTATGAAAAACATATAAAGTGTGCCGTTCAACAGCAGACTGGCAGTTCAACAGGCGCACGCTCTACTTTCGAAGTTTGTCCTCATTCAGCTGCCAAAACGAAATCTTCAGGCGGGGGGGGGGGGGGGGGGGGGGGGAGGGGGGGACCTTGCGGTGGCAGGCGTTCAATGAAGAAACGCGAAGGCGATGGTCTGGATATTCCTTCAAAAAAGCGTCGTCCGTAGTCTTCATTTCGAATGAAACAAGGGCTGCTGTTCCATCCTTGCTCCTTCGACTGGGCGTGAGCAGCAGGCACCGGTTCTGGCTTGGTCTCTTACCAATCGGAAAAACTTTCCGCTGAAGCAACAAGAAACGAAAGGGCGGGGCAAATGCATGGGCGCCAACTTCAACGACTGGCTGCCAAAGAGGCACATGCAGGTAGCCAACCTTTCCACCGAATTGTCAAGACAAATCCACGCCAAACAATTATAAAGCAGTCAGTCGCTTCACACCATTTATATAGAAAGGAAAGTTACTCGCCCAGACACCAAAAAAGAATTTCGTCTATTGCTTGTTCAAAAATATGAATTTCTGTGTTGTATGGAAAACGCATGAGCTCTGGGTCGAAAA
Organism: Haemaphysalis longicornis; assembly: GCF_048455015.1. NCBI lineage: Eukaryota > Metazoa > Arthropoda > Arachnida > Ixodida > Ixodidae > Haemaphysalis > Haemaphysalis longicornis. Next base: position 227,551,709 of record NW_027526203.1, on the reverse strand, counting down.
CAAACCTGAAACGTTCGGTTTACGCGTCGTATACTCTATAAAGAGGCGGTGTAGCAGTTTTTTTTTTTCACTTTTTACAAGAATCTAAACTACTTTCGGAATGTAGTTAACAAGTGCATCCATGATAGGGGTCACAAAGTACTTTAGCAAAAAATCATGCTCTACACCCATCAGATAATTTAGAACTTCGAAAAGATTCTCTCTCGTCCCAGGTATTCGCCCTGTCTGCTCGCACGAGTGACGTCATGCGTGTGATTTCGGAGCTATTGGCCAGCTTTGTTTCCCCTGAAGCAATAAACACATTTGAAAGCCACCTAAAAGACAATCGCAGCAGCAAAGCAGAAACTGGGAGGCGTATCTGCTGCGGAGAGCAAATCACGCTGTACTGCTCTGTGCTGGCCGTACCTGTAGCTCTAGCAGTGCTAAGCCCAAGGAAACCCAGCACCTCTGATGGGCTGTGAGCGCGAAATCATGTCTAACGCCTGAGACGCTTCGAATCCGCATTGCGTAGTCAGCAGAATTCGTTGTCTTGACGCTGAGACGCATTGAATCGCGATCACCCATAGCGCTGTTCAATGGCTTCCATCTGCCTTCAACGCGTTGCGCTGCTGTTCGTTCCTGCCACCGTGCACCGAAGAGTTGACGCCGGTGGCGAATTCCGCTGCCTGCTGTTCGCTTGCTTGGCTGCGTTCTTCCGCTCCACTTCATATGCGATGTACTGGCCATCGCCACCTGTATTTTTTCAATGCCACAAGCACCATCCCCGAGCGGCTAACCACGCCCTTTCCTTCTACTCCGTACACTCTCCCCAAATGCTAGCCTTCCCAGTGCTTTTATTCACTTGAGCGGTTAATCTTGGGGCGACGCGGGTTGGAAAGTGGCAACGTTGGCGAAACGTGCTCCGGTTTGAGTTTTTTAACGCTGGCGAGAGCGCCGTTACTTTGGCAATCTAAAACATCGGTTGCCTGCGCAACCAGGCACAATCCGTTCTCGAATTCAGTTACGGTCGGGTGATACCGGTTCAGCTCGGGGCCCCGCCTTACGACACGATACATTATGCCCTAACCAAGGATTGAACTTGCGCTAGTTGGTTCTGCATAATATGACGAAAAATGACGTTTTAAACGAGGACAAAGGAAGGAATTCACATACGACGCTCGTGTTTGTGAATTCCTTTTTTTTTTTTGTTAACGTTTAAAACGCTGTTCTCGCCGTTTTAAATTATGCCCTATTTTCCCGGAAAAATAAGAGCAGCCGGTGACTAACCTCAATGTCATCCCGTTTTTTAAAGACGGGGGTATTTATGCGCTAGGTAAACGCCAAAATTTTCTTCGCTCTCTTTCACTCGAAATTAACGGTGGGTCTGTTCACTCGTGAGCTCTGCCACACTGGCAATTCGTTCGTCAGTTGGTGCTCACCGGTGGTAAACCCTCGTCACTCACCTGCAGTTCCCCTGTGGCTCACCGCTCGGTCCCGATGCACTCGGTTCTTTATAGGCGACCACTTACCTACAAATCACTAGTGGCGCTCTCGGGGCGTACAAGTGATCTACCAAAGGGTCACCTGTAGGTCAGGTCGAAAAGGGGGAGGACAAGGTATACAGAGCGGGAAAGAGGGATTGAACATGAGGGACACGGAAGGGAAGGAGGCGGTATGAAACAGGAAGAAACATTCATTGCGATAAAACAGCGCCAACTATACGGTACGAGTGACGAACAGATTCCGACACAATGTATACCAGCTGACCCAGTTCTCGAGCCTGTTGAACAGGGAGAAACGATAAGCTAGAGTGTGCGGCCAGTGATAGGGAATGGTATGAAGTGTGGGAGGAAGGATAAGAGGCTGTAAAGGGATAGGGAAGATAGTGCAGCGTAGGCTTTAAGGGCGAGGGGAATTGGGGATTTCTGGAATGAGGACAGGGAAAGGAATATAATTAGGACAGGGAACGTGAAATTCCTTGGGAAGTGGGCAAAAGCGAAGGAGAGAAGCATAGCGGAATATATTAGGGGTGGCCCAAGCTCTGTCATTTGTCTACCCTACTTCTAGCGAAGCAAGCATGCATATACGGCATTTTTCTGTCTGTCAGTATCAACTTTGCACCAGCGCTTGCAGGTGCTGGAACCGAATTTCATAAAACCGTGACGCCGACCTCGACCTGTTGCTGCTAAGCAATGTAAGACACATGCAGCGACCACTACCAGGTTACGGAGGTACACGATGTGCAAGACACTCCACTGGAGATCGAAAAATCGGGTGCTATACGCTAACGTTATCTATACGTGCACTATGATTAAACGCAATCATTTCGAAGGAGATAGGATAAAGGGCTTCCTGAGCTACACAAGCTGCTTTGAGGGGCTTTTGCAGACAGTAGATGACTTCAAAAGTACGGCTTTTAAAATCAATTTCCTAATGAGAAGATTCCCGCGATCTCCATAATGCTAATTCGGAAAGCTAGCACGCAGAGTAGGACATAAGCGGCTCTTCTTTGCATATTATACATTTTTGCCATCTCTAAAATAGAATTCGAGGGACAAAGGATCTTCTTAACTGTGAAAAGGGAATCTGGCGCATGAGCAGCGCAGATTTCTTAAAATGTAGCACACTGTAGCAGAATTTGACTTTGGTTGAGTTTAATGCAACGGCTGCTTAGGACATCGCTGTTGCCTTGAAACCATGGTCTGATCTTGCCTCAGTCATTATGCACGGAGCAACAACGCTGCTTTCTAAACACCGCTCTGTAGAGCAAAGCTTTTATGGCCATGCAAAAGGAATATACGGTCGTCGCGTGCACGCAGTAAACTCGTCCGGCGCAACCCCTTGCGCATGCGCAAGAACACCAGGTTGGAGAGGAGTTAGAAGTAAAGGGAGTGATATTGACTGGGGTTGATAGATGACGTAGCTGCACCCTCGCTCCTACCGACACTGGTAAGTGGGACGGGCCCATCGGGGGGGACGAAAAAAAGTCTCTCGCAGCAGAGCGCGCACGGAGCGAGCTCAAACGACAACGGCGGGAATGGGTGACGGCGGTGCGGGCTGAGCAGCGTCAGCGTACGGCAATGGCAAACACCGGCCACACGTTACAGCTTCACTGGTTAACCCTCTGTACGTAGTGCAGGGGGGTATTTTGAAACTTCTGCATAAGGAAATTAGGCACTTCTGCAGTTCACTCGCCATTGGGAATTTGTCACCTTATTGTATCCGCTGTACCTCCTCCTATCATTCTATATCAAACTTCGCGCAGGACGTTCTTCTCGCGGAAGCGATTGGTGCGCTTCCGGGATTCCAAGATTCAGACCGGCACACGACCGGTCTGAATCTTCAATTTTTTATACGCAACCTTCCTGCTGCATTAGCTTGGCCATGAAGTGGAGGGGAATGCAATGCCGCATTTGGTTAAACGTACTACGTCTTACAAACTTCTCTTGGTCGCAATTTTAGCCGTAAAACGTAATTTCTCCGCTGCCATAAACAATCTGTTTGCGAAGCTCGATTCGGAAATGCCATAATGAGGTGTTAGTTCAAGCACTTAAGCAGCTTGAGGTTTTTCGACAACATTTCTTGCGAAATGAATCTAAATATGACGTGGAAAAATAATCCGCGATGTGCTTCAGGGTCATAGTGCTTGCATCAATTACAAATAGAAACCAGGTACAAATAGAAACACCCGACAACGACCAAAATACGCCCCGATAAATGAAACTTCGGTGCAGGCTTTCGTCGCTGGCCGTGCTCGCGGTAACTTACACTATGGCTGGAAACAGTGCGCATGACATGCGGACATGTAGGAGCAGGGTGGAGACCAGGGGCTGGTCGAGGTGAAAGGCCACGGTCGGCGTGGTTCATGGATGCCCCATGGCTCTCCGCCTCCATGTGGAGGCGGGAGGCCTTGTTGAACAGGTTCAGCCCCTGGGCGATGGCTCTGTGGGGTGGGGAGGCCACCGCGCTCGTGTCCAGGGGCTTCGTACACCTTGCAGGGGCTCGTACACCCTCCTCGTACACCTCGAATTTACGGCAGAGCTGGGTGATCGCCCGAGGGTAAAAGCAGAGTGCTAAAGGAGCACATTCGACAAGTCCTTGACACCTGCTCTTGTGAATGAATCTCGACAGGCATCTGGAGCAGCACAAGGCACTACAGTCTGTACGTAGTATAGTGATTAGAGGTGTGCGAATGAGAAAAAAATCTAGTTCAAGTCGAGTTTACACCTAATTCTTCCGAAAGGTCATGATAATGTTCAACTATGGAGCAGCAAAATCACTAGAGCTACCTCAAATAAAATCGGCGTTCTTAACTGTTTACATTGCATATATTCTTTCAGTGAGCCCCTCATCCCAAAGTCATGCCCGCTTAGCGATTACCTGGATTATTCCGGCGGTTCTGCTGCCGCAGATAGCGTAACCAGGGTTCATGGGCACCGTACTGCTCCTGACTCGGCGTAGTCGTTCGAATTCCTGGAGCCGGGGGCGCAAAACAACGTCCCCTTAAGAGCAAATTTGTGGGTTCACAGCTGGCTGGCACCCCCGGATTTCAGAAACGCTTACGTACACATTAAGTACACAGGAAAAGGACGGGAAATTCCTTCACTCCTGCAGCTGAAATTATAGAGCATCGCATGCGATATTCTAAAGTAGAGGGTTCGGATCCTCCTTGCAGAAGAAATTTCTCTCCATTCGCTATATGTCACTTACAAAGTGATATTTTTACGCAAAAAAGAGACAATCTACTTCCCTATATGCCCTTATTGTCGTGAACAAACAGCTCTGCAATCGCCCTCAATTCACATAGGGCAAAAATATTATTAGTCGCGATATTTCGTTTTTTCGAAATCCAAGTATTTGAGTTAACCTAGTACAGCATGTTGTTGGGCTAGTCCTGTCTGCGCTTGTTCTGCGCTTGTCCTGTCTACTTGTCACGGTCCTGTCTTTTACGCGCAGTTTTTTCTACTTTCATGAGTTAACCTATAATTGAGTGCTAAATATTATAAACCTTCGCCCGGACCTGCGATTCCCGGTTGGCGTGGTTTATGGATGCCCCATGGCTCTCCTCCTCCACGTGGAGGCGGGAGGCCCTGTTGAACAGGTTCAGCCCCTGGGCGACACGTGCGTGGGGTGGGGTGGCCACCGGGCTCGCGTCCAGGGGCATCGTGCGAGCCATCAGCCGATCGGGACCCCAGCCCTCCTCGTACACCTTGCACTTGCGGAGGAACTGGGTGGTGGCCTGAGGGTAAAAGCATAGTGTCCAAGTGGCCCATTCACCAATTCCTTGACACCTGCTCTTGTGAACGAATCTCGGCAGCTACATCGAGCAGCACAAGGCACTACGTCTGTACGTCGTATACCGATAAGAGGTGTGCGAATGAGAAACAAAAACTAGTTCAAATCAACTTTACACCAAATTTATAAAACGTTATGAAAATGTTCAAATATGGAGCAGCAAAATCATTAGCGCCCCCTCAAATAAAATCGGCATTCTTGACTGTTTCAATTGCTTATGTTCTTTCAGTGAGCCAATCATCTCAAACTGACACACGCTTAGCGATGACCCCAATTATTCTGGTGGTACTGCTTTCACAGACGTTCGAATCCCTGGTGCGCGGTCTCAAAATAACGTCCCCTTAAGAGCAAATTAGGGGATGCAGAGCTGGCTGGCACCTCCGGGTTTCAGATACTCTTACGTACACATTAAATACACAGGAAAAGGACAGTAAATTCATTCACTCCTGTAGCTGAATTAATAGAGCATCGCATGCTATACTAAAGTAGAGTGTCGGGATCCTCCTTACAGAAGAAATTTCTCTCCATTTGCTATCATTTACAAATTTACATTTTTACGCAAAAGAGACAATCTACTTCCCCTATACTCATGTTGGGCGTGAACAAGCAGCTCTGCAATCGCCCTCAATATCCATATAAGGCAAAAATATTAGGCGCGAAATTTAGTTTTTCTAAACGCAATTATTTGCTATCACCTATATTTGAGTGCTAATTATCATAAACCTTCGCCCGGCACCTGCAATGTCCGATATAAAAGTTCAGGCGTTAAGGAGCGCGCAATTACCGAACGACCTTCCGATATATGAAAACACTATCTCACGAGCATTAGCCCCGCTGTGTCTATGTTTAGGTGAAACAAAGTGAAACAATCCAGAACAGACGGGAAAACATCCTTGAAGTCATAGAGCAAAAACTCGTTAAACGGCGAGGGCGGCCGCAACAATACCGAGAAGCAAGCACACAAGCTCCAGTGTCTTTTTTACTCTTGCCAGGTTTTCGAGCTGGGATTAAGGTGTGTTACTGAGATGCCACAATTTGCGTTCTTCTTGTCAACAGGAGAACTTCCACAAAAGATGTACGAAACGGACGCCCTGATTTTCACCATGCCCGCGCGCGTGTATGTGTCTGTGTGTGCGTGTGTGTGCCCGCGTACGTGCTTGTTTAGAGAAGAGAGCAAAACACAACACTTCAAGTTACCTTCTTCATCCTTGTGGTACACGTTTCGAGGAGAGATGCGTTTTCGCAATATATGAGGGATTCTGTAAACGTACCGCAGGAGTCCATGACATCGGAATTTTGAGGTGAACCACTGTTTTTAAATATTCCTTAGTAAATGGTGACGATGTCTTTCGGGTGTGCGTTCTAAGGAAATACTGTAAAAAACAAACTGGCGGATCCAACGTTAATGTGCAACTCGACGAGTGAAGCTTTCAATGATGTTCACATCCTCATTAATGTCAGTGTTCCGGACTGCAAAATCGACTGCAAGTACCACCGTTTCAAATGATTACAGGACGTTATGGCAAGACTGCCTTGAGACAAAGGTGAGTGTGGCATTTTGTTCGCTCGTATCTTCGGGGCGTAGTTCCCACAACACTCGTCGTCTTGCAATTGTTGCCTTCACTAACCCATCGCGGTGGTTCAGTGGTTAAGGCGCTGTGCTGCTCAGCACGAGTACGCGGGTTCGATTCCAGGCATGGCGGCCGCTTTTCTGATGGAGGCGGAAAGTAAAAACGCCCGTGTGTACGAGATTTCCGCTCACGTTAAAGATCCCAAGGTGGGCAAAATAATCCGTAGCCCTCCACTACGACGCGCCTCATCGCCCGCGTTGCATCGGCGCGTTAAACCTACAATCAATCAATCAATGTTGCCTTCACTAACGAATAGAGCCAGCACACATCGGTGGCCCCTCTATCGCGATAGCCTCTGTCTGGTAACCATGGGAACCTGCTCTTACCCCTCAGTTACGCATGGCCTTCAGCAGACGGGAGAAAAGGCTCGACCTAAAACAGCTCCGCTGTTAAAACGGAGCCCTCCCCTTCCACGCTGTTCCAACTAAGCTACCATGGCAGCCGAGTTCAAAGACTTGCGGCGGTTAATAAGGCGACAACTGCTAAGGATTGTTTGTTGCCTTTTGGCATTTTTATTATTATTAAAGATGCGCCATTTTAAGTTGTTGATCGCGGAACACCAAACTTTTTTTTCGCTTACGCAATATAGCATGCCAACCAAGGTCGCATAGTTTTGCACGTGTCTTAGTAAGTAAAACAGTTCGTGTTAGCGTCCAGTAACGAAGCTTTTACAACAAACGTGTTACGGCGTTAGGCACTGACGCTAAGAGATTTACCACGTGGGGCGTCTTGCACAAGGGATCAGTAAATGACGTTCGTGAGTGCGGCAAACCCAACACCAAAAAAGCAATGCTTAAAGGACTGCCACTGATTCTACTAAATTTGCTGAACCAGCCAACAGATAATGCTAACAAGCCTATGCGTACAGGTTTTGGCATTGGGATGAAGAACGAAAGAAACGCATGGGCACGCCGATGCGAATCACCGTCGCACCAAAGCGGCACCGCAATGAAAGCCCGAGTTTTCACGTGCAGGGGGCGTCCCCGCTCACCGCTCCGTGTCCGACCCAAGGCGGATGGCCTTGGCCGTGTCCAGTAGCCGCTGGCGCCAGTCGAACCGACGCCGAGGGGGACACCTCGCGTCGGAGCGCATCGGGCGGGACGACGGCGAGATGACACGGAGCTCCACCGTCTTGAGCGTCGGCGGTCCCGTGCGGGTGCTGAGCGAAACTGGGCTCGCCTCGCGATAGCACGATAGCGACGATAGCGCGAGACGCACGCCCCACGAGCCGGTTGCAGTGAAGAAGAATAATAATGGAAAGCTAAGGTTTATCAGTGGGTCAAGGGTGTTAAAAAACGACACTATTTAATGGGTCACCCACTTGTAAATTTCGCATATGAGCTCCAACTGGAATGGCGTACAAGTTTCACCCCTGGCGATAGCCACCTTGTGGGCACGTAGGAAACTCGTTGAGGGCACCATCATCATCACCGTCGGCGCCCTTCTGACGATGCCGCAGCTGCTGTCACTGTATACCAATAGAGAGAGGCGGTTTGGCCACACTGCAGAAAACCCAGCAAAATGGGCTCCAAGGGGAGATAAGTCCTATCACTCAAAATACAGGAAGGGGGAGATAAGAGGGAAAAGAGTGAAAAGAAATACGACAGAAAACCTCTGAATTAAGCGTAGATATGAAATAAACACAATAGTTACAGGAAATATATACATATATACGAAACACCTACTTCATTCACTCTCAGGGTCGCACGGAGGTGAGTTTCCTTAAAAAAAAAAAACTTCAAAAGTGAATAATTTAATGAGTCAAGATTGCAATTTCATGCGATTCGTATCCCAGCCATGTATGCCATTATTAAGCCCTTATTGTAGAAACGGTTGATCATAAAAATTCGGTAGTTAATAATAGGATAATATTCATAGGCTTGATTGGACAAGGAGCGACCAAGCTCAAGGTAAGCGAAAAGGGAGAGAGTTAGGCATCGCACTCTTCAGTGTGTAATCGAGCGGTGAGTACGGATAGCAGTTTGCCACCGCCGATTTACTCCGGCTTTCTAATTCTGCTTCTCCGTCAGCGCAAAAAAACTTCTCTTGCGCAAATATGTTTAAAAAATGGTCACCATCCCGCCCTGCGAAAGTGGATGTCCAGCGAAGCTGCTGTAAACATTGTGGGAGGGTATGAAATGTTTCTCGTCGTCACGCTACCTATTGTCGATTCCCTAGTTCCCTCGCCCTTTTCTTCAGATGTGTATGTATAAACTTACGGCGGGCCTTACTGTAGATGCTGCGACACGCTGGACTGTAAACGTGTGCCGACCACGTCATTGTCGGTGTCGTTTCTATAGAAGGTGAGCGTTGACGCTGTGAATTCGCATCACTTGGCCATGATCATCCACAAATTTTTTTGTCCCCCAAAAAAGTTGAACGCATTTTAGGCTGAACTTCATGACTAATACATGCAAGGGAAAAATTGTTACTTGAACATTTTGTGTTGCCAAACAGACTTGCAGAAAACAAGCATTGCCACCCAGTGTTGCCGTCAGACGCCATCCGCACGCGTAAGTGATGTTCACTTGAATCGGTGTACTGCATAGCTTGTTCGGTGACCTGGGCAAGTTGGTGTATGATGATGATGATGATGTCCTCAAATATTTTGGCACGTACCCACAAGAGGGGATTGGCCAGGGCTAAACCGGTTGAATACGTGGGGACTTCAAAATACTTATTTCCGGAACGAGGCTGTAAAAGGAAACTTAGTTGTGAATGAAACCCGAATTACCCATTAATCAGCACCGTTTAGCAATTCAAACGACCTGAGGCAGAAAGAAAATTTTGAATGCAATTATATATATATCCCTTTTTGCAAACCCCAGCTTTGATGCGCCAATAGATAATATAAGTGTTATCGATAAGGTCAACCCCATCCGCTCAATCGGGTCCTTCAAAAACAGTTGTCTAGCTGTTGAGAAACGGCGACAGTCGAGAAAAAAATGTTCGATTGTTTCGGGGACCTGACACCGCACACATAGTTCTGTAGGTGAAAGTTCTGATCTGAACAGATAGAAATTAAGCCTTGGAACCCTGCAGCGCAGCTCGTTCAGGGTGAAAAGAGCACAGAAAAGACGAAGACAGGGATAGGACAAACGTGCCGTGTTTGTGTTTATCCCTTCCCTGTCTTCGTCTTTTCTGCGCTGTTTTCACCATGTCTATAGCTTGTATCACACACTGTCCAATGTTTCTTTCCCGCCACTAGCCTTCATAATAGACGTTTCATTACTTCTTTTGGGTAGGACTGTAGAATGCGGAGAACTGCATGGGGATACGACGCAGCCGGCGCCGTAGTCGCGGCAGGGAGATTGCAAGTCGCTAAGGTATACCTTGGGCTGTGGTGGCGGTGAGAGCGATGGCGATTCTGTAGCGTCAATTGTGAGGGTTGTAATGGCGGTTATTTTTTTCCCTCGTGGTCCAGGGTTTCGAGGAAAAAGGCTGGATTGGGGCGGTGCTTGGCGTTGTCGATATAGCGGATTTCTTGAGGATATATCAGAAACTCACGGAAGGCACGGATGCGGTTTTGTCGGCGACGGTTGTTGTAGGGGGGGTGCTTGTTTTGGGGGGAAAAAATCCTCAGTGGCGCGTTTTCCGGCGCTTTCCGTGCAGGGCTGTGACCTGTATGGTTTCTTCAGGCACTGCAAATACAGTTATTGTCTCCGAAATTGGCATGGTGGGCAACGTTTCAATATAAAGATACTCGTACAGAGACGCTCGAGGTTTTGAACCCGTGCCACGCATATCATGCAGACTTCAGTTATTCGAAACGAGTCAAATAAACAGCCATTCACAGCGACTTTTTCCCAAAACTTAAATAAAAAATGGCCGAGGTTTAACACATCTAAACCTAGTTATGAAGAGCGAAAGGTTCGTTTGTTTTGTTTTTGCAATGGCTATGTGCACAGCGTTTCTGAAGATTAGGCTACTAGATTACTGGATTCATCCTTTCGCTTGCGCTTCAGGCACCCACAGACAGGCCAGCCAGCGCGCCATCCATGAGCGACCAAGCGCGGTGAAGCAGCCGTTACACCCTCGCCTAGTCACGTGAACCTGAGGCCGTTATATTGGCACAGAAGAGGGGACACAGGATATAAATACACAGGACGAACGCTAGCCCGCTATCTGGCGTTCATACCGTCTATTTCTATTCTGTGTACCGCTTTACATAATGTGTTCATTATGGAGTAATCAACTAGCGGAACTTTCCATGCTTGGTCACGTGGTCCGCAGCGACAAGGCTCCGAGCGAATGCAGCTAAGACATCCCCCCTGCAGCGAATAACGTCGCGTGACGTTACACTTGCCACTCTTCCGCTTTTTATTTAAATAAATAAAAATTGAGCAATTTGTGAAAGACGTGTCGGTGGCCGAAAGGAGGAGCAAGGAAGCGGTGCCGAGTAAAGCGGCTTCACCGGAATGAGAACTCGGGGGTTGGACGTATACAGCTTCGCTGTAAAAGTATCTTCGTGATGTTTGGACGACGTCCTCTTTCATTGTGCCTGTAGGTGACACCCGCAGCCCATCGAACCCATCGCGTTTCCTTGAGCCCGTTGGTTCAACTGGTTCGTGCCCCGCTGGTGATGATACATTCACGGCTGCGCCCTCATGGTGACTATGGTTGCGGCCACGTAGGCGAGCGAGAGGCTTCGGCACACGAACCAAGATGTCTTCCCAAGGGGCTCTGACAGGCGGCAGTTGTGGGGAAAGCGAGGCGCTCTGACCGGAAGCCAAGTTTTGCACGAGCTGCCCTGCGCGGGTGGCTGCGAGTCCGATGTTGTGGCCTTCGGCCCTCCCCGTGATAATAGCGCGGAGTGTGGGCAGCTGTGAATAGCGGTAAAGTTCTTCCGCGCGGGTGTGCCTGGGTAAGCCAGTAATTACTCTCAGGCTTTCGAAGCGTAATGACCCGCCGTGGTGGCTCAGTGGCTAAGGCGTTGTGCTGCTGAAAACGACGACGCGGGTTCGATTCCCGGCCGTGGCGGCCGCTTTTCTGATGGAGGCGAAAAGCAAAAAAAATCCCGCGCCTTCCCGCGAGGGGAACACGAGTAAATGCAGAGCATTGGGGCCTCAGTACTGATTGAAGGCAGTGTTGCTTCCATCGCTTCTTCCGTGATGCTGGAGTAGCAGACACGAGTAAACGTGGGCACGAGCGTCAACCAAGGAAGGAAGGAGCAACGCAGTGACTGAAACACGAGCGACCGCTAGCCGCTATATTTGCAGCGCGCGCAGTAGAGGGAGAGCAGTACGGGGGGGGGGGGGGGGGAGAGCGCGCATGCGTAAGCAGCGCGCACCCTTCTACGCCCCACCGCGCTGCTATCACGCACCTGTTACGCCGAGACCGCGACGGAGCGAACGGGCTGACTACGACGCATGCGCGCGCCAGCTGCTGTTGAGAGAGAGGAGGGAAAGAGAGGCGCACCTGCTGCGGACGCGAAACTGTTGATACCGTCCGACGCAGGAACAGGCGAGGCTAAGAAATGCTCTGCATTTAAAAAAGGGCCCATCTCCCCGCGAGGGGGACTCGAGTAAATGCGTCGCATAGGGGGTGGGTGTATTGCGTTAACGTTTAGTGTTTGGGGAGTTGGTGGTAGTGAATGCGTTGTATCAGCAGCTTCTTGACGTAGTTTGAATGAGTCAAGGATATAAGGCGCGTTCGTAGCCTTCCATTCTGTGTCGGCTTTGTGGCGCAGTGGGTAGAGCACCATGTACCTTGCGTTCCGCCCGCAGGGTCGTGGGATCGAAACCAGGCGCCGGTAAGTATTATTTTTTATATAGTGTAGGGGGAGGGGTGGGGACCTGTTGTCGAGAGCGAGGAGGGTAGCGTGATGCGGGAGAGGAGGAGTGGGGGAGAGGGCGCACCTGGAACGGCTGTTGCGGACGCCGAGGCACGCCGACAACGCCGGGTGACATCGTGAGTTAAAGAAATGCTCTGCATTTAAAACGCTCGTGTGTACGATTCTGGCGCACGTTAAACATCCCCAGGTGATCAAAATGAATCCGGAGCCCTCCACTACGACGCGCCTCATCGACTACATCGCGTCGGCGCGTTAAACCCTACAATCAATCAATCAATCAATCAATCAATCAATCAATCAATCAATCAATCAATCAATCAATCAATCAATCAATCAATCAATCGAAGTGTAATGTCTCCAGTCAGTCAAACTGTGGTTTCGTAAGGGCAAAGCATGGAGCACTGTACCACGCCTTGGAAATCAGCACGGGGTGCGGAAATCAGCACGGCTCGTGCGCAGGACGTGTGTCCTTGCCCCGCCGAATCGGCCTCCAATTCGCTTAATGGTATCAAGCTGCTGATTCCAAACATATGTGATCTGCCGGATCCCTTCGCTGAACTGTCCTTCTTCGTGGAGTGGCACCTGTCGGCAGCACGCTCTATGTGTTGACCATTACGCGTTAATTATATTTGTGCCCGCAGGTGGTCGAGCCCTCCAATGACGAGGTGTGGTGTCTTTTCTGGAAACAAACTCATTCCAGTCGCGAAGGGGATTGAATAAAAAAGCTAAGAGTGCGGCCTACCCCGTCGAACAACATCATATGATTGGCTGCTGTTTATAAGGCGAACTATTGACTACATTTTTATCGAGCAGAGGCGCACCCCTCTATAACCCCCCTCCCAGTTTCTGGAAGAGAACGCGGTGCATTTCGGCCACTTGTTGCTGCGAATGGTCGAAGCGATGCTGACGCAAGGTTGCGCGGTTGGCGGCAAAGCATATCGCTCGACTGGTATTTTTGCACAAACGCAACAATGAACACCGATGTAAACCTGGGCATCTTATATGCTTGCCAAAGTAGCCGGCCTATCAGACGTATACGTGTGCAGCGCCACTTGTGATAAAAAATGTAGTTTGCCCGCACAAAGAGCCACTTGGCAGGTACTTGGCAGGTACTTTTCACACCCTTATCGGTAAAAAAAGGTGTAGTATAGGTGGCAGAAAGGTTGTTAGCAAGCCATTACGCCCTTTTTTTTAGGTTCAAACGCCGTAAATTGTACCTTCACACGTTTTTTTTTTTTGTGTGTGTGTGGCAAAAAGGATGGTGACTGACTGCAACACTATCTTTTTTCTGTTTGGTGTAGAAAGGTTGTGAAATGGGTGTTCAGTTGAAAAAGAAACTGGGGAGCGGGCGGTCGACCTAGCTTCCGGTTTTGCTAGGTTTTGCTAGGCTTTGCTAAGTTTTGTTAGGTTTCGCGATGCTCGTGCTAGGCTAGGCTAAGTGCTGAGTGGTGAGGTCAAATTTAGCCGGATTTTGCAAGGCTTTTCCAGTAGGTACCCCCCCCCCCCCCCGAACAGCGGTTCCAAGGGGGAAATAAGGGCTAGGTCGACACCCAACTCCGCTGTTTCACCAGCCTTGCATCACTAGTGCAAGCTCCGCCAACTTTTTTTTGGCGTTTTAGAATCCAAAAAAGCCTAGTATCCTTAAAACGGTAAAGTAAGATGTGCGCATACGCATGCGCCCCTTGCGCTCACACTCTAACTGGCTCGAAAGCCAGCTTCACTGTTATTATACCCTATCTGTGGTGGTGCACCCTTAACAGGCGGCGCAGTTCTTTTTCTTTGTATTTTTTTATTTGCTAACACCGCCGAACCTAGCTCAAGCTCAAGCCTATTACCAAGCTCTGGTGGTAATAAATTGCGCCAATTCGTATTATTTTAACCACCGTGAGGTAAAAGACATCCCCGCGCTCATGGAAGATGTTTAAGCACACCCCTGTAAAAGGGTAGAAAATACCTATAACTTTGGAGGTCTCGTACGCTCTTTTACTTAAGTTCCAATCCCCTAATTTGCACCTTTGCAGACATGTGGCAAAATGGTGTTGAAATAATTTACACAAATTTGGAGGGTGTTGCAAGGGTATGGAATAGGTATTCGGTATTTAATAAAATTACATGCCTTATTGAACATAATAACTGCAGCACTTGTCCCAGTCTACCTCAGGATTAAAAACGTTTTTGCAAATCCGCATGGTGACTTGTATATAGTGACATTAACATGCATAATTCTGAACTTGCGCTAAAATACTTGATTTTTGTGGCAAGCTCACCGACTCTACCAGAGGTCTCTCTTCTGCTGGCTATGAAACACAAAGTTCAGATGTAGCAGTAAGTTAAGTAAGTATATAATCGCTCTCCCCGTGCATCCCCTTGGTTTTTTTGCTCCATTCATTTGTGGTCCAATTGTCGCTTGGGCGTGTTGAATGTGTATGTATGTCCTGCTGCGCGCTCAGCCGATCCACACAGTCAAGCTAGTAGCGCTGCCCACACCCTTATTTTAGGGTGTTAAGCAGCCTTACACCCTTATTTTAGAGTGTTCCGAAGCACACCTTTTTTCACAATTACACCCTTTTTCAGTCATAACACCTTTGAAAGGTGTGTGCCATGAGGAATATGTTTACACCCTTTCCGCCAAAAAGGGCGTAAAAAAGTTTAGTGCGCACGGTCTGCTGCCTACGGCAGCAATAAGGCGAGCTGAGCTGCACTGCTTCTAGCCTGCTAGAACCCCGTCGTGGAGGCATCCCCACGTTTCCAGTGTTATCCCTGAACAGTGGTGTCGCGGCAGCCATATATTCAATACTATAGTGACTGCGCGCATACCCTAAATATCACTGCGTACGCGCGGCATGGCAGGACGCACCTTGCTCCCTCTATTTAACCCCGCGGTCTAAATAGGCAGTCATGGGTGCACACGATGAATCTCCGGTCATAGCCGTATCCTTGCCTGACTCAAGCATTACATTCTCTTCACCAGGCATATACCAGGCGTCGTTGGCAAAGCTTGGCGCTGGTAGAGTTGGTAGTCCTTCACGCGGCCTGAAGGTCTCATTAGGTGTACGAACGGGGCGTGTATCAGAAAGGGCCGGCCATCAGCAGCCACTTACTGCGCATACTCAGTTGCTAAAAAGAGCTAGCATTGATGAGCGCGGCTTCTCGTGGTCATGATTCCCACTACAGCTTTTCTGATGGAGCAAGCAAAAAACCTCTACGGGTGGGGTAGTTTTGAAGTCGTGTTAATAAGCGCTATGTCGTCTGAATTATTCCATAACCATTCACGGCGGTTTGCCACATAGACCAGGTGTAAGTTGTGCTCGTAAAACCACCGGTTTAATTTCCGAAACACTTATTTAGAGCAGAATTGTTAATTTTCCAAACAGCAGTATGATTTCTTCACATTTAAAAAGGACTTCGTTTCTTCCACCGGAATCAGCGGCCAAAAGAGATTTTTCGTGAGGGTAGTAAATCAACTAGATTAGCTTAGCATGTTACTGTAACTTTTTCTTTTCGTGGCCGCAGACACATATAGGTTCAGGGAGAAAACTGCAAGCAAGTAATGATTTTCAATGCACAAATAAGGGAACAAATATATGGTGTTTTATATTGATCGCACTGAAGGTACCGTTCAGCCAAAAGAGGACATGCAAACGTGCGTTTAGTATGCGCTAAGTGCCTGTGCAACCGACAGGGAATGGACCGGATAACGGGCGATGATGCGCCAGATGGTGAGGGCAAGGTGCTGGGACGCAAAGAGGAAGCAGGATCGGCATTGAGTGGCTCGGAATGAGAGCGTGCCCTTGTAGATTTCGGAGACCAGGCGCCAAACCTGTTGACTGCTCCACTCCTGTGTATTTTATCTGACACAAATGGGATTCTTGTCTAGTCTTCTAACCAATGACATCAATCTATTCTTCGTTTCTATTACGGTGGTCTTTTCGTCACTTCATTTTGTGCATATTTATTACATAGGCCTATGATGTGGAGCTATTAACCCTAGTGGGCTATCCCGTTTCTTGGCCAATCTACGAACGCTTCACGAATGAAGGAACAACAACAACCAAAGCAACAACAACAACAAACCATGACATCGGCCACCGCTGCCTTTCTCGTCGCTGGACCTTGTACTGCTGTACAGCCTTGCCGCCCTCCATACATTTTTGACGCACTGGCTAGAGTGCCGTCCGGCGACGTCCCAAAACAGGACGCAGCGTCTGGATTTGTGGTGTAGTTCAGTGCGCCATGATTGACCCTCACGCCCTCACAGTAAGCAAGCACTTGGCATTAAATATTTGTTTGCTCGTTGAACTTCGATTGATTGATTGATTGATTGATTGATTGATTGATTGTAGGGTTTAACGCGCCGACGCAACGCAGGCGGTGAGGCGTGCCGTAGTGGAGGGCTCCGGATTAATTTTGACCACCTGGGGATCTTTATCGTGCGCCGAAATCTCGCACACACGGGCGTTTTTGCTTTTCGCCTCCATCAGAAAAGCGGCCGCCGCGGCCGGGAATCGAACCCGCGACCTCGTGCTCAGCAGCGCAACGCCTTAGCCACTGAGCCGCCGCGGCGGGTGCTCGTTGAAATTCACAAGTTGCAGGAGCCTGATCTGGAATGGTTACCGTTCTAGAAGAGATGTGTGCGTTTGGTGTTTATTTGACTTTTGGCCGTCAGCCGAAGTTCGGCCTTCGCTTTTTTAGAGCGTAGCTTGCTATGCCTCACTTGCGCCGTAGATCCCAACACCAAAATGCACTGCAGGAAAGCCAACTTTACACAATAAATTTCCGCAAAAGAAACATGATGATGATAATTTTTTATTTTATTTTATTTATTTTCAAGGGGTGAAAGTACATTCACACATAAGGTGGAGGGCAAGAGGCTACAGCCTGACGAGGCCCTTCCTCCCAAAGTAGCTTGCACCGAAGTCGGGAGCAGCACACATCACAAAATCAAATTAAAAGAAAAAAAAATAGATACAATATTCTCTTATATCATGCAGAAAAGAACAACATAGCTAGCACATTTTTCGAAGCCCAAAACGAAAGAAACTGCCATCGTAAAAGAAATAAACACACACACACACACACACACACACACACACACACACACACACACACACACACACACGCACACACACACACACACACACACACACGCACGCACGCACGCACGCACGCACACACGCACACGCACACGCACACACACACGCACACACACACACACACACATCATACACTAACAATTTTACCGCATTAATTTTCAAATAAGCAGAAATTATAAAAAAAAGCGTGACATGCACACGTTTGATAGAGCGTAACCGTTCAATTGAAAGTGAAAACACGACAAGAAAGACAAGTTTAACACGGAAAATTACTCAACTTATTAAGCGCGAAGTGCCTCAAGAAAAAAAATGCTTTCCGTGGTCGGAATCGAACCTGGGTCCTTCCCGTTCTGAACCCGACGTCTATCCCATTGCGCCGTTCCGACAGGTCGAAGCTGCCCGAACTTCTGAATAAATCGAATTCAAACAAATAAATCGCAAACGCCCACTTACTTAATTTCGCGCAGAGAAAGCCGCTTGGTACGACCATCATTCTCGTTACATGAACGTGGCTTTGATTTGTTAATCAGTCCGCGAAGTGTCTTATGAGCGTGGCGTGACCAAACCCATGACCTTCTGGAGGTCGTGCGTTCGGATCCCTCCCACCCGGGTAGCATGTTTTTATTCAATTGATTTCTTTCATATCAAGAATTAAACGTACATCAGCGAAAAAAAACGATGAATTCCTTCCCGTTGCCTTCCTTGGCGTTCCTGACTGCTGGCCTTTACTTCTGTGCTCATTCAACGAGCCCCTCCTTTCCCAGGGTGTCCCAGCTATCATGCACCAAGATTTAAAAAGAGAGCGATGGCGTAACTCGAAGAAAACCTAGTGCATAATGTTTGCAGTACTGTGAAGAAGTGGTCAGTAATTTTTTCATTAATGAGACTTAACTAATTAATTGTAATTAATTATCTAACACGAGAATCGCTGTACTAATCACTGAAGTGTCAATGAGGCATTTGTAGGTACCCACGAGGGGCATCTGACTACGGTATTTTCAGCGACGAACTAATTCCGTACTAATTTATTCTGACTGATAAAGAAAACCCGCGAATAATGAAAAATAACACCTGAGCTCCGGCCGCGTGCACGCCCGGAGGCAAGTCAGGCCCGAGCGAGCGCTGCCGTGTAGCGGAGGTAAGCATGTCAGGGACTCATCGGTCTGGCAATGGACAGCCGGTGAACGAGCACCTGCACTCACTGCGCGCTCAACGGCTAGCCCAGCGTGCCGTGTATGCACTTACTGTTCTTGCAGCTGTTGAGCGATGTCCACGGCTATTTTGACGCGGTATCATTGCTCTCACCACGACGCCTGTTTATACTCGAATTTACCGTTATAACAAGATAACTTTATTCGAAAACTCGCATTTCTCCAAGTTCTTCATGGTCGCCACTGCAAGCATGAAGAGCAGATCATCCCCTCCCTTAAGGAACTATTGCTTATAACGAAGCCAGTTTGCTGTTGCGAGGACTTCGATATAGCGAGAGTTTCTCAGAGCACAAGAGCAGGCTCCACGGGCTTCCTTCACGGCGTCAGCGGTAAAAGTAACCGGGTTCATCTAGTTATTCGATGGACCATGATGAAAACGCCCTTTAACCCTCCCCAAATGATTTCAAGGCACGTGCGCGGTTATTCACGTGCCTGACAAGGCACATGAATAACGGCGCACGTGCCTTCATGAGGCAATGAACACCGCTCGCATGACATTTACGCCACGCTGTGGGGACATCACGAAGTAGCGCACTCTCAGCTCCACTGATACGTGCAAAACAAGATTCCGTAGCGCCGGAGAAGCGTGGCACGAAGGATCTCGGCGCATCTACAAGTTGCATTGTTTCGGCAGCAACAAAACGGGGCGTGCATTATAGTTAAGCTATGTTCACACTACTGACGCAAAAGCCATATCGTGATCTATGGGCTTAAAAAAATGTTACAGAGACATCTACGTTTGGATCCCAAGATGTAAGGTGCGATAGCGATACTTCTAATACCAAGGAGCGTTTTTGTAGCAGTTGCTGCATTTCCGATCTATTTCACAAGCACTAAAGGTCATCGAAGAGGGTTTGTTTATTATCCCCGTTGCCCAGTTAAGACAATGGCTCTCTGCACTTAAAATGTGAGCGTGAGAGGTCGCGAATGCAAGGTATTGGCCAGTTTGAACGAGGAGGCGTCAGTGTCAGTGTTTCAAAATGTTTATTCGGTGATGTCTCGGCCGGGCTGACCAATTTTGCTTTTTGACAGAGTGAGGGAGAGAGAGAGGGAGAGAGAGGGAGGGAGAGAGAGAGGCAGAGAGAGAGAGAGAGAGAGAGAGAGAGAGAGAGAGAGAGAGAGAGAGAGAGAGAGTTCTTTGTTTAATGAAGAAATAGCTGGGGGTTAGGACCATAAGGTAAAAGATTGAAGTCTTGGGCACCAGTTGCAGCAGCTTCTTCTCTTCCACTCTCAATCAGCTCGCGCTGTTTTGAAGGTAACGAGCTTATCAAAGCTTCCTCCCATGTCAGGAAGAAGTGGAACATGCAATGCTCGAGTTGTTGCCCCCTGAACACACCCTTGGACATGGCTACTTTGCGTGCAAGAGGGTGGATGTTTCCCCGATATTAGAAACGCTTTAAAGGGACAGACAACCGATTTTTGTCGAGTATATATTCTCTATCCCAAATGAAAGGGCATCACTTAAAGCACCTTGACGAGAAACGGTTTTGCTGATAACGCTCTAGAACTTTTTAAATCGAATTGTTTGATCTACGAGCCGTATGTGTCCCTCCCAAAACTAATGCTGGCAACCATGGCATAGAGTAGCTCGGAAACATACTTTTGTCTGTATGCGAAATAAAAAACGATATTTAAAAACTTGTTCCCAGCTAAAAAAGTTTGAATCTAAGGCTTTCCTGTTTCTTAATGTGTTTTTTTTAATGCAAGGATCTATTTTGCACGAATGCGCCATCTGTTGGGATAGACGATAGGTAGAATCTGGCTTCACGTTGTGAAGGCGGGAAGTTCGATTCTCCCCGGGGGCGACGTTGTTTTTTTTTTTTAAGCTACCGTTGGCGTATTTGGAGACTGAAATCAAATATTTTGGCAGAACAAACGCCCCTGACTCAGACAGAATCGTCAGAGCTCCTTCGCTGGGTCTGTTTACTGAACGCTGCCGTTGATTCTGGGCATGGAGGAAGATTCTGGGCATGGTGGCTCAGTTAGCCACACTGAGAGCAACCTAGCGGCGGCGGGCGGCGTGTCTTTAGAATTTTCACAAAGTAATGTTTAGAAATACATATACTATTTAAGCTTGTACAAACACCTGTATTAAAAGGTTTTCAATACGTAAATAGACGTTTCGGCAGTTACGGCAGCTGCTAGGTTTGCAGGTCACGTGACAGGGACGCATATGGTAGTGTCAAGTTTCGACACTACGAACCGCCACCCTTCCGATTTCAGGAAGTTTGCTGCCAAATTAAAATTATTTCCGCCAGTTTGTTTAAAAATTGCTTGTGGTTACCGGGCTAATAAAACGCTGGCTTTCATATGAGCTAGAGAACATATACGCGACAAAAATCGGTTGTCTGTCCCTTTAAGTTAATTACTGTTGTTCCCACCGAACACCTCAACGCACATAGATTTGCAAGTACTTGGGTTAGTTTTTCGTCCACAGAGTTTGTGATTCGTCGGCATTGAGACCTCTTTGTACCACGTGGAAAGATCGTGTTCCTAGCCATAGGATGAGGATTCGTTCTTAAGATTTTTGAGGGGGGCAGGGTGGTAGTCGTGGTCACAAGGAGCACGGTGTGTGAGCTCATCTGCCTCTTGGTCAGTACTTCGTTCTCTTCCTGACAAATGTGTCCCGGTGTCCAGGTTACGTTGTCAACGTTCTGCTTCGTGGATAGGAATATCATACCGAAGCGCTTAAGTATTTTGCCCGCAGGAAACAGTATAATGCCTTTCAGTACATGTAATGATGTTTACGCTTCTTTTCAATACTTCCGCAAGTCGGATTGTCAAGATCATGTCTCCAACTTCTGCTTCTTTGTTTGTTCACGTAGGAGGGACGTGCACTGACAAAGATTGCCAGATTAGTAAACTACGGCAATTGCGGCCTCGTGCTTTCGTACATCCCGTAGTCGGTGTATACTGTGATCGCAGGATTCTGGAACTTTCCTCGAACGAAGTTGATCCGACCATGTCACCTCTTCTTGTGTAGCATTGTGTCCATATTTTTGTTAGAGTGGTTGGATCGGTGCTATGTCTATCATGGCCTGCAGTAGTTCCTTTAGAAAGGGGCGGTTGTGCTGGTCTTTTATACGATGGTCCCTCCTGATATGGTTTTTTCCAGACGCGCTCTTGGAGCTAGGTGAGTGGTTTTTTCGAAATGCGTTAGGTAGACGCAACTTGAGGGCACATTCATTGTCATTATAACCAATATCCTATTTATGCGTTCCTGCGCTTTCGAGTCCATGCTTTGTTCCGCATATTGTTATTTCATCCTTCCATTGATGTAATGGCCTTCCCCTTCTTCTAGATCCGTCTATGCATTTCCATTATATTGCCCCGCGGGTCTACCTGCTGTTTTTTAGTCTCACGGTTAAACTTGTGAGGTTGAGAATGATCTTATATGCTGTCCTGATGATGTTGTTTCTTTTACTTTCTTTGGAACGGCTAAATATGTGGCACGGTACGCTGTGCAATATCCGGTTCATGATCAATGGCTGCATGAGTCTTATTTTTTCTCTCTCTCTTTCGTGCTCATATATTGGTTGGGCGTTTTGTTTATGGGCAATTGGTTAAAGGTGCTCTTTTCTGACGATTGTGAGTTTGGCACCACATCTGGTCGCTAGAGCCCTAGCGAACATTTCTTCGCGACTTTTGTGTGGGAGGACATCCGTACACATTTTAAAGATGATATTTAACTTGGCCGCGTGGCGCCATCCATTGTTCGCCTAACCGAGCTTGCTGCGGAGACAGACCCGTGGGAATATTGAAAAGTACTTTGAAAACTTATATTATTAGCGGCCGTATAATCGGCTTTATTTTAGTTCTTTTGTGCTTATAATATATGCTTTATTTGAATTCTGGGAGACTGGCTTTAATCATTTGCCGCCTGTTTTAATTACGTCACCCAATGTTCGTGCCGGCGATAGTTCCATTGGGAAACAGTCCGGGGTAGCTCAGTAAGTAAGGCGTTGCGTTGCTGCGCCTAGGGACGGGTGTTCGATTCCTGGCAATGTAAGCACAAAGCGAAAACACCTGTGCGCCGAGATTTTGGCGCACATTAAACATCCTAGGGGGGTTTAATTATTCCGCAGATTTCCACTACGGCGGTCCTCGTAACCCACGTGTAGCTGCAATGCATTAATTACCGGAAAGTTATATTTTTTGATCTCTGGTGGGAACACGTTTTGATGTGATGGCGCAGGTTGCGGGAATGGCTGGCGACTATGTCTGCGGGGTGTGTTCCCACGGACTGGGCATAGAACGAACTTCACAGCGCAGGCGTGGTACCTGCTGAAAACGCGTTTTCTTTCTTTCATCTCCGCTGTGGTATCATTGTCCTCATTTCCATACTTCACTTACCCCTGTTTCTTAATCCAGATTCAGGCCAGCCCTTCAATATTGATGAATCAGTCGTAGCTTCCGGGTGGCAGCGATGACGTATTTACGTGGACGCCTGATGAGCAAGGCTGATAGCGGACGGCTAGGAGCCACGGAGAAATCCAAAAATGAGCCTAATAACGCTAGCGCGTTAAAAGTTGCGGAAACATCTACGTTTGGGCCCTAAGATATAAGGCGCTATAGCGATACTTCGACTCCGACGGAGCGTTTTCCTACGCACTTGTTGCATTTCCGGTCTATGCTTCAGGAGCACTAAATGTCATCCAAGGGAGAAAGACTAGCGACGAGTGTTTTATCGCCGTGGCCCAGGAAAGACAAAGACTGTCTGCACTTCTGTCGCTTAAAATGTGAGCGCGAAATGTTGCGGATGCCAGGTGTTGGTCAATTTGAGTGCTGAGGCTTGAGTGTTAGTGTTTCAGTATGGTTATTCCGTGATGTCTAGAAGGGGTGAACAATTTTGATTTTGCGTTTTGCGAAGAGAGAGAGAGAGAGAGAGAGAGAGAGAGAGAGAGAGAGAGAGAGACAGAGAGAGAGAGAGAGAGAGAGAGAGAGAGAGAGAGAGAGAGAGAGAGAGAGAGAGAGAGAGAGAGAGAGAGAGAGAGAGAGAGAGAGAGGAGCGAAGCTCTTTGTTCCGGAATAAATAGTTATGGCTTAGGAAAATTTGGAAAAAAGATGGCAGGGAGATCAAGGGTGAAACCTGAAGTTGTACCAGATGCAGCGGCTCCTTCCTTGCCCTCTCAATCAGCTCGCGCTGATCTTGAGGCAACGAGCTGGTGAAAGCTGCCTCCCATGTCTCGAAGAAATGGAGTATGTTATGTTCGAGGTGTTTACCGCTCACCTTACCCTTAGACGTGGCAAGGTTGCGTGTAGGAGGGCGGATGTTTCAACTATTATAACAGGGTTCTAAGTTGATATCTGATGTTTCCACCGAGCACCTTCAAGCCCATAGATATGCGGATATTTGTATTGGTTTTTCTTACACAGATTTTGTGATTCTTCGGCATTGAAACCTAGATGTAGCAAGGGGAAAGATCGTGCTCCTAGGCATAGGATGAGGATTCGTTCTGAACACATTTCGAGGAGGGCAGTGTGGTAGTCGCGGTCACAAGGAGCGCGGTATGTGAGTTCGTTTGCCCCTTGGTCAGCGCGTCGTTCTTTTTCAGACCACTGTGTGAGGGTGTCCAGGTGAGATTGATAAATTTTTGCATTGTGGATGGGAATGTCTTACCGAAGCGCAAAGGCATTCTGCCAGGAGAAAACAGCATAATGCCCTTTGAGAGTCTGTAATGATGTTACGTTTCTATTTTATACTTCCGTTATAAGATTGCCAAGGGGATGGCTACAGCTTCCACTTCTTTGCCCTTGTAGGTTGTAGAGTCATGCAGTCGCGAAGATTGCCAGAGTAGTGAACTACGACAATTGCAGCCTCGTGCTCTCGTATGCATCCGGGAGTCGGCGTATACTGTAGTCTCGTGATTTGGAACTTTCCTCGGATGAACGTGATTCTGCCATATCGACTCTTGTGTAGGATTGGAGCCATAGTTTTAGTAGAGGATATTTTTTAATGCGGATTTGCTGGATGGGTGTCATGTCTACCATGGCGTGGAGTAGTTTCTTTTCAATGTGGCAGGTGCCTCTCTTCTTTACGATGGCCCCTCCCGAATTTGTTTTTCCATCCGCTTTCTTGGCGCTAGGATAGGGGTTTCTCCGATTCCTTGAAATGTGTTACGAACACAAAAGCACAAGACATATTCATCGCCATTATCACTAACATCGTACTTACACGACTTCAGGGTGAATACCTTTCCCATTCATCTTCACTCACTCGTGTCGTGTGCTTCCAGAGTCCATTCTTTGCTCCGAATATTGTTATTTTATCCCTGCCTCGAGTTAATGGCCTTCCCCATCTTCCAGACCCGTCTATACATGTTCATTCTGTTACCCTGGTGGTCCAGCCGTTGTTAGTTTGTGTCACGAACAAAATTGCGGGGTTGAGCACTGGCTCATATGCAGTCCAGTAGACGGTGTTTTGTTCACTTTCTTTGGAGTGGATAAATTTGTGGTACGGTAGTCTCTGCAATATTTGGCTCATGAGTAGTGGCTAGATGAGTGTTATCGTTTCTTCCTCTCCTTTTCTTACTGTTCTCTTGGCCCAAAAAAATCTTCAAACAATTACCACAAACAAAACGCCCAACTTGAGTGTTTTGTTTGTGGGTAACTGGTTGAAGATTTTTAGTTTTGGCCATCGTGAGTTTGCCACTACCGCTTGTTTCTAGAGCCACGCTGAGCATTCTTACATAAGTTTTCTCTCGGAGGACATCCACATCTATATTAGGGTGATTTTTAACTCGGCCGCGTTGCGCTATGTCATTTGACAAACCGAGCTTGCAGCGGAGACAGAACCGTGGGAATATTGAAAAGTATTTTGAAAACTTGTGGGATTAAACTCTATATAGTGGGCTTTATTTTACTTCTTTTGTACTTATCATCTATGCCGTCCTTGATTTCTGGTAGGCTGGCGATAATACTTTTTCCCCCATTTTAGTTAGGTCACTCAATGTTGGTGCTGGTATAAGTCTCGGTGGACACCGCGGTGGCTCAGTGGGAAAGGCGTTGCGTTGGTGAGCCAAAGGACCTGGGTTCGATTCCCGCCCGCAGTGGCCCTTTTCCTGATGGAAGCAGAAAACAGAAACGCCAGTGTGTCGAGATTTCGGTGCATGTTAAAGATCCTAAGGCGGTCTAAATTATTCCGGAGTCTTCCACTACGGCGTGCCTCGTAGCGCACATGTAGCTCTGGCGCATGAATTACTAGAGACAGAGAAGAAACATTTATTAGAGCAGACGGTGGTGGTTGAGCCGTCACTCGGTGGGGTGGGTTCACCTCAGTCCAGGTACCCTTGGGCCTTGGCTGCAGCCCTGGCACGGGTGACCAGAAAGATCTGGTCAGCGTGACGGGAGCTGGTCAGCAGGCCCTCCCACTGCTCTGGGGAAGGTCTGGGATTGGGGGTAAGCGATGGGGTGTTTTGACAGGCCCACACCATGTGGTAGGTAGTATTAATAGAGGGGCAGAATTGGCAGGTGAGGGTGTATTGGGTAGGGGAGATAGCGTGGAGGATGGGTGCGTTGTAATATGTGTTTGTTTGTAAGCGACGCCAGATGACTGCTTCCTCCTTGGTTAGTTGAGGGTGAGGTTGAGGCAAAGTGAGACGAAGGTTGCGATAATGGTGCAGGATGTCGTGGTAGCGTGATGGGAGAGCGGGGGTTGGAGGAGGCTGGACCGTAGGTTCTGTTCCTGAGGGAAATGCCCGGTGTGGAAGGGCGCGGGCAGCGGCGTGAGCCGCCTCATTTCCCTCTAGGGACGAGTGGCCGGGGGTCCAGACGATGTACAGCTCGGGGAGGGGATTGATTGATGCGAGTATGCGTAATGCAGGAAGTGAGATGCGCCCACGTTGAATGTTACGGCAGGCTTGTGAGGGAGGTGAGAAGTGTGTCTTCTGAGTTTACAACCGCCAGAGCATGAGCCTGGCGTGTGGGGTAGAGGGCGGCGTCGGTGTAGCGAGTATCGGGGTGAAAGTGGAATTGTGAACGCAGATGCTTAACCCTGGAGAGCCTTCTACCTTGGTTGAATTCTGGGTGCATATTGTTAGGAATTTTGGATACAGTAATGTGGGACCGGATTGAAGATGGAATGCGCTGAAGGGCTTGTGAAGCAGGTGGGGTCGGGTATCCGAGAACTTGGAGGATGTGTCGACCGGTACTGGTAAGGAGGAGTCTGGTGAGTTGGCTGTTGCGTTGAGCTTCCAGTTTGATCGTCTGATGGAAAGACGCTTTGGTGTGATGGCATAAGTGGCCGGCACGGCTGGCGACCGTGCATAGAACCAACGTCACTGCGCAGGCGCGGCACCTGCTGAAAACGCCCGTCCTTTCTTTCGTTTCTGCCATTATATCGCTGTCCTCCTTTGCAGACTTCAGTTGCCGTTGCGCCACATTACGATTCCGCCGTGGCCTCGAATCTTGCTGCCTCAGTCGTAGCTTCCGGGTGGTAGCGGAAACGTATTTCGGTGGGCACCTGATGAGCATGGCTGATAGCGGACGGCTAGGAGTCACGGAGGAATGGAAAAATGAGCCTAATAACGCTATCGCGTTAAAAACGGCGCGTCACACAGTTCGGTTGGCTGAGACGTGAAATGGCGTCATTCTTTAAAGTTATTACGAGAGTTGCGGCAACAGTCTGAACCCGGCCTCACAGTTACACACCGGTAAATTAGCCCCTTCGGCCAGGTGACACATAGCGCCAGCCCGATACAATAGATCAATCGAAATGTCACAGCCTGCAACGGTCTTGGTAGTTACGGATAGTTCACCAGTTTGACTTTGTACACCGCTTATTCATGTGCCCTCGTCCGCTTGTCCCCGGGAGGCGTAGAAGTAAGTTGAAGCTCCTGAAAATAAAGTAATACTAGTAATATCATAAATACCAGTTCAGTTTTGTCTAATGAGACTACCCGTCTTTCATAGAAACTGTTTTAGCGTGATTGGTTAATTATATGCTTCGCATGCCCTAGGGAAACCTCGGAGGGATCTCTTATATTTTAGTTTGTTTTTTTTTTACTTGTACTTTTTGTTAATCCCTTAATGTCATATTGAATTAACAGGTGTAAATTTCATGCAAGAGCATCATTCTGAAATGCTCCGTAAAGAATTTCTCTCTCTCACTCTGTGTCTGTCTCTCTAAACTCGGTTAACTGGCGTTCCGCGCACGTCGCGTGGTATGCGTTGACTGTATTTAGAAGACCGCTTGCCCTGACTAGAGTCTCGGTTACAGCTTTTAAGAGTACGGACGTAGCTGCAGATCTCCAAATCGATACTTAGCAGATTTCTATCAATGAGTTTGCTCAACCGGTACTGCTATTATGGTCTTGGTACAATCACCCTCAATGCAGTTATGTAAAACCTTACGAATTCACCGCAAGGTTGGGGTTGAGCGGGAAAACCCACTCAACACCAACCTTCCGGCATTGCTGGCGATTTCCTGTGAGGTCTTTGATACTCCTTAAACTTTTGATGATGGGTTCCACAACCACACTAAATTGCTTTCTAGAAGCTTATTAACGAGTTTTCTGAGATACCGTCCGGTTATAGCTTGAGTTCTCGTGTGGTAGTGGCCACAGAAACGTTGGAATATGCCATAAGGGGGAGTGTGGGAATTTTAAGCTTTCGTTTCACCGGAATTCACTCGAATATTTTAATGTAAGACCCCTGCAATAGTTGTGGCCTTCAAAAATTGGCAGCGTATCTGCTCCTTTCGCTGCAGATCTGCTGCTTTCGCAGCAGTCTTCTGCCTCATCTGCCCCTTAATGCATCTTTCTCTCCCCCACCCACCTCTCATGCTCTTCCTCTCCCTTTCGCTTTTCCCACCATTCAGACGGAGGAGGTTTGCTAGAGTCAATCAAATTTTCCCGCCTTACACTGCTCGCGCCATCTACTGGAACTTTTTTGCTCCCCGCACGGGGAACCTTGAGTATTCATGGTGACGGTGAGCAGCGACACCGCGGACCCCGAGCTCCCAACATAAGCCGTGTCCAACCGTGGCGAGGTGTTTAAAAGTGAAGGGTAGAAGCCGTAAACGGTGACCGTCGGAGCCTTGGTCAAGCTCCGGCCGATGGGCTCCCTGCCTGTCTACCAGGCAGGGACCTCCGGGACCTCTTTGACTACCACGGTAAGGTCAAAGGAGAAAGTACCCCCGTCTCCCTGCTTTTATACTATGCCGTATGGTTTCCAAATTTTCTAAATCCAACGATCGGCCCCCTAAAAGGGCCCACACCGAAGTATCCTTTTCTCCGTTGCCAACGACGAGTTTCCCAAAGCCGGACAACTATGCTAGGTTTTTAGTAATTGAATCTGTTGATGCGTCGAACCCCCTTGCCACAAAGTCTGTCTTCCTGATCTCCAAATTTCTTGAGGGCATTGTTGGTCAATCCTACAAAGCCAAAAAACTTAGAACAGGAGAAGTTCTTGTAGAAGTGAATGACAAGCAACAAGCTACAAATCTCTTGACTCAAACTCGCATCGCAGATCTCGACATCAGGGTCACACCCCACCGCAGCCTTAATAGCTCCCAGGGTGTGATCTCTGAATCAGATCTGATGAATGAAACTGAAACCGATCTGTTGGAAGGCCTTAAGGACCAAGGTGTGACAGCAGTGAGGCGTATCATGATTCGCCGAGATAACAAGGAAACAAAACATGTAATACTGACTTTCGACTATTCCACAGTTCCTGAATCAGTAAATGCAGGTTTCATTCATTGCCCCGTCAGACCGTACATCCCCAACCCGCGCCGGTGTTTTAAATGCCAGCGTTTTGGGCATGGCACTACCGCCTGCCGTGGTCGACTAACATGCGCCAAGTGTGCACAACACGATCATCCATCTGACAACTGCCCATCGCAAACCCTCATCTGTGCTAACTGCCAGGGACCCCACGGGGCCTACTCTAGAACATGCGAGAAATTCAAACAGGAGAAGATCATCAAGGTGAAAGTCACTGAGAACCTTACCTTCCCAGAGGCGCGAAAGAGGTTCGCCTCTTTCCCCCTGGGGAGGTACGCCGACGCAGCTCGCCGGGGGGCAGAGCGGCGTCTGGTGTCCCACAGGGACCCAGTTCAGCGAGTCTGACCTGGTCCCTCCCCAGCCCCCCCCCCCCCTGGGTTGCCTCAGGCAGCCCAACCCGCCACCACGCCGCTTGCTGAGGCAGCGGCGGTTGTGGTGCCAATCCTTCCGTTGGGACCGGTGCCGCTCCCGCCGCTGCCTCCCCGTCCTCCAGTGCGTTGGAGGGTGTCGAGGGGATGGACATCGGGGGCCCCGCATCGGCTCCCACCGTCATTGCACCGCGTGTGCCAGCCCGCGGCGGTGGCGGCTCAAACGAAGAGCTCCCGAAGGGGGACCAAGTCCGGGGGGCCCGCTTCGACGGGCACCCACAGGACATCTGATGACGAAATGGACGTCGCGCCGTTCCTGCCTGCAATGCAGCGCAAGGAGCGGCCTCCGACGGCCAAGCCAGTAGAAAGGCCTAAAAAGTCTAATCGAAGAGTAACAACCCCGAAAGACGACACATGAACACACACGAACACACACACTCTAGTCATTCTTAAATTTAAATAATGGGAACAGAAAACATCATCCAATGGAACTGCAAAGGCCTCCTTAAAAATCTTGACGATGTGTATGAGATTCTGCATGCCAGTCAGCCAAGTATCATGTGTCTCCAGGAAACCCACCTCAATTCTAAACAAACAAATTTCTTAAATAGGTACATGGTATTCAGAAAGGACAGGGTTGGCTGCACCCACTCTTCAGGAGGTGTGGCCATTATCGCCCGGAAATCATTAGCATGCCACACTCTCTCTTTAAACACTGTCCTCGAGGCTGTAACGATCCGTACAATAATATTTAATAGGTTGATAACGGTATGCTCCATTTACATCTCTCCTGATTTTGCACTTCTGAGCTCTGATTTCGAGGCACTGGTTGACCAGCTGCCCGAACCATACATACCAACAGGCGACCTTAATGCGCACAACTCTCTTTGGGGCTCCTCCAGAACGCATGCCCGAGGTCGCCTGATAGAGAAGTTTCTTACATCCTCCGGAGCATGCCTCTTCAACAAAAAACAGTCTACATACCATAACTTAGGACACAATACATACTCGCATCTTGACTTGGCGATTGGTTCCGCAGTTCTCTTTCCATGTCTTGAGTGGGGTGTGGGCACAGACCCATAGGGTAGTGACCATTTCCCCACTTCATTAACGTATATAGGTATAGGCCCGAGCAGTCCATCTTCCCATAAAAAGTTTAATGAATCAAAAGCAAACTGGAGCACATTCACACAAACATCTCAACTACACCACACATCCATAAAACACCTACACCTGGAGGAAGCCGCCCAACTCGTAACGGCGCACATCCTCGACGCCGCACATCCTCGACGCCGCCGAAAAGTCCATTCCCAAGGCCTCCAGTGGGTCCCGCACCCCAAGGAGGACCTGGTGGAACGAGGACTGCAGGCGGGCGCGAGAGGCCCAGAACAAGGCGTGGGGTGTCCTTCGCCGGTACCCCACGTCAGATAACCTCATTTCTTTTAAACGGGCAAAGGCTTTTGGGAAGCGAGTGCGTCGTGAGGCGAAAAGGGAGAGTTGGTGCAACTTCCTAACTTCCATCAACTCATACACTGACACACACAAAGTCTGGACACAAATACGAAAACTAAAAGGACAACAGACACACAGCCTGCCCCTGGTTAGTAAAACAGGGGACACACTGGAAGACCATGCTAACACACTTGCACAACACTTCGAACACGTGTCCAGTTCAGCACACTACACAAACGCTTTCATGAAACACAAAACATCTGTAGAAAAGAAGTCCCTGCGTGATAACAACAAGTCGCACACTTCTTACAATTCTCCTTTTTCAATTCATGAGCTGAAGGTTGCTCTGAGCACATGTAAGCCTTCAGCTCCAGGTGCAGACAAAATCACATACACCATGATACAACACCTACACCCAGACACTCTTGAAACACTCCTACATCTATACAACAACATATGGCTTTCGGGGCACATTCCTCGCTCTTGGAGGGAGGCCTAGTGGTGGCTTTCCTGAAGGAAGGAAAGGACCCTTCCTCTCCCGCTAGCTATCGGCCCATCGCCCTCACAAGCTGCCTGTGCAAGCTCCTCGAGAAGATGATAAACAGGTGCCTCGTGTACTTTCTTGAGTACAATAGTCTTCTCGAGAGCTGCCAGGCAGGCTTCAGGGCGGGGCGGTCCACCAACGACCAACTCGTCGCGCTCGAGTCCTATATAAGGGATGCTTTCCTCCACAAACAATATTGTATGACGGTATTCTTTGATCTGGAAAAAGCCTACGATACCGCGTGGCGGTATGGCATCCTAAGTGACCTAAAGTCCTTCGGCATAACAGGTAACATGATGAACACACTTGCCAGCTACTTGTCTCAAAGAACCTTTCGTGTACGAGTTGGAACTACACTCTCTAGGGTTCATGTGCAGGAAAACGGCGTGCCGCAAGGTGGAGTTTTAAGTTGCACCCTTTTTATTGTGAAAATGAATTCTCTTCGGAAGGCGCTACCACCGTTGATTTCATGTTCAATTTATGTAGACGACGTACAGTTATCTTTTAAGTCTTGTAACTTGTCTATCTGCGAGCGGCAAGTCCAGCTTGGTGTGAACAAGCTTGCCGGCTGGGCAGATAGCAACGGTTTTAAATTTAATCCAGGAAAGTGCACTTGTGCTTTGTTTTCCAAGAGGCGTGGCGTTCGCCCGGATCCAGACATTCAACTCCACGGTGTATCTATTCCTGTAAAAAAGCAACACAAGTTCTTAGGTATTATCTTTGACGAAAAGCTCACATTCATCCCACACATAAAACAACTAAAACATAAATGCTTAAAGACAATGAATATCCTGAAGGTTCTGTCGCACATCTCTTTTGGTGCTGACAAACAACTTCTTTTACGTGTTTTTACCAGCTTGATAGGTTCACGATTGGACTATGGTAGCGTTGTTTATGGGTCAGCAAGTAAAACATCCCTCAAAATGCTGGACCCAGTGCTCCATCTCGGGATCCGCCTGGCGTGTGGCGCCTTCCGCACTAGCCCGGTCGAAAGCCTCTATGTGGAGTGCAACAAATGGAACCTACAACGTCAGCGAGCATACACAGATCTCCTTTATGCTTTTAAAATTTTATCCATGCCTCACCATCCTTTGTGGGAACGCGACCTTAGCGCGTTCCCTTTGGTTCGGCTTCTCCACACCGCTTGCTCCTCGCGGGAACGTGCTCGGCAAGACGTCGGCGAGGGGGATCTACCTCCTCGCCGTAGGAGTGTCTTTAAGCCGGCGAGCGCGTGCGGGATGCGAGCTGCGGGGGGGAGTTGGAGCTCGGGAAGCGAGGCGAGAGGACGCGCCTTTTGGCCTCCTTCCTTCGAGGATCGGGCAAAAAGGAGGGCGACAATGGCTGCCACCGGCGTCCCAGCGAGGCAAACGCGAGCGCGCTGAGGCGCCCCCGGAGATGACTGTTGTCGCGGTGAGTCGGACCTCTCGATTCCCTTAAATTGCCCGGGCGAGGAACTAGATCCTCGCCGTCAACCAGCTAGCCTGCATTCTCTTTGGATGTTTGTTATTCAGTAATAAATGTCAATGAGCGAAAACACTTGTTGCTTCCTTTGTTCCGTCGAGCCACGGCCCGCCGCGGCTGGCGCGGTACAGCCCGCAGCCACGGGGTGGGGGCAGATAGCTTGCCAGCTGGACGAAACGAGAAGACGAAGACGGATTAGTCTCTCTCGTCGCCGGTTATGCTATTGCAGGGAAAAGTAAACCAATCTACTTTAACCCCGCTATAACCCCACATCTGGCGCATCAACGTGGGGCTGGCTCTCGGAACATGGAACATGTCATTGTTCGGTGTGAGAAAAGTTCTTTGCCCGAACCTGACAAGTGTTACTGCTAGCGTGAATCAGATCGCTAGCGGAGGCAGGCGTACTTTCTTGAGAGCGGAGTGAACGTTGCTACATAGTGCTAGAACATGTGAGCGCCGAGTTTTCTCAGTGCGCCGTTTAGGCGGGACGTTTCCGCCGCGGCACGGTGAGGCACTGAAATTTTGATGTCCAGCACCCATGACGCGCTAGGGCATAAGTTCCGCGCTGTAATTGCAAGCCCGAAGTGAGCGAGTACGGAAGCTGCGTTGTTTGGCCCGATTTTCTTTTTCTCTGCTGTCTCTTTTATCGACTCCGGGAGTCGGGGCTCTTTCAGCCGTGTGGCCAGGGGCCACGGGTGCCGTATGGGCTGTCTGGTATTGCGGCTCGGCACCGGGCGTTCCGACATCGCGAGACGCGATGGGCGCCGCCGCTCATTAAGCTGTTTGTATAGCAGCGAGCGGGTAGGGCCGACGACAAAGCCGATGCCTCCTTCACGGCTTTGCGAATGGGGCAGTAGAGCAAGCCTCTGGGTTTCCGGTCGTTGTCAAAGATGCGTTTGCCCGAAGGCTTTTCGGAGCCGGCACCGCGTGGGAGAGGGCACGACCGAGGAGGACGTGGCTCGGTAGCAGACGGACGGGAAACGGCCCCTCTTCTCCACTGAATGACGGGGTGCGTGTCGTCCGAATGCTTGTTTTAAGTGGTTCTGCACGTAGCAGGGGAAGATCTCCTTCGCCTCGAGAAAGTGAGTTTTTGTGCGCTGTCGGAAACCGTCTTTTGACAGCCGCAATTGTTTAGCGTCGTGCCACGCGGCCGATGCTGAGGAATAGCATTTCTTCCTTGCCTGACTTCATGGCTTGCGGGAATGCCGATGTGATACGCAATGCGAGTTGAGTCACCCAGGCTTGCTTGCTACGCGATGTCTTTGCTGCCACCTGCTGCTCCGGGTCCACGAGCGTTCGAGAGCTGGGGAGCACTCGCGGCTGTCCTGGCGTGGCGGCTACTTGGAGGAGGCCTGGCAGCGGCTCCGTGGGAGCTCCCTACGGCTGCTGTTTACCTCCATGAGGGAGGGCGTGTTGGTGCGGGCGGCGCCGTCGTGTGCTTCATGGCTGGGCGTCACTTCGGTGCTGGGCCGCACTTTGCGGTCGGGAGGCTCCTGGGCCTGCTGATACGTCCTCGGCGCATCCTGGCTGAGAGCAGCGGCTGTACGGCGGTCATCTGTCAGCGCAGTCGCTACACTTGCTCGGGCTGGCTTCAGCCCTACCCTTCGAAACCCTGGCCTGCTGTCTTCGGCCAGGGCCGGACGGGACCTGCTGATAATCACCACCGACTGACAAGAGCGGCAGTACGAGCAACGATGCTCGTGTTGGCCGGAGCTGTGTGCTGCGCTACGTCGAACCTATTGCTGAGAACTCTGCGGTCCCCGTTGCATTGGGCCAGCTGATGCCTTTTCAGCGGGACTTGACGAAAGCAGCCCCGGACACGGCTGTCTACGACGAGACTGCATCTGTGCATGACATGCGTGTTCGAACAACCTCGGTGTTACCTGCGACACCTGAGCGCTACATTGTTAGATCTTGCATGACCGTTAGATTGTGCATGCGGCATGCGATACCTTTGATGACAGCGAGTGCGAGGACAGCTACTGCGCGGGGCGAACCTTCCTGCTTTGTTTAGGTTTATGAACATTGCGTCTAAATGTCCCTGCGTGCTATTCTTTCCACCGTACGGAAACGTTTAAGGTTGGAGGGATGTGGGAACGCGACCTTAGCGCGTTCCCTTTGGTTCGGCTTCGCCACACCGCTTGCTCCTCGCGGGAACGTGCTCGGCAAGACGTCGGCGAGGGGGATCTACCTCCTCGCCGTAGGAGTGTCTTTAAGCCGGCGAGCGCGTGCGGGATGCGAGCTGCGGGGGGGAGTTGGAGCTCGGGAAGCGAGGCGAGACGACGCGCCTTTTGGCCTCCTTCCTTCGAGGATCGGGCAAAAAGGAGGGCGACAATGGCTGCCATCGGCGTCCCAGCGAGGCAAACGCGAGCGCGCTGAGGCGCCCCCGGAGATGACTGTTGTCGCGGTGAGTCGGACCTCTCGATTCCCTTAAATTGCCCGGGCGAGGAACTAGATCCTCGCCGTCAACCAGCTAGCCTGCATGCTCTTTGGATGTTTGTTATTCAGTAATAAATGTCAATGAGCGAAAACACTTGTTGCTTCCTTTGTTCCGTCGAGCCACGGCCCGCCGCGGCTGGCGCGGTACAGCCCGCAGCCGCGGGGTGGGGGCAGATAGCTTGCCAGCTGGACGAAACGAGAAGACGAAGACGGATTAGTCTCTCTCGTCGCCGGTTATGCTATTGCAGGGAAAAGTAAACCAATCTACTTTAACCCCGCTATAACCCCACACCTTTTAAATCAGTTTTTTATGATACGTCCATGACTGAACTCCTTTTAAATCGACCATCGTTCTGTGCGTCCTTCTCTTACAGAGTTAGAGAGGAAGCGTCAGAGCTTGCTGTCTCCTTTTAGATACAATCCAAAGTTCTCTAACGGATTTTATAAAAGCACCATGGCATCTCCGCCCTGTATCATGCGACACATCTTTCACACATGTAGATAAAAACCGAGCTCCCACATGTGCAATTCTTCAGCATTTCTTGTATTTGCAGCAGAAGTATGAGTGTTCTGAATTTTATACGGACGCTTCTAGAACTGCCACCTCTGTGTCCTGCGCGGCGCATGGGCCCAGCCTTAGTTTCACTAGAACTCTGAATAGTCATACTAGTATCTTTACGGCACAGGCTTACGGTGTACTTCTTGTTGTCAATCATATACTTAAAGCCACATCCCACAATCCATTATCTATACAGATTCCCTCAGTGTTGTGCGGGCACTGTCGTCAACAATGCCTCTGAAAAACCACGTTGTAAATCTGATTGTCAAGTGTATTATGTATGTGTATGTACGCAAATTTGAACTGGTTCTTTGCTGGTTCCCTGGCCACTGTGGTATAGCCGGGAACGAAGCAGCGGACCGAATGGCTGCTGCTGCTACACTCTTGAATACAGTAGACATAACCACATTACCCTACACCGACGTGAGACCACACAACAGACAACAACTTCGCAAAACACGGCAAACACACTGGAGTGAACAAACGGACAACACGTTACACGTAATAAAACCTCACTTGGGACCATACACCACCGACACACGCAATAGATACTCTGAAGTCACCTTGGCCAAATTACGGATAGGGCACACACATGCAACGCACTCGCACCTTCTCACTGCATCTCCAAGACCTCTGTGCAGCAGGTGCGGAGAGGCCCTATCCGTAGTGCACATACTAATCACATGCAAGGCACTTCACACAACACGACACAAACACTTCAGAGAACTCTACAGACAACATATCCCACTACATCCATCGCTGTTTCTAGGTGACGATGCCAGTGTTTCATTGAAACGTGTGTTTGATTATTTGTCAGATGTTAAGTTTTTAAACCTTATCTCATATCACGCATAATCAAATCTGGCCCTATACACCAGCCATCACCATTACCTTTAATTGATTTTACTATGTTCGGTTTACATGTTTTTATACCTACCTTTTTGTGGTAATCACTTCGCTTGATTATATAACTTCTTTTCTGGCGCTCTTTGCCCTCGTTGGCCTTGCGCCATGAAACACCAACCATCATCATCATCGGAACTTCTTTGCTGCTGTTGCACTTGGAACACCGCCACGAGGTCCAGGCTCGCGCGAGGTCTTTTTATATTTTGGGCCCCTATTCTCGACTGCACAAATTCTCAGGGGACTGGGGAATTTGCCCGAAAGTCTTCTCTGATTGGCTTTCAATTTTGGTCACGTGCTTCCGGTTGACAAAGCAGTTGTGTGAGCTTTCGTCATTTTGACGTTTCGTGACGTTTACTCTCAACAGTTCTAAAGTTTGCCTTATTTCTCTCTACGTGAAGTGCACAATTCTTGGCCGGCAATGAAAAACTAGACTAAATACATCGGGCATGACAACGTAAGCCTGTCTTTGCTATTCAACAACAATACTGCTTGTAATACACGCCCTTTCTGTGATTGGCTGAGAAGGCGTGACGTAAATTAAACAGTTGGCGGGAACGATCACGTTACGCATTGCCAACTTCAGCCTGCGTAAAAGTGACGTATTGTTATGTAACAGCTTGAAAATGGCAGCTGCTTTTGCCGCCAAATAGGGCAAAAAATTTCTCCGACCTTCGGCACCGCGAAGTGTCCGCGAATTTGCAGCAGGCGCAGTTTCGCATGACGCGCGGTTTCAAGCATGTTTTCTACCGATATAAATAATAGTTTCGACTGTTTCCAAGTCAGCGATCACGGAGTATGGAAATAACGTGCAGTATTTGGCTTTTACGTTTGGCAATAAAATAAAAATTATTTGTTTGGCGTAACCGCAACATAAGAGGGAAGTACAAGCCTCTCCATGACAAAAAGAACCCAATGCATGGTATTTGTCCACGCTCCTCCTTGTAATCTGCTGGGTTACATGATCGAACTCAAGACAAAAAATAACAAAGAAAAGTGACTCTTTTTGTTAATTACAGCGCTGATTGAACTCGAGCTTTTCGAATGAGTGAATCGGCGACATCGGTGCCCTCCGCGGTTCGCTACTTCGCTGCTCTTATGTGTCATACAACCGATGGTCGCGGCCGTCTGTTAACACGAAAGTGTTGTATTCCCGGATACACCAAGATTTCGATGACGTCATATCCGTCACGGAAATGACGCCGGGACAACGAACACAGCAGAAAAGCGGATAGTACTGCCGTATACGAGAGGTGAAGCGAAGTAGTGCATCATGACGCGAACCAGCGCCGACAGTTGGCGTAAGCTGCGTCGTAGCGACGCCGACGGGCGAATGGCGCGAACGCCGACTGATTTGATGCGAAGAGAAACGCCAGAAGGAAGCGGAACGCGTTCGCGCGTTCACGGTTCAAGCTACAACTTCTACCTCTCGTGTTCCACAAGCTGAGCTCGTCGCAGCGCCACCGTCTGCCTCACACGCCACGGAGCAGGACCAAAGTGGACGCACGTTTCTTGAGGCGACCCGCTGGCAGAACGTATCTCGCCAAGCACACCGACAAGACAGCCGCCATCCCGCAAATCATGCTCCTTTCGCTGCCGATTTCGCTGCATATTTCACTTTCATGCTTTACCGATTCCTATGACAGAGGAATAAAGCACAGTTGTTTCTGTGATCACGCCATAAACTTGTAACATATAGCAGCAGACGATGGCGTGGCGGTGGTGGCGGCCGGGAAGGTGATAACGCAACAAAGCTTGCATTGAAGCGGAGAGCCCAACTGTGTTACTAAAAGCGATTAAAAAATAAATAGATACGGTAAAAAAAATTGTGTGATGTTCTTTAGCTCGACATCCGCCTTTGACTCGCTTTTTGGATCAACGTTACTCGATCACCTTGTGGTGTTGACGCCATAATTTTTATAATACATCTTAAGTGTTTTTGTATCTTTTATGCGCAATATTTGATACCTTGGTTGTGATCTTTATGAGTAAGCATCACATTACCCTGCATGTCGTTAGCGCTATACGTGAATCACGTCACTGATTGCTTACGTTGTGCTTACGCAAAAAACATGGCGAATTGCGTGGGAATATGTGGAGTCGAGAATAGGGACCTTGGACTCAAATATTGTTTTCAAGGTGTATTTTTATGTGCTATGAAAAATATCAAGCACACGTTTGTTTTAAATTAAAATGACACTGCCAGTACCATTTGTACGTTGATTTTAATGCCTGAAATATGTTTAATGTTTCGTTTTTCGCTCAAAAATGTTGACAAGTATGAAGCTTGTTTCCATATTTGGTGGTTTGCAAAGGTTTTGCCTATAAGGACTTTTTGTTCGCAAATTCTGTTAATTATTTTTTGGTTGGATGCCTGAATCCAGGAACGTACGCACATACATAGACAGACAGACCAAAATGTTCGGGTTTAAGTAACCCAATGAAGACTGTCGTCTTCATTGGGATATTTAAAAAAGTGTTTTTAAAAAAGGCGGCGGACAACCGATTTTCGGGGAGTGCATGAGCTCTAGCTCATGTGACAGCCATTTTTTTTTTGTGGTAGCCACAAGGAACCTCTCAAGAAATTGAAGGTAGTACTTGTAATTTTGCACTAACGCCTCTGAAGTCTGTAAGGTGGCGCCACGTAGTAAACGGGACACTGCCGTACACATACAAACAGCTCAGTCGGTTTGAATGAGTGATTCAAAAACCTCACGAAGGAATAGACCAAACTACATATTATTATTTGTTTAGCTGGGGACAAGAATTTAAAAACTTTTTTTCATACGGGAACGACAGTCGCCGACGAAGTGGATCGCCCCGACAAGGACACCATGACCTGTTACAGCGAGGTGATGTCGTGGTATAGAGTAGGAAGACGAACGATGGCCCGGCCTCACCCCGGGTTTACTAGGGAAGAGGCGGTAGTGCTCCGTCAACTACAGACAAACTCAGTGATTACCCCAGTGCTAGCCAAGCACCTGTGGCCGGAGGTGTACGTGACTGATGTGTGCAGACTGTGCGGCGGGAAGGAGCCGGCCACGCTGGCCCACATCCTGAAAGACTGCGCAAGCGCGAACAATGCCAACAATGCCGACGTTCTCCCGCCCCACATAGAGGAGGCGAAGAGGTCCAACGACTACGACGTGCAACACAAGGCCGTCCAGCAGATTCTAGCGGCGGTCGAGAGGCAGCGACCGGACGGGCCGGAGGCAGAAAGGGGGAACCCGAGTACGCCGAAGCCCACCGGGAGCGACTCTCGCCGCTAAGAAGACGTCCGGCCTCGTCGACCCAAGACTCCATCCGAAGAGGGTGGGGTAGGGGTTCCTGCAGGAATCTTAATAAAGTTGCTCTCTCTCTCTCTTCATACCACGTGAGACTAAATGTCGGCTACCTTTCGAGCGGCTAACTGTCATAGTAGACATCATTCGTTTTGGCAGCATACTTAAAGATGGTAGACCTAAAAATTACGCTTTCAAACATTCTAGGGGTCATATCACCCGTTTCGATTTAAGTTGTTTCAAGTGATGCCGTTTCAATTGGGATAATAATAATAATAATAATAATAATAATAATAATAATAATAATAATAATAATAATAATAATAATAATAATAATAATATAAAATTACGCCCACCTCCCCTCGCGGGAACCCTGGTGTGCTGCGACGCTGAAGGGGGTTCAATTGGCATCGCATCAAGCAATCGTCGGGTACGGCAAGAGAGCAAGCGCAAGCTTGGACGACCGTCGAATGAGAGACCGGCCGGAGCACGGCACTCCGCTTCTATGCGCAGCGCGCCCGAAGGAGAGGAGACCGCGGAGAGAGTACTGCACATGCGCACAGTGCGCAGCCGCGCGCAGCGCGACCGCAGATGTTTTTATTTTTTTTTAATTTTATTTACAGTATACTGCGGTCACGGAGGACCATGCAGGTGGGAACATGGTGATGCAGATATACAATTTATGTGGCACGGCAGAAGCCACATGGCGCACAAGCACCCTAAGTAACAAATAGAGAAGGAATAGACGTATCGGCATAACTAGAAACATTGAAAAACGGTTTAACCCAGCCAAGGAACAAAATAACACACCTTATGAAGGGTTCAATACACATCACATCAAGAAGACACCATAGAGGTCTCCGAAAACAATGCCAGGTGTGCAGAATACTTTACTGCTAACAACAGATATCAGGGCATCAATAAAACATCAGCCTTTCAAGAGAGACAAAATACAAAGGAAATGTGACAAGGTCGTTAACTGGTTGACTGCGTTTCCAGATCAGTCAGCAGTGCACTCTCAAAAACACTTACAGAGAGAGTGTTGGGAGAGAGTGTTCGCTATCGGAGAGAGGAGAGGAGGCGAGCGGAGGAGAGACGCAGCTGTGCGGACGCGGACGACGGACGCACGCAGGACAGGGCCGCCGGCAAGAGATGCTCCTCTCAGCGTCGCATCTAATAATGTTTTATTGTTTAGGTACAAATACAGCAAAATATCCAGCTCGCATAAGCCCACACGCTGGTGTGGCGTAGCTGGGCAGCCTCAGCACTGGACACAGGCGAAACAGATGCCCTAGCAGCGTTAAAAAAAAGAAATAAAAACGAAATCAAGCAAACAGGCAAACAGGCAAAGCATCGAATTGTACATTGAAAATATCAATGTGCGGAAATACAAGTTAACAGAAACAGGGTCAATTGAATCTTCTCGACAGATAGCCTCACATACACACTAGAAAATAATAAAGAAAAATCTGATCACAGAACAGCGAGAATTTCCTGGCAAATACAAATTGTAATAAAATTGACATAATGCATGGCTCTTCATTGTTAGTAGTAATACAACCATCAAGTAAGGCATCAATTTCACACGTGAAACACATATTCAACATAATTCAAATGGCATAAAGCGATGTACAGAGAATGGCGCATAATTTCTTAATCTACATTTTTTACCCATGACCGAATGAATTCTGAAGCCTGTTTGTAGGACGTGATAGAGGGATTGAGCGGAAGCTTATTAAAATAGAATGGGAGAAAAATTTCTTGCCTTTTTGCCGTAATTTGTGTACACCCTCGGCACAATAAATTTTTCTATGGAACGGAGAAGCCGCGGTTTTTTGTTGATAGGTTTGAATTCAGAGGAAAAGTAATTATTGCGGAGAAAGTCAAAAATGAACTGCTTTTGCACTGGTAGCATATCTACCAAGTCCATGCTAACCGAGGGTTCTTCGCCGTGATAATAAGTTCCACAAAATTATACTCTGGGCAATCTTTTTTAATATGCTATTTAAGATGTTAAGTTTGTAAGGCGAGGCAAGACCGTAAATTGTAAGCCATACCTTAAAATTGATTCACCGAGGCTCTGAAAGACCATTTTTTTCATTCGGAAGTCACAGACAGATCTCAAGTTGTACATATAAGCACACACAAGTCTTATACCC
The DNA here is from genome assembly GCF_048455015.1 of Haemaphysalis longicornis. Taxonomy (NCBI): domain Eukaryota; kingdom Metazoa; phylum Arthropoda; class Arachnida; order Ixodida; family Ixodidae; genus Haemaphysalis; species Haemaphysalis longicornis. The sequence continues at coordinate 227,508,816 of NW_027526203.1, read as the reverse complement.
CTGACACGCGGGCGCCTAAAAGGCCTTTGCAGAGAAGGACTGCTACCGAAACGGCGTTCGCCTCGGTGACACACGACAAAGGAGAACCTCCTTCACCGAAACGGGCATTTCCCGTAAGGGGTGTTCGCCTATCTCCTTTCCCGCACGAAAAGGAGCAGCTAGCGGCGCAGCCTCGTAAGCAGGCGCTTGCAAATCATAAGCTTCCCAGAACATAGTGAGACCAAATGCAATTTCATAATACTTTCATAAATTGCTAAAACTGCAATGAAATATGTTGCACCAACAAGCCCAATAGTAATGTATTTTTGTAAACATCTGCCCACTGTTGCCAGATTAGACACAGAACATACGCTAAAAAAGCACTCCATCGTTGCTGTTTAATAAAAATACGTGAAAGTACCGATTTATTCTTTCTAAACAACAATAAAACGCACAGTTCCTATCTAAAATAATAAAAAAGTCCATTAGCCGCCCTTTATTGTTGTTATTGTTCATGCTTTTTCCACAGAACTGCTAGCGCCACTTTATTGGTGTGTCAGTTACAGCAACTACGTAAAGAAGATCGGGGGTTGCTGTGTGTCAGGAGCGCCACTCCTTTCCACAAAATGTCCTTTGACGTGGCGAAAGGGGTTTAGTTTAAAGGAGATCTAGCGTTGCCGTGTGTCACAGGTATTAAACGTTTAGCTACGTGCTCTGTGTGTACGCTCCAGGATAAAGTGTCGTCTAAATGCATCCCTAGGTATTTAACATTGCTCTTTAGCTTAACAGGTGAACAGGAACAGTTGCTGCAAGTATTGGAGTGTAAATAAAGGGGCTGGGTGAAGTCAGAAAGAAAGTGGTGAAAAAATACTTTCTTTCTGACTTAAGAAATTCTTCATATGTTTCTATGACCTACCGCATTCCCCCCTTTGCTTTCCGAGGTTTTCTTGGCTGCCAACCCTTATTATGTCTTAATTCACCGAGCCCCTCATTTCCCATTTCTGATTCGCTACATGCATAGCGAGGGCCTCTGTTCTGACAGTCTTGGTGCCGTAGGGAGCGTAAGAGGGTTCAACACTGGTCGACCACTCTCTACGTGTCGTAGACACTCGAGTCACGGCCCGGAGGTTAAAAAGAAGGTCCCCTTCACCCCGAGTAGTCCGAGTGGCGCTGGCTACCACGCCCAAGTGCAGGAAACAAAAAATACCTTAACATAAATACCCGAGAAAGTGGTGGGGAAAAAGCCCCGCCGGTAGCGTAGTGGTCATCGCACCAGACCGGTATTCTGGAGGTCGTGGGTTCGGATCCCACCCGGCGGGCATTTTTGCACCACTTTCTTTCTGGCTCAAAAAATTCTTATCTGTTTCTATGACCTACCGCATTCCCCCCTTTGCTTTCCGAGGTTTTCTTGACTGCCAACCCTTATTCTATATATATATATATATATATATATATATATATATATATATATAAGCCTTCAATCCCACCACTTGCGCCTGGGCGGCCAGAGGGCTGTGGGAATGTTCCTCCACGCAGACCAGGGCCTCCCTTGAGTGTTCAGGCTAGGTTATATGGTGGATTGGTTATGTGAAGAAGGCCCACATGTGGCGTTGCACTCGGGATTTAGCACCACAGTGTGGGCAGGGAAGGAGGAGGAGGCGTTAAGGGTGTGCGTGATGCAGAAGAACTCGGTTGGGAAGTGATTCAGTTTGCAGGAGGTGCCACAGCCGTTCCTCTGAGGGGTTTAGATAGTGGTGAGCCGGGGCTATTGTGTTGAAGGAGAGGTGGTAGTAGTCAGAGACCTTCCGATAAGTGGTGAGAGAGTCGTTGACAGAAAGTGGCCTCGTCAGGCACACGGGTGATGAGTGCTCGTGTCGGCTTACGAGCCCGCTGCGCGGAGTCTAGTCCCGTAGCCCCGGGTGTGCCGGTGACCGAGGGGCTGGGAAAGTTACGGGGGGGGGGGGGGGCGGGGGGGGGAAGGGGCAGGTGAATATTGAAGGATAATTTTGTAGGCTAGAGTCGATATAGAGCCACTATCAAGATTTTGATGGCCGTTTTTGAATCAAATAGTATCAGTTCTGGGCACGGCCGGTATACTAGAGCGGGGTCCTCACCTGCAGCGGTGGAGAACAATAACATGTGCATCCAATTCGAAAGAAAAAGAAACACTTACCTCGGTCGGAATCGAACCTAGGCCATTCGCGTTATGAAACCGGCGTCAATCCGATTGAGCTATCTTCGCATTCCGTGCGCTCAGCCTTTCCTTCGGGTTCCTAACGCAGGCGTTGGCTTTGGACTTGGCCGCGGGTTCTAGCGCGTGCTAACGCGGTCCACTTTGAGAGAAATGTGAAAGCCTGGGGACGAAACGATCTGGGCCTGCCAGTCACGGAGAGCTTTCAGCGGCAAGTTCGGAAAAAATAGTGAGGTGATGACATATGCTGCGCAAACTTGAACCCTTTACTTAACAACTTGAAAGCAAACTTAGGTCGGCTCAACGGGCCATGAACGAATAATGACCGGAGTAACACTTAGAGACAAGAAACTTGCTTCCTGGATCGGAGAACCAACTATAGTAGTAGATATCATATTTGAAAAAATAAAGCCGTTCCACTATATGTGAGAACTGTCGGGAGTGCAGGGGAGTGATTAGCCATAATGGGCTGTAGCGCCGTTATCCAGTCACTGCTACCACCAAACGCATTTCAAACTTCCCGCCTTCGCAGTGCTCGCGCGCCTCCTGCCTGAAACTGCGCCAGCGGGAGCTCTGTTCTTTTTGTGCTTGCTTTTCCTCCCGCAGGTGCCGGCGTTTCACTGCCACTTTTTTCTCTTACTATACTATAAACTAACCCAACGAGCGTTCTTTACTAAATGAACGCGGGCGCTGCCGGTGGATTACGTATATTTTGCCTCATATGTACCTACAGTTTTCTCTGCGCTAAACAGCGGGAGATGTATGACAAGCGCCAGCGGTTCACGAGTTTGGAACGGTTATGGCTATATAAAGCGCTTGGCTTTCGAAGCCTCTGCGTTACACCGCGACGACGTAACGCCCTGTGGACATCTACTTGGGTCCAGCGAGCGAGCTACGACGACAAGGCGAGCCCCTGAAGTGCTCTGCACTTATAATGAAAAACAAATGGGGTTGGGCTGGCCACGTAATTAGGTGAAATAACAATCGATGGACTACCAGTGTGGCAGAGTGGGCACCCAGACACGGGTGTAGAAATAGAGCAACGCTAATTACTTCATGAAAGGAAGGAAATAAGGAAGATAGGAGTGGACTCGAGAGGCGCAGTACAGGTGCCGTTTGAGGACGATGTGAGAGGCCTTTTTCGTGCAGCGGACCTAGTGGGCTGCTGCTTATGATCGTAATGATGCAACAGCCGGGTCTCTGACGGAGGGAGAGGGGCCGCCAGCGCTGCTGTTTCTCTAGTCTTGATTGATTTGATTGATTGATTGTAGGGTTTAACGCGCCGACGCAACGCAGGCGATGAGGCGCGCCGTAGTGGAGGACTGCGGATTAATTTTGACCACCTGGGGATCTTTAACGTGCGCCGAAATCTCGTACACACGGGCGTTTTTGCTTTTCGCCTCCATCAGAAAAGCGGCCGCCGCGGCCGGGAATCGAACCCGCGACCTCGTGCTCAGCAGCTCAACGCCTCACCCACTGAACCACAGCGGCGGGTTCTAGTCTTGAACCACTAGTGCAAGCTGCGCCAATCTTTTGTGATGCTTTTGTACTTTTCAATGTGAATTTCCAATTCCTTGGTTTGCAGAAGAATCTGTTCGTTACCATTAGGTTAAATCTCCCCGCAAATCCAACCAGCGTATCTCCTCGGCTGTTGCGACTGCCGTTTCGAAACTTCCCCACTGACTTCTCTCCTATTTGCTTCACACCTTCTTTGGCGTCGAATTCTCCCATCACAACCGTGAACTGCGATTTTCCCTTTTTCATTGATTATTCGATGTCCTCGTAGAAACTATTTACGGCCTCATCATCGTAGCTAACTGTTGGCGCATAGATTTGTACTATCTTTAACCTGTATCGCCTGTTTAGCTTCATCACAATGACTACGACTATTTTGTTAGTGCTGAAGAATTCCTCCACGTTCCCTGCTATTTCTCTGTGGATTTAGAATCCCACCCCGCGCACACTTTTATTGAGGTCCTCGGTAGCACAAATTGCGCCCTTTACTAAACTCCGTGAAGCCTTCTCGTTCTCGTATTCTTCAAACCTTGCTTGGTCCCATGATATTGCCGCGAACCATGCATTGGGTTTGTTTGTGTTTTGCTTTTACCGCCCGGCTGCGCCGGTCTGTGTTATCTCTGTGCCAAGGGAAGCGCGTGTTCCATTCTTTCTTTCCGTGCCGCATGTGTTATCTGTTCTGATAGGGAGAGCATTCCGATCTAACGTGGACAGCCCGGAATAATCTTCTTGGATCTACAATGTTCTCGATGCGAATCGACGGTTCGAGAACCACGCGCGCCGAAAGATAAAAAAAATCGCGCCAATCCACCCCGTGAATGTGGTTGGAAAGCAAAGCTGTAAACGGCACCCATAACGATTACTCATGCGACGTCACTTAAAATCACTCACATCGCTCTACAAATAGTAAAATCAGAGAGAAGTGAAATGCACTTCACCACACCATTTATTACTTCAAAGAGATATTCTTGGTAAGGTTAAATGAATGCATGATGCATGAACGGTGTTTGGTTGAGTTGTATTGGTGTAGCACAAGAGTGGAAACTTTTTTTTTATAAAATCAAAGTAAGCTCCAACCCGGTGTTAGACGATCTGACTTCTCCGTCTCTGCGCCGCGGACGGAGGCGACGAGACTTGCGGCTGAGAAGGAGGAGGAAGAAATACTTCTGTTCAGATTTCTGAACGGCCCAGAGTGCAGCCCTGGGGAGTGATTCCTTCTTCTGTGGGGCCCATATGCAGTCCGCGCGGCCTGTGTTCTGTCCACCCGCTGAAGCTGGGTAGGTAGAGAGGGCCTGGACAGCAACACATCCCATTGCTCTTGTTGGGTAGTTGACGGAAAGAGAGGAGGGTGCTCAGGGCTAAAGTCGCACACCCCGATTACGGGGTGGAGTATTCTTACTTCTGAGAAAAATTTACATTCAGCGTCGTAGCGATTCGGATGCATTACGTGAAGACGCGTAGGCTGTGGGAACTTAGCCCGGATTATATGAGCCGTAGGGTAGTTTGTTGTTCTCTGTAAAGGTCAGGGTAAGGCGAAGGTATGGTATGTCTCAAAAGGCGATAATGCTGATTATCTCCCTGGACGTGACAAGCGGGTGACTGTCCTCGTGCAGCTCCATAGCACGGGAGGTAAAAGCGCAGGCTTGTTGGGTGGGCGTATTTGTTGCCCTCCATTGAAGCGTGAGGCGGTGTCCAGATGAGCTGAATGGAACCGTTTGGGGAGTGGTTTTTTAGCACGCACAGTGCAGGTCAGGACACCCAACCCGACTGGTAATTCCAGTAGGCTTGCTGGGAATCGGTGACTACCCTCCGAACCCCTGGTTGAGTGAGAGCCAAGGTGATGGCTGCCTATTCTGCTGCCGTCATTTGTTGGGTCCTAAGCGAGGTACATGCAAGGAGGTTGGTTCTGGAGGTAGCCGCGATGATGGCGTGTTGCTGCCCTCGATATTTGGAGAAGTCTGTCTAGATAACTGCATGAGCCCCACCGAGGGTGGTGTTTAGCGCTTGAGCCCGTGCTTTTCGTTGACCCTCGTCATGTGAGGGGTTCATATTTCTAAGCAAAGGGAGCATCTTTAGTTTTAGTCGCCAAGAGTCTGGGAGTACGTCAAGCGAAGTGACATTGTAGTCTGCCCAGCCAATCTGGTGAAGCATGCGGTTACCCACCGCAGTTCTGAGTCGGACCTTCTGGTTAGAAAGATGGCCTTCTATCAGCTCTTCCACCGTGTTGTGGAGCCCGTGCTAAGCAGCCTCAGTGTGGACGCGCTCATGAGAAGACCAATGGCCTGCTCAACCACCTTTCTAATAATTATATAAAGCATCTCTATGTCTTCCTCGTCGAGAAGAAGATAGGGGTTTGCCGTAAGTAACTCTCGAGAGGACAAAAGCTTCAATTAATCGAAAGGTACCGGGTTGTTTTAGGCCTCGCTTCTTGGTGGCAACTCGCCTGATCATGTGTATGATTAGATTAATGCTGTTTTTGAGGCGCTGCAAGGAGACGTCGCTCTTGGTGTTGGTCTGGAAATGTAGGCCCAGGATCTTGATGCTGGGGTTTGGAGTGATGGCCTGGTCATCAAGGAGTATTTGAATGTATTCCTTGATTTGGCGTGAGGGCGGACGACAAGGAGCTGTGATTTTTTACGTGAACACTGGAGGCCACAGGATTTAGCACATTGGCGTACTAAAAGTGAGATTCCATGGATTGGTGTGCGCTTCCTTTAATTTTTGTAACTCTTAGCACATGAGCAAGGTGCGCACAGGGCCGCTAGACGGGCGTGAGTGGTCGTGTGACGCTTTCACGTGGCATTCAGCGAGAAGGCAGGGGGTAAACCCGTAGATGTGCTTGGTCAGTACACCATTTGTCTTCCCGTGTTCGCGTGGGCTCGTAGTTAAACCGGTAAGACAACGGGCTCTCGCTTTGTTAGTCTATTAGTTCCAGGTTCGATTCCCGGCGGTGCCGGTAAATTCTTTTATTGGTTCGCTGGAGTTTTCTGGTGACACCAACGGTCGCGAAAGAACCCTTGGGGGGTAGAGGTAGAAAGCTTTGCTTTAAAAGCCGGCAGAGCAGACGCCGGGGTATTCGATTCTGCGACGCTCGCCGACGCAAGTCACTTTGTTGACCGCTGCTTCGCCGCCTCTGTATTCTTTTGAGTCGTTAGGAGAGCACAAGTTCGCTCCAATAAACTTGTTTCTCCTTCAAGACAACTGCGTCGTCCTTGGCTTCGTGACATCTGGTGGAGGCGCGGGGTAGCACCCTTCATGCCCACTACAACCTCTGAAAGCCGCCAAGCCAGTCCAACAAGAGCCAGCCTCCGCCGGCAAGATTTACCACCCCAGTTCGGTCTGCTACCGGAGAAAGCGAAGAAGCAATACGTCGCACCATGGTCAACCAAGCCGATCGTCCCGTCGTTCTGCAGCAGCCACGGGATCCGCCATCATTCCGAGGAGCCCCCGCAGAAGACCCAGAAGAATGGTTGGAGAAACTGGAGCGCGTCCGGAAATTCAACAGGTGGGACGACGCAGAAACGTACCGGCATGTTTTCTTTTACTTGGAAGATTTGGCTCGCACTTGGTTCGAGAACCACGAGAGCTCCTTCACAAACTGGGCTCAGTTCAAAAGCGAGTTCCTGAAGACCTTTACTACCGTGGTCAGAAAAGAACACGCAGCGCGTTTGCTGGAAACTCGAACTCTGCACCCCAACGAAGGGGTCATGATCTTCGTCGAGGAGATGAAGCAACTTTTTCGCCGTGCGGACCCAGAAATGACGCAAGAAAAGAAACTACGGTTTCTGATGCGAGGGGTGAAGCAAGAGCTCTTCGCGTGACTTGTTCGCAACCCCCCCAAGATCGTGTTCGAATTCGCGTCTGAGGCCGCCGCGTTGGAGAAGACGCTCGAAATTCGAACGAGGCAGTACGACCGCCCAATCAATTCGCTGGTTTCGGAGACGATTGGTGCCGGCGCTATTAACTCCGACTCACTACGCGACACCATCCGTGCAGTGGTGAGGGAGGAGCTGCGGAAACTTTTCCCGACGACGACGCCACACCCTCTAGTCGCTTCCCTGACTGACGTGATCCGGGAGGAAGTACAGCAGGCTTTGGGAACTTCTATGCCGTCCGAAGCACCCCGCGAGCCAGAGGCTATGACCTACTCCGTGGCTGTTCGTCGACACCGCCCTGTTCCAACACGTCGTCAAGAGGCCCCGCCCTACCGCCGCCCACTGTCGCCCGCCCGACCCCCTGTAGTACGAAACCAGACGCCGAGGAAGACTGACATATGGCGAACACCGGATAATCGTCCTCTGTGCTACCACTGCGGAGAGGCCGACCACGTCTACCGTCGCTGCCCATACAAGAGACTCGGACTTCATGGTTTCTCCGTCGACGCACCACGCCCCCAACCCGGCCAGCGCCCATCTGACATTGAAGAATACCTGTCCAACACCAGCCGTGGACCAGCCCGTTTCAACCGTTCGCCGTCGCCCTACCCGTACCAGTCGCCGGACCGCCGTAGCAGTGCTGACTTCGCACGTGGAAGGTCCCCCAGCCCACGCGGGGGAAACTAAAGGCGGCAACTTCTGGAGGTGAAGTTGCACAACGGCGGAAAACCGAAAACCCTCCAACGACGCAACGATTCGCCGAAGAGTGTGACTTACGACATGCCCTCATCCCGACGACCCGACCTAACCCTGACGTGACTCCTGAACACGACGACAACCACACGGCGCGACGCGTACTTGACATGACCAAACCTGCCGCTGAGACGACGACAACGACGACGCACAGTACCCGACCGTCAACACGCACAAGCCGAGATGCGACGCCCCGACGCACCCGGAACTCGAGGAAGGCAGCGTCCGACGTCCAGTTGTCCATCGACGGCTTTGACGTAGTCGCCCTCATCGACACGGGAGCCGACTACTCGGTGATGAGCGGGTCATTCGCGTCTAAGCTGAAGAAAGTTACGACAAGATGGGACGGTCCGCATATACGTACAGCAGGAGGCCATCTCGTAACGCCAAGTGGAACGTGCACATCCCGTGTCACCATAGACGGCATCACGTACCCTGCTGCGTTCGTAATTTTACCTAACTGCTCCCGCGACGTGATACTCGGAATGGACTTTTTGACGGACAACGGCGCAATAATTGATCTCCAGACCAAGTCGATAACTTTTTCCTCTGATCACTCTACGACGCCGCCACTGAACCCCGATCACCGTGCTGCTGTAAGAATCGCCGACGATCACGTCACCCTACCACACCGCGCAAGCTTGATGATCGCCGTCTACTGTGAGGATGCTGCTTCTGACATCGACGCTATCGTAGAGGGTGACCAAAGGTTGCTTCTCAACCACGGTGTCTCCGTCGCAAGAGGCACTGCGCGCTTTAAGCAATGCAAATCCCATGTTTTGGTCACCAATTTCACCGAGGAGTACCAGCATCTAAACAAGGGCGCTGCAATTGCGTTCCTCGAAGAAACGCAAGAAGCAAGTCAAGTGATCGTGGTCGCTAACTTTGAATGCGCACGCGCAGATGCTTCCAAGCCGCCGCAACCTTTCGACGTGAACCCGGCGCTGCCGCAAGAAAATCGGGACAGATTACTGGATTTGCTCCGTCGCTACAGCGAGTGTTTTTCGGCAAACTCAAAATTACGTAAGACACCCCTAGCGATGCACCGAATTATAACCGAAGATGGAGCCCGACCTACCCGACAGTCACCGTACCGCGTCTCTTCACACGAGCGGGAAGCCATAGGGACTCAAGTCGACGACAGGCTCAGCGACGACATAATACAGCCATCGAAAAATCCGTGGGCTGCGCCGGTCGTACTCGTGAAGAAAAAAGACGGCACACAAGGTTCTGCGTTGACTACCGGCGACTGAACAAAATCACCAAAAAGGACGTGTACCCCCTCCCACGAATCGACGACGCCCTCGACCACCTCTGCCATGCGAAGTACTTCTCATCGATGGATCTGAAGACCGGCTACTGGCAAATTGAAGTGGACGAAGGAGACCGAGAGAAGACTGCATTTATAACCCCGGATGGCCTATACGAGTTCAAGGTGATGCCTTTCGGGCTGTGCACGGCGCCAGCAACGTTGCAACGAGTCATGGACACGGTGCTAGTTGGCGTGAAGTGGCACACCTGCCTCGTATACCTCGACGACGTTGTCGTATTCGCCCGGACTTTCGACAAACACCTCGCAAGGTTGGAGTCTGTACTCGAGGCCATTCGTACGTCGGGGCTAACGCTGAAGCCTGAAAAGTGCCGTTTCGCGTATGAGGAACTCAAGGTCTTAGGCCACGTCGTCAACGCCGCGGGAGTCCTACCTGACCCAGCAAAAACTTCAGCCGTTGCGAACTTCCCAAGGCCGAAAGACAAGGGCGTGCGAAGATTTCTCGGACTGTGCGCATACTACCAGCGCTTCGTCGCAAACTTCGCACGCATTACAGAGCCGCTCACGCGCTTGACGAAAGATAGCACCCCTTTCAGCTGGGACAACGACCAAGAAAAAATTCCTGCGCCTTCCCGCGAGGGGAACACGAGTAAATGCAGAGCATTGGGGGTCGGTAACGCCGCGTAAAGTCGCGTTAGGGTGGGTAGTTGGGTCGTAGTTGCGTTGGTGTTGGTTTGGGGTAGAGAGAGGAGAGTAAAGTCGCGTTAGGGTGGGGCGAGCGTCAACCAAGGAAGGAAGGAGCAACGCAGTGACTGAAGCACGAGCGACCACTAGCCGCTTTATATTTGCAGCGCGCGCAGTAGAGCGAGAGCAGTACGGGGGGAGAGCGCGCATGCGCAAGCAGCGCGCGCCCTTTCACGCCCCACCGCGCTGCTATCACGCACTTGTTACGCTGAGACCGCGACGGAGCGAACGGGCTGACTACGACGCATGCGCGCGCCAGCTGCTGTTGAGAGAGTGGAGGGAAGGAGGAGAGGCGCACCTGCTGCGGACGCGGAACTGTGGACGCCGTCCGACGCAGGAAGAGGCGAGGCTAAGAAATGCTCTGCATTTAAAAGCATTCGGCGAGCTGAAAAAATGCCTGTAAACCCCGCCCGTGCTCGCTCATTTCGACGAAAACGCCGAAACGGAAATACACACGGACGCCAGTGATATAGGCTTGGGTGCCGTCCTCGTCCAAAAACAAAGCGGGTGCGAAAAGGTAATCGCCTATGCCAGCCGTGGTCTGTCGAAGGAGGAGAAAAACTACTCTGCCTCTGAGAAAGAGTGCCTGGCAATTATATGGGCGATTTCAAAATTTCGCCCATACGTGTATGGAAGACCATGCAAGGTTGTGACAGACCACCACGCGCTGTGTTGGCTCGCCAATTTGAAGGACCCCTCTGGCCGTCTTGGGCGGTGGAGCTTGCGCCTGCAGGGGTTCGACGTTACAGTCGTTTATAAATCCGGCAGGAAACACTCCGACGCCGACTGCCTGTCCCGCGCCCCCGTCGACCCACCAGCACAAGACTCTGATGAAGACAGCGCGTTCTTCGGAATCGTGACGGAGAGCGACCTAGCCGCCCAGCAGCGCGCCGACCCTGACTTACGCGTTATAATCGACCACCTCGAGGGATGCAACGTCACCGTACCTAGAACATTCAAACGCAGCTTACCGGCATTCAGCCTGAGAAACTCCGTCCTCGTGAAGAAGAATTTCAGCCCCGGAACGAGAACGAATTACCTTCTTGTCATCCCCGAAGACCTTCGTGACGAAATTTTGGAAGCGTGCCACGACGACCCGTCTTCCGGACATCTCGGCACAGCCCGCACAATTGGAAAACTCAAGGCGAAGTACTACTGGCCCCGCCTTACATCCGACGTCACCCACTACGTCCGGAGCTGCCGTGACTGTCAGCGACGAAAAACGCCACCGACGAGACCCGCCGGACTTCTGCAGCCGATCGCCGTCCCATCAAGGCCCTTCCAACAGATTGGAATGGACCTTCTGGGCCCGTTCCCTACGTCACGATCCGAGAACAAGTGGATTGTCGTAGCAACAGACTACATGACGCGCTACGCGGAGACCGCCGCTCTTCCGAGGGGGACTGCACAAGAAGTCGCCAAGTTTTTCATAAGACAAGTTGTGCTGCGACATGGAGCCCCTGAAGTCCTTATCACGGACCGCGGAACGGCCTCTACTGCGGAGCTCATGCAAGGAATCGTACGCTACAGCAACACGGAACACCGAAGAACGACGGCGTACCACCCCCAAACGAACGGACTAACGGAACGTTTGAACAAGACGATTGCGGATATGCTGTCCATGTACGTCGACGTTGAACATAAGACTTGGGACGAAGTGCTCCCGTATGTCATGTTTGCGTACAACACGGCTATCGAAGAAACCACGCAGATGACACCGTTCGAGCTCGTCTACGGAAGACTGGCGACTACAATGCTTGACGCCATGCTGCCTCACGTAGAAGACGACAACCTAAACGCCGACGTCCAAGGATGCCTTCAACGTGCGGAGGAGGCCCGCCAGCTCGCTCGAGTTCGTATAACGGACCAGCAGCTGGTGGATGCCGGCCGCTACAACCTCCGACGCCGAGCCGCCCAGTACCACCCTGGGGATCGTGTGTGGGTTTGGACTCCCATCCGACGACGCGGACTGAGTGAGAAACTTCTGCGACGATATTTCGGACCCTACAAGATTCTACGACGTGTTGGCCAACTTACCTACGAAGTGATCCCCGATGGTGACTCCGGCACATCACGACGACACACGCGGCCCGAAGTCGTCCACGTGGTTCGCTTAAAGCCTTTCTACAGACGATGACAAACTTTTATTTTTATTTGTTCGGACTGTTGCTTATGTTAACATCGGGTCGATGCACTCTTAGAGGGGGGGTAATGCCGCGAACCATGCATTGGGTTTGTTTGTGTTTTGCTTTTACCGCCCGGCTGCGCCGGTCTGTGTTATCTCTGTGCCAAGGGAAGCGCGTGTTCCATTCTTTCTTTCTGTGCCGCATGTGTTATCTGTTCTGATAAATGAGAGGATTCCGATCTAACGTGAACAGCCCGGAATAATCTTCTTGGATCTACAATGTTCTCGATGCGAATCGACGGTTCGAGAACCACGCGCGCCGAAAGATAAAAAGCCGGCAGAGCAGACGCCGGGGTATTCGATTCTGCGACGCTCGCCGACGCAAGTCACTTTGTTGAGCGCTGCTTCGCCGCCTCTGTATTCTTTTGAGTCGTTAGGGGAACACAAGTTCGCTCCAATAAACTTGTTTCTCCTTCAAGACAACTGCGTCGTCCTTGGCTTCGTGACAATATCCCAGTTTATGTCCAAGAGTTCTTCTGATGGTACAGCTAAGCTTCCCGTGGTAGACAGGGTTTGCGCTTTGAACGTTGCCAGGTTTAAGTTCCGGAGGCGGCGTGTCCTGACCCAGAAATTCTTCGCACCCTCCAGTGTATCGCTGGCCTGACCACCTCTGTGGACAGGTGCTCTAGAGCTGCTGGGGACTGAATACCGATAGTTAGGTTGGTCAACCATGGGAGGTGGGGGCCAATTACTACATCAGAGTGGCCAGATCCTGCTCTGGCGAGGGAGCGCTGTTTCTATCCCAAAGAGAATTATTGTATCCCTAGAACGGTTGTACCTATCTAGTGTAGACTTTTAGGAACCCGGGATGGTGTCTACTTCCGGACCAGCACCAATATCCATGCCCCCCAATATCCCCCCATTCCCCCAATATGCATACGAAGGGATACTGGGGAAACTGAACACGAAACTAAAACCAATATTAATTATTCGCCAATGTTCATTTAGGTATATCCCCAGTATCGCATTATTAAGCTGAATAATTTTTGTCCCTATCCTTTAACGCGTTTTTTTCCCCATCTATAAAACTGATTATTTGCAGTGTGCTAACCTATCTATAATAAAGTATAAAACTAAATTATACAACACGCATTTTATCGAGACGTGGTCTGTTCTCATACAACACAATCTTATGGCTTACAATCAATATTTCTTTCGCAACTGTTGCAAATCAGAAGCACAAAATATTGACATCGCTCTTATATGAAAAACCGTCTTCATAATTTAATTATTTGACACTTCAGTTGTTATTCACTGATACATCCGATGAATTGAGAGGAAGGGAATATGGTTTTCCTTCAGGAATAACCTGATAAGGAGTATTTTTTCTATGGGACAAACTATGTTCTTTGCGTGTGCGCTGTTACAGACTACCGGAATAAGACTGCGTGTACAAGTGCTATTAGCTTATTTTTGTTGCCAATATAGGCCAACCACCTCGTTAAGCTGTCTGAAACACAGCTTTTGTGTTTGGCCCATCCTTTGTAGTAAAAGGAAAATGAAATTTTCCGGATTAATTTTGACCACCTGGGGATCTTTAACGTGCGCCGAAATCTCGAGCACACGGGCGTTTTTGTTTTTGGCCTCCATCAGAAAAGCAGCCGCCGTGGCCGGGAATCGAACCTGCGACCTCGTGCTCAGCGGCGCAACGCCTTAGCTCCGGGATTTTGTCGTGAGGCGCGCACTCCCAACACCTGCTCGTGGGCTCCTTGCCTCCTCGACACATTCCCTCGCACTTTCTCGGCCTAGCATTTCCCCTCTGGACTTCACCGAGCGGAATTTTCCGTTAGTAATGCGCAAGGACGGAAGAAAACTTGAACAGCCCCGTAGTTGAACACCATGCTCATTACGGACTATTTTTTTCTAGATTGCTTGTGCCACTACGGAAGTGATTTTTCATTTTTGTCGCTTTGTATAATTGTCTAGTTAATAAGAAGTAAGCAGTTCACTTGTGGCCTTTAACCCATCTGTGCGCCTTCATTGAGTGACTACTGTAAAACCATTTGGTAAAGGAGGATAGGTGATTGTTACGGATTGTTACGGGTATGGCGTAGCAAAAAGTTGCAGTACTTCGTGCAATTTCCTTTCCGGGGAAAGCATGGGCGTCCGTAGGACTTTTTCCAAAGGGGGGGGGGGAGGGGGGCACACACGTCTATAGAAAAGGCCCTGGAGTGAGTGTAAGGGATGAGCAACCACTGAGTTACTATCCCAGTAAAAGCTTCCGCCGGCGCCTAATTCTATTCCTTAATTATTGATTCCAGGGTCTTGCAGACAAACTGACCGACTTTTTAGTCATCATCATCATCATCACCACCAGCCTATCTACGCCCACTTTAGGGCAAAGGCCTCTCCCATTATTCTCCATTTGCCTCGGTCCTGTGCCAACTGTGACCAATTTATCCCCGCAAACTTCTTGATCTCATCTGCCCATCTAACTTTCTGCCGCCCCCGGCAACGCTTGCCTTCTCTAGGGATCTACTCTGTTACCCTTAATGACCAGCGGTTATCTTGCCTTCGCATTACATGCCCTGCCCACGTCCATTCCTTCTTCTTAATTTCTACTAATATGTCTTTAACACCCGTTTGCTCCCTGACCCACTCCGCTCTCTCCTTGTCCCTTAATGTTACACCTATCATTTTCCGCTCCATTGCCCGCTGAGTCGTTCTCAATTTAGGTTGAACCCTCTTAGTGAGCCTCCAAGTTTCTGCCCCGTAGGTGAGTACCGGTAAGATGCAGCTGTCATACACTTTCTTCTTCAGCGACAATGGTAGGCTGCTATTCCTTATCTGAGAATGTCTGCCATATGCACCCCACCCCATTCTGATCCTTCTAATTATCTCTGCCTCATGGTTGGGATCTGGGGTCACAACTCGGCCTAAGTAGATATATTCGCTTACCACTTCCACTGCCTCGCCACCTATCTCAAACCGCTGTGCTGTCCCGATGTTATTGATCCTTACTTTAGTTTTCTGCATATTAATTTTCAGGCCCACGGTTCTACTCTGTTCGCCCAGTGCGGAAAGCATGCTTTGCAATTCGTCCCCCGAGTTACTTAGCAAGGCAACGTCATCAGCAAATCTGAGGTTACTGAGGTATTCTCCATTAACCCTTACTCCCACCTATTCCCAATCCAACGTTCTGAATACTTCTTGTAAACATGCTGTGAATAGCATTGGAGAGATTGTGTCTCCTTGTCTGACACCCTTCCTTATAGGTATTTTACTGCTCTCCCTATGGAGGATGATCGTAGCTGTAGACCCATTGTAGATATCCTCTAGTATTCTTAGATAATGCTCATCTACCCCCTGGTTCCGTAATGCCTGAATGACTGCTAGGGTTTCGACCGAGTCAAATGCTTTTTCATAATCTATGACGGCTATATATAGGGGTTCAGTATACTCAGCGCACTTCTCTATCACCTGATTGATCGTGTGAATATGGTCCATTGTTGAATAACCTTTACGAAACCCTGCTTGTTCTTTAGGTTGACTGAAATCTAAGGTTGCAGAAATTCGGTTAGCGATTACCTTGGTAAATACCTTGTAGACGACTGACAGTAAGCTGATCGGCCTGTAATTTTTCAAGTCCTTCATGTCGCCTTTCTTATGGATTAGGATGATGTTCGCGTTCTTCCACGATTCCGGTACCATTGCGGTCATTAGGCATTGCGTATACAGGTTTCTCCGCCATCCTTCAAGAGGTCTGCTCTTATCTGATCCTCACCAGGTGCTTTGCCCCCTTTCATTTCTTTCAAAGCCTTCCTTACTTCTTCGGTCGTTACTGGTGGGATGTCTATCTCCTGTGAACTACTGTCTCTTTCGGCATTATCCTGTATGTCCTGGCTACTGTACAGATCCCTATAGAACTCCTCGGCCACTGTGACTATTGTATCCCTATTTGTGATGACATTGCCTTGCGTATCCTCAAGTGCATACATCTGACTTTTCCCCACGCCAAGACGTCTCTTCACTGCTTTCAGGCTACCTCCGTTCTTTACAGCGTATTCGATCCTCTCCATATTATACTTCCGTATGTCAGCTGTCTTACGCTTATTGATTAACTTCGAGAGCTCCGCTAGTTCTATTCTGTCAGCTGCGGTGAAGATTCTCATGGTTTGCCGTTTCCTGATTAGATCTATAGTCTCCTGTGAAAGTTTACCGGTATCCTGTCTGGCCATAGTGCCCCCGACTTCTACTGCACACTCTGTGATAATGCGTGTAAGGTTGTCGCTGGCTTCCTGTGTCGTAAACTCGGCTTCCTCGTTAAGAGCGGAATGTCGGTTCTGCAGCGCTATCCTGAATTCTTCTACTTTACGACTTACTGTTAGCTCATTTATCGGCTTCTTTCGTACTAGCTTGTTGCGGTCTCTCCTCAAATCTAGCCTAATTCGAGATCTTACCATACGGTGGTCACTACACCTTAACCTTCCGAGCACTTCCACATCCTGCACGACGCCAGGGTTATCGCATAATATGAAGTCTATTTCATTTTTGTGCTCCCCATTCGGTCTCCTCCAGGTCCACTTCCGACTCTCCCGTTCACAGAAGAAGGTATTCATTATGCGTAGGTTATTCCGTTCTGCAAACTCAACTAGTAGGTCCCCCCTGCTATTTCTACAGCCCAGACCATAGTTCCCAACTGCCGTGTCTCCAGCCTGATTCTTGCCTACTTTAGCATTGAAGTCCCCCATAACTACGGTATACTGTGTTTTTACTTTAGCCATTGCCGATTCCACATCTTCATAGAAGCGTTCCACTACTTGGTCGTCGTGGCTGGATGTAGGCGCGTAGCCCTGCACCACCTTGAGCTTGTACCTCTTATTTAGCCTAAGACCTACTGCCCTTTCGTTAATGCTATAGTATTCATCTATGTTGCCAGCTATGCTTTTATTGACTAGAAATCCCACTCCCAGTTCTCTTCTGTCCTCTAGACCACGGTAACATAGGACGTGTCCCTTTTTCAGCACTGTAAAGGCTTCGCCTGTCCTCCTAACCTCGCTAAGCCCTATTACATCCCATTTAATGCCCTCTAATTCCTCGAACACCTCGAGACTTGCTTCGCTAGATAAGGTTCGCGCGTTAAACGTTGCCAGGTCCAGATTCCATTGGCGGCCTGTCCGGATCCAGGGATTCTTAGCACCCTCTGCTGCGTCACAGGTCTGACCGCCGCCGTGGTCAGTTGCTTCGCAGCCGCTGGGCATAGAGTTTCTTACAGTATACACTAGAGGGGAATCTGGCGCTAGCGTCTATGCGGCTCACATCAAGGTCGTCTGTGTCGTCATGGATCGCCATTATACATCGCGCTCGCTTTAGTTTCATCATTGGCTTGGATTGAAACGTTTTAGTGACCGCAAATTTAAACAAAGTGCCACAAAAACGCGAAGAATAGTGTTTAATTATATAAGTAGAAAAGAAAAACAGGCTGTTTTAAAACTAACAAAAAAAGAAGTAAAGCGCATTTTTGCCGAATCGGTTGTGCCTGCTATTCCGCAGGCCAAGGTTGTAGTTACGAACAATGTTATTATTTGGGGGGTAACTCAATAGAGACCGTGATTTTATTAATTTTACCATTATTTCAAAAAATAAGTTGTTTGAAGAGTTTCGAAAGTTTTTTGAGCGTGCCTTTGAAAACGTTGCCTTCGTGGTGAACCGGTGCACCGCGACCGCCAGCTAGTTCAACAAAAAAAAAATGAAAACGTGGCGTTAAACAGCCGTGGACGATGACAAGATAGGACGCATACAAGCGCCCGTATCTGCCGTATCTTGTCTTGGTCGAAGTACGTTTTGTTTCTTCTTTTCGTCGGCTACAAATTTCGCGGCGGCATATTACTCGCTCAGTCATACGTCCTTCGACTGCGGCATGAGCAACGTCAGGTGCGATCACGCATTGCCTGCTGTATCACTGAACACGGCGACCACAGAAACGGGAGGATTTCGGCTTCCTTGTAGCTCGTGAACGTGTGAATGCATAGTGAAGAAAGCAAATCCCAAAAACCGCTTAAGAATCCAGTTGTCATGCCAAGCTCAAGCCAAAAAGGATGAACCCTTGAACCCCCACGACGACATGGCTTACGAGGCGCAGTTTCCTCTCGAGTATACTTACTAAGAAACTCTATGCCGCTGGGGACTGAGGACCGAGGGTTAGTTGGCGTATTCATGGGAGGTTCTGGCCATTACTACACCAGGGTGGCCAATCCTGCTCTGGTGAGGGAGTGGATTACCGGCAATGGTCGCCGGGGTCAGGCCGCACCCCAAGCCCCTTTGTGCAATTCCATCAATACGCGGATTTTTTCCTTGTTCCTTTTTTTTTAATCCGGTGGGAATTGTCCGCCACCGGAATTCGAACCACGGTCCTTCTGCACGCGAGACGGGTGTTCTACCTCTACGCCATCGCTGCATCCTTTTTATCGCTGCAAACTTTTTAGTAGCGCGTAGTAAAACAAAAAAAAAAGCGTGAAATCCAAGAGGGGAAGGGAGGGGTAAGTGGCCCCCTTTGCCCCGAAGACGATCATGTTGGAAAGCAACTCTGTTGCTTAGCAGCGTCAGAAGCATAAAGTTTGGATAGGGGGGTGCACTATTGTCTAGTCCTGCATATCAGAAACAAAGGACTAAATTTTTGGAGTCGTCAGTATTATAACAAAAGCATCGCACCCGGACTCGCCGATGAGCTTCATTGTGTACCCGCCAGCGTACATCAGATCAGAGCAGGTAACAGAAGTCGGTTGTCCACAAAGTTGTCCCTTCAGGCATGCATGGTTTCAACAGGCGGGCGCTCTACCGGCCGAGGCCATCAAACGCAGACAAGGGAAGTCCCCAGCCACATCAAAGGCAAGTGCGAACAAGTACGCGGAATGCCCTGCGCAGAGAAAGCCAGCTTTTCCGCGCCCGAAGGCAAAAATAATCAGAAGCGTCACCCCGCGAACTAACAACTACCGGCCCCCTACAAGGAGAGCTTGCGAGGGACGCCTGCCCGCCGGGTGCAGTCGGAGAGACGGTGACGCACGCCCGTCTTTCCTCAATGCGCGCGAGGAGCTTTTCTTTCCTCAATGGGTTACTGTAAGGTGGTGCTGGCATCGCGCGGCGATCCAGACAACTAACTGTCTTGAAAAACTTCCTTTTGCAGCGCCGGCTTCGGGAAGGCGCAAGATGCGCGAGAAGGGGGAGCGAAATCGAGGCTATGAGTAGACAGCCGTGTGTAACGTAACATCATCAAATTTGTAGTATTCGAAGCACAAAATTTCTTTTTACGGCATTTGAAAAAAGCATTGTTACACCCTCCTTCGCCCCACTTAAACTCTCGTCTGCGTCGTTTGATGTGTTATCTGAGAAAGAATTGGCAAGAACACAGCCCTGACTGCACAAATTCAACAACCCTGTTAAGCCTCGATCATTAGGCTGCACTGAAGTTTGCACAGATGCTTCAAAAACTGCATTTTTATTATCAGTTTAGCTAACGGATAGACTTTCTTGGCGTATTAGACTCTATATCCGAACGCGATCTATAAAAAATCTGCAGAAATTCAGAGAACTGTCTACTAATGCGTATCATGCTTATTTCGCTTGTTTAGAGTGACATCTTACGACTAAATATGGCTGACTAGCGAGAGACCTTGGATTATTTTGTTCTTTTTAAGTGTTCTTTTGTTTCTTTTCGCCAATGATGTAAGTACATACCATTACAGCGACGAAGTGCCTTTGCTTCACTAATTATTGCTTTTTTTAGAAGCAGCAAGGTGCACTGCAGAGTTGGCCCAATTACGCTATTTTTATCCGCATTTCCCACGTTTTTCGCAGACGTTTTTTTGTTTATTTTGCCGTATGGGGGGAATATTTCTAAGATGCATATTTTTCATTTTGTCAGATCATTTTCATCAAAATTTCAGTTTTTTCTTTTTTATTTGTGGTTTTTCAAAATACTGTTCGACCGATAATCTCCATTTACACTGTTAAAACGAGTACAGGAGTTAGTTCCACCAAATTTTTATTTGTGTGGAAAAATATAGGGGGTTACACGGTTTTTCGCCATGTTCATGATTTCTTATCCGCATTTTGAACGTCTTTGTGCGGTCTTTTTTGTTTATTCTTGGGTTTCCGGGAGGAGATGTATAAGAGGCAAAGTTTCTATTTTGTCAGGTCATTTTTGTGAAAATTTTATTTTTTCCATTTTTTATTTTTTTGGTTCCCTAAAATTATGTTCGACCCATTATCTCCATTTACGCTATTACAATGTTCACAGGTGCTACTTCTGTCAAATGTACATCTTTGTGGAAATGCAGGCGTTACACGGTCCTGGCGGTGGAGGTAGACGGCAAAGAATGCTACGCATTAAAAAGAAGCTTATGGAAGTTTGTTGATACCTATACTACAAGCCAAAACGCTTAAATCTACCCTATAAAGAGACTCCTAGAGCATTGTACCAGCCCTGTCTTTAGGAAGGAACCAAAACAATCCACTTTTACTCCCCCCCCCCTCCGCCTTAAAGGGGCCATGCAGACAAAATACAAGTTTGTTTTATTCTAAAGATTTAGTGTTTTATAGTGTCCCAGCGCTTGTCCCGCAGCAAACGATGCCGTATTCACTGAGAAAATATTCAATTTACATTAAAATTTTGATTCTCCCGCCAAATCGTGTGTTTTCGTGATGTCTGCCATGAAGTCACAGGGGCGGGTATTCAAACGAACTTCCAGTGTGCCATTAGGCTCTGCAGCCTTGCTTACCATCAGTCCTGTCAGATGGCCTTCCTCCCAAGTACTGACCGAGCCCAATTCTACTTAGCTTCGGTGATCGGAGGAAGCGCCCTCCTTGCTGGGAGGCATGGGTCACACCCCCTAAGGTGCTTGAAGAACTCTCTTGGACCACGCTTGTGAGCCACATTAAAAACACGCCAGGAATACAGACGAGTCCCTGTAACCCAAGCAAGAAGCCGAGCAGTCCTTTGGACACAAATTTCAAAATAAAGTTTTGTCGCTCTCTCTCTCGCTCTCAGATGGCGCTACCATACGGAGCCGTGGACCGTTGCCCGCTGTTGCTTTATTTTTGACCGTATTTGCCCCTGGCTGGGTTTTTGTCATGGCAGAAAGTTATCGTTTCCTGAAACATGGGGTATGCTCGACAAACAGGGTCACGTAAGACAAAGTCGCCTACACCAATCGGCCAGTTTCGTGTAAGACAACTCCAAAGCGGCGGAATGCTGGGCAGCTATAACAAGCGTAGTGCGCCCAGTACCAACAGCTGTGCGCATCGGTACTTCTATATTTACGTGTATTTTCGTAACTTTCCCGGTTTACTCCTCCATTCTTGCGGCTGTAAAATGAATATGTGTTACATTTAAGCGCAAACTGCTCGTTCTGCAATCTTATAAGCCCTGCCTAATTGGCGTTTCCTTTCGCCGGCCTCAGCCAATCGCAGAGCTGGACATACGACATCATAGGTTCTGTTGCGGGAAATCAGCTAGTGGGTCGCATGGCCATTCCCTTTTTCCTAATTATGCAGCTTATTTGAGCGAAGCTTACGTGAAAAGTGGGGTCAGTATGATTCTAACGAGGCAATCTATCGAATGAACTAAACTTGTGTTTTGGCTGCATTGCCCCTTTAAAGGGACCATGCAGATAAAACACAACTTTGGTTCATTGGCGGAAGAGTTTATGCCCGTGTGTACCTTTCCGTGTTTGAAACAGGTACTACGAGACGCAATTTCCAGCTGGCCTCTAAACAACCGGACTCCCAGGAACAATTGAAAATGGCAAGTAGAATTGTTTTGGCCTTGCTGCCAAGGTGAGAATGCAACGCATGTAGTGCCGTCAGGGCCAGGAGCCGAATCTCGGTTAACCGACCTAAGCGAAACTAAGAGTTCGGCCATTGTGAACGGAACGTCCCTGCTAGCAGCATTCCATTGAGAAGTGTCAATGCAACGTGAATGAACTGTTGGTTCCGAAATGATTTTGGCGCAAAATTCTTCCTCTATATTGACAACATTAACGCGCCGATTGAAGGCTATGGACTCAAAGGGACGCCGCTGTGTCGCTTGTATGCGAAGCGGCCATGTACGGATTTTGTTTTGCCCAAAAAGTTATTTTCTTTACTCTAAATCAATCAAGAATTAGTTCTAAAAGCACACGAGGTCGCGGGTTCGATTCCGGGCCGTGGTGGCCGCTTTTCTGATGGAGGCGAAAATCAAAAACGCCCGTGTGTACGAGATTTCGGCGCACGATAAAGATCCCCAGGTGGTGAAAATTAATCCGGAGCCCTCCACTATGGCGCGCCTCGTCGCCTGCGTTGCGTCGGCGCGTTAAAACCCTACAATCAAAATCAAATCAATCAAGTTCCAAAAGCACGTGTAGTAGTTTGCAGCAGCTTTGCTGGACATCCACTTTCGCTGGGTCGAGATAGCGCACAAAAGTTTTAACAGCGGAGCTGTTTAAGATTTCTTCTCGCCGTGCGTATTGTTAACAGGAAATTCCACTTGGCGAAGCGCAGGGGGGAAAAGCGAGGCCAAGAGGTGTGAGGGTAAGTGGCGAGGAGGCAGGGAGCCCCCGAGGAGGTGTTGGGAGCGGACGGCTGAAGAAAAAAAAAACTTTCTCGTGGTCGGAATCTAACCTGGGCCCCTCGCGTTATCACACCTGAGTCTGTACAATTGCGCTATCATCGCATTCGGGGCTCACATCATTTCCTTTGGGTTCGTAGCGGTGGTGTTGGCTTTGGACATTGACTGAGTTGAAGTGGGTTTCGGCTTCGGACTCCGGAAGTTTATGATGATGCTGGTTGGATGTTAATGGCGCAAGGCCAACTAGGGCAAAGAGCGCCAAAACAGTGGTTAAATATGAGAGGTGAGAACTTAGACACTGATATCAGTAAGCAAGAACAAAAGTAAAATCAATAAAAGACAGTGAGGATGGCTGGTGTAAAGGGCCAGGTTGTGATGGTGCGTGGCATGAAATAAAGCTTTAAAAAAACTACGCGTGATAGGAAATGAGATGTAAAAACTTGATGTCACTGAGGAACTTAAAAGTGCGTTGCACAGGAATCACGGGATCATCCGCTAGAAAGAGTGCTGGGTGTAGTGGAATGTGTTGCCTGTAGAGTTGAGGGAAGTGCTTGCGTCTTGTTGTCTGGAGTGCTTTGCATGTAATGAGGATGTGAAGTACGGATAGGCCCTCCCCACACCTGCTACACAGGGGTCTTGGAGATCCGGTGAGCAGATGGGAGTGTGTCGCGTGTGTGTGGCCTATCCGTAATCTACCTAGGGCAACTTCGATGAATCTGTTGTGTGAGTCACTAGTGTATTGTCCTAAGTGTGGCTTTACTATGTGTAACTTGTTGTCTGTCTGTGTATTCCAGTCGGCTTGCCATGTTTTGCGAAGGTGTTGTCGGATGTGTGGCTTGAGGTCAGTGTAGGGTATTGTTGTTATGTCCACTGTGCTTGCAAGTGCAGCAGTGGCGGCCATTTCATCAGCGGTCTCATTCCCCGCGATTCCAGCATGGCCTGGAACCCAGCACAGGATTAGTTGAAAATTATTTGCATATATAGACATTATGAAATTAAAGACAAGATTGACAATGTGGTTTTTCTTGGGTCTGTGTGAAGACAATGCACGTACAATGCTCAAAGAGTCTGTGAAGATGACGGACTTAGGAATTCGTTTTTTAAGAATGTGCTGAACGATGAGTAAAATGCCATATGCTTCTGCAGAGAAAATAGTGGTGTGTACACTCATGGTTCTGCAAGCAATAAAGTTGGGGCCATGAGCGGCGCACGACACTGTAATTGAAGTTTTCGAGGCATCGCTATAGAATTCGGCACATTTATATTTATCCTGAAGCGACAAGAAATGCTGCAGAATCGCAGCTCTCGGAACCCTGTTTTTATCTATTTTCATAAATGAAACATCACAACAAACAGGCGGCAGTTGCCATGGTGGTATAACGTCAGAAAATGATGAAGATGTACAGACATCTAAAAACCCAACGGAAAGACCTGAAGCTTCCTCTCTCACCCTCAGAGAGTAGGGCAAAGGAACAGATGGACGATTTGAGAATAGCTGGGTTGTAGATGTATCGTTGAGGACAGGTTTAAAAGGATGGTTATTGAATGACGAGACCTTAAAAGCATATAATAAATCTATGTACATTCGTTGATGTTCCAGGCACCATTTGTTACTTTCAGCGTACACACTCTGGGCCGGGCTAGTGCGGAAAGCCCCAGACGCAAGGCGCAGGCCCAAATGGAGAACTGGGTCAAGCATTTTTAGTGCTGTTTTTGATGCCGACCCATACACAACACTACCGTAGTCTAGCCGAGACCCGACTAAGGCGGTAAAAACGCGAAGAAGGAGTTCTTTGTCTGCACCATAGGACTGGTGGGAGAGGACTTTGAGAATGTTTAGTGTTTTCAGGCATTTATGTTTAAGTTGTTTGATTTGTGAAATGAACGTGAGTGTTTCATCAAATATGACACCTAAAAACTTGTGCTCCTTTTTTACAGGGATAGAAGCGCGATGAAGGGTGATCTCCGGGTCTGCCTTAATCCCGCGCTTGCGGGAGAACACAACACAAGTACTCTTTCCAGGGTTCAGTTTAAAACCGTTTGTGTCCGCCCAGCCAGCAAGTTGGTTCACCCCAAGCTGGACTTGGCGTTCACAAACTGAAAAGTTACAGGACTTAAAAGATATTTGAATGTCATCTACATATATAGAACAGGAAATGGTTGGTGGCAGTGCCTTCCGAAGTGAGTTCATCTTAACAATAAACAGTGTGCAGCTCAAGACACCGCCTTGAGGGACGCCATTTTCCTGCACGTATACATTCGAAAGGGCACTGCCAACCCTCACTCGAAAGGTCCTTTCCGACATGTAGCTACTGAGCGTGTTCAGCATGTTGCCGGAAACACCAAACGACTTGAGGTCACACAAGATGCCGTACCGCCAGGCCGTGTCATAGGCCTTCTCCATATCGAGGAAGACTGTTATACAATACTGCTTATGAATGAAGGCATCTTTTATATATGTTTCCAATGCAACCAGTTGATCATTGGTGGATCTCCCAGCCCTGAAGCCAGCCTGGCAGCTGTCGAGAAGACCATTGTACTCTAAGAAGTACATGAGTCTCCTATTGATCATCTTCTCGAACAGCTTACACAGGCAGCTTGTGAGGGCGATGGGACGATAACTTGCGGGAGAGGAAGGGTCCTTCCCTTCTTTCAGAAAGGCCACTACAATGG
Source organism: Haemaphysalis longicornis (assembly GCF_048455015.1). Lineage (NCBI taxonomy): Eukaryota > Metazoa > Arthropoda > Arachnida > Ixodida > Ixodidae > Haemaphysalis > Haemaphysalis longicornis. The sequence goes on along the minus strand of NW_027526203.1, from coordinate 227,483,088 downwards.
TCTCCCTCCATGACCCTGGGAGGTGCCCCGAAAGAAATATTTTGTTGTAGAGGTGAAGGAGGGTTTCAAGTGTGTCTGTGTGCAAGTGTTGAATCATAGTGTATGTAATGTTGTCTGCGCCTGGAGCTGAAGGTTTACAAGTACTAAGTGCGATCTTCAGCTCATGCAGTGAGAAGGGGGTGTTATAAGATGAGGTCGACTTATTACTGTCTCGTAAGGACTTCTTCTCACAGGATGTTTTGTGTTTTATGAAAGTGTTGGTGTAGTGCGCTGAACTGGACACATGTTGGAAGTGTTGTGCGAGCGCGTCAGCCTGGTCTTCCAGTGTGTCCCCTGTTGTACTAACCAGGGGCAGGCTGTGTGTCTGTTGTCCTTTTAGTTTATGTATTCGTGTCCATACTTTTCGCGTGTCAGTGTAGGAGTTGATGGAAGTGAGGAAGGTGCGCCAACTCTCCCTTTTCGCCTCACGGCGCACTCGCTTCCCAAAAGCCTTGGCCCGTTTAAACGAAATGAGATTATCTGATGTGGGGTACCGGCGAAGGACACCCCACGCCTTGTTCTGGGCCTCTCGCGCCCGCCTACAGTCCTCATTCCACCACGGCCTCCTTTGGTTGCGCGGAGCGCTGGAGGCGTGGGGAATGGATTTTTCGGCAGCGTCGCGGATGTGTGCCGTGATAAGTTGGGATGCTTCCTCCACGTGTAGGTGTTCTATGGTTGTGTGGTGTAGTTTAGATGTTTCTGTGAATATACTCCAGTTTGCTTTTGATTCATTAAACCTGTAATGGGAAGATGGACTGCATGGGCCTTTACCTATATATGTTAGGGAAGTGGGGAAATGATCACTACCATATGGGTCTGTGCCCACACCCCACTCAAGACATGGAAAGAGAACTGCGGAACCAATAGCCAAGTCGAGATGTGAGTATGTATTATGTCCTAAGTTATGGTATGTAGGCTGCTTTTTGTTGAAAAGGCATGCTCCTGAAGATGTAAGAAATTTCTCTATCAGGCGACCTCGGGCATCCGTTCTGGAGGAGCCCCAAAGAGAGTTGTGTGCATTAAGGTCGCCTGTTAGGATGTACGGTTCGGGCAGCTGGTCGACCAGCGCCTCGAAGTCAGAGCTGGAAAGTGCATAATCAGGACGAATGTAAATTGAGCATACCGTTACCAACCTATTAAAAATTATTGTGCGTATTGCTACAGCCTCAAGGACGGTGTTGAGAGTGATAGGGTGGCATGCTAGGGATTTCCGGGCTATTATGGCTACACCGCCCGAAGAGTGTGTGCAGCCAACCCTATCCTTTCTGAATACCATGTACCTATTTAAGAAATTTGTGTGATTGGGATTCAAATGCGTCTCCTGAAGACACATCACACTTGGCTGGTTCGAATGCAATATCTCATGGACATCATCAAGATTTTTAATGAGGCCTCTACAGTTCCATTGACTAATATTTTCTCTTCCCATTATGGAGATTTAGAAGCTACTGAAGTCTGTGTGTATTTGTGTTCATGTGTCTTTCGGGGCTGTTACTCTAGGATTTGGCTTTTTGGGCCTTTCTGCTGCTGGCTTGGGCGTCGGAGGCCGCTCCTTGCGCTGCGTTGCAGGCAGGAACGGCCCGACATCCATCTCGTCGTCGGATGTCCGAGGGGTGCCCGACGGACCGGGCCCCCCAGACTTGGCCCCCATTCGGGAGCCCTTCGTTTGAGCCGCCACCGCCGCGGGCGTCGGGGACGCCAAAAGTGGCACGGGCGGTGCGGTGGCGGTGGGAGCCGATGCGGGGCCCGTGGTGTCCATCACCTCGGTAGCCTCCAACGCACTGGAGGACGGGGAGGCGGAGGCGGGAGCGGCACCGGTCCCTACAGAAGAGGTTGTCACCACAACCGCTGCTGCCTCAGCAAGCGGCGTGGTGGCGGGTTGGGCTGCCTGAGGCACCCCAGGAGGGGGCGGGGGAGGGACCAGGTCAGACTCGCTGAACTGGGTCCCTGTAGACACCAGACGCCGCTCCGCCCCCCGGCGAGCCGCGTCGGCGTACCTCCCCAGGGGGAAAGAGGCGAACCTCTTTCGCGCCTCTGGGAAGGTGATGTTCTCAGTTATCTTGATGTTGATGATCTTTTTCTCAGTGTGAAATTTTTCACATTTGCGGGAGTACGCTGCATGCGGCCCCCCGCAGTTCACACACGTGAGGGTGTTGGATGGGCAGTTGTCACTGGGGTGATCGTACGCGGCGCATTTTGCACAAGTCATTCGGCCACGGCAAGAGTTTGTACTGTGCCCGAACCGCTGGCACTTGAAGCAGCGGCGCGGGTTCGGAATGTAAGGTCGAATGGAGCATCGGATGAAGCCTGCATTTATATATTGTGGAAGTGCCGAGCGGTCAAAGGTCAGGATGATGTGTTTGGTGGGGATTATCTTGTCGTCCCTGCGCATCGTGATGCGCCGCACAGCTGTGACGCCCTGATCCTTTAAACCTTCGAGAAGGTCGGCATCTGTTTCCGTCAGGAGATCTGTCTCAGAAATCACACCCTGAGAGCTGTTCAGGCTCCTGTGTGGCGTGACCCTGATGTCGAGATCATGGATGCGGGTTTGTGCAAGAAGAGTGCGGGCTTGTTGTTCAACATTGACTTCTACCAGGATTTCTCCGGTCCTGAGCTTTTTAGCTTGATATTTGCCACCTATGGTGCTTTGCAGAAATTTAGAGATCAAGAATACGGACATGGATGCGACAGGTCGTGCTGAGTCAGCAGACTCAATCACAAGAAAGCGAGCATAGTTATTTGCGGTTGTTGACAAGACAGTTGTTGAAAGAGGTGGGTACGAAACTTCGGTGCGGCCCCTTTTCGGGGGCCGATCACGTTTGGGGGGGGGTTTGGAAAATGCCATATGACACATTGGAAAGCAGGGAGACGGGGGTACTTTCTCCTTTGACCTTACCCTGGTAGCCAAAGAGGTCCCGGAGCACCCTGCCTGGTGAACAGACAGGGAGCCCATCCGCCGGAGCTTGACCTGGGCTCCGACGGCCACCGTTCACGGCTTCTAACCCTCCACCTATAAACACATTGCCACGGTTGGATCCAGCGTATGTTTGGGGGCTCGGGGTCCGCGGTATCGCCAGTACCGTCACCAAGATTGCTCAAGGCGCCCCGTGCGGGGACTCCGGAAGTTTAGATTTTGGACTTTAGGAGGGTGAATGGTTGACTTCTATTTAACTCAGTTTGCGTGGAGAATGCGTTGCTTTTTAACCATCATTCTCTTATGGAAGAGGGAGACCTAAGAGCCAAGTTAAAGCTAGTGAAGATCACCATCTCCGCTGTTTCCTCAGTCTTCGAATCTCAATTGCGAAGGTGGCAGGATGTTTTTGTAAAATTTAATTGCACGTACGGTCCTCGATAACCTTTCTATCCCACGTGTATTACGAAATGTGTATGTGTTGTTTTTTACGTGTGGAAGGTTGCCATGTACAAAAAAAAATTAGCAGAGGCTTGCGCAGCAAGATTTGGTAGGGTTGTTATGTTGCTTTTGTTTGGATGCGTTGTGGCCGTGGTAGCACTTCCGCAACTATACAGCGCCCATCATCTGAATTTGGCTTAAAAACAAAGAAAATTGACGGCAATACAACGAATTTAGAAAGCTTAGGTAGGAACGTTAGGTATGAAATTTACCAGTGCCATAAAGTTCATGCCACCGTCCCCAGCTAGGATAGGAACCACTTTTAAGTCAATATTTGGAGGCTACATTGGGGATAGGAGTTGGGAGTGAAATGTGTAAAGGAAGGCCCAAATAAATACGTAGCTTCAGTGGCGTGCAGAAAACAGCGGGAGTAAATGACATGCGCAGTATTTCTTTCTACTCACACATGGATAGGAGAGATTTCTCATTCGGGCGTGTTGTTCCGAATGTGAGGCCGAATGGCGCATTACTGATATATCGAAAATAAGTTCCACACTGAACAACTTGCTTCAGCTAGGTTTTTAGAAAAAGTAAGTGAAAATGAGCAACATACAGAATTTTGCTGCCAATTCATCTGTCGCATGTCGCCCGTTTCCCTGTAATGATTTAAATATACCTCTAAGTTTGTTTTCTTTACGGAGCGTTGTCCTTGCACAGAATGTGGAATCGAAAACAAATACTGCAATGATGTGATATCTCAAACTGTTCTTAAAGCCGTCCTGTAAAAGAATCCAATTTTCGCCTAAATATACGTTGCACTCGCTTCTCTAGAAGATAAAAATAAGGCAGCTTCATCAGATATCGGAACCTGGAGCGGAAAGTATGCGGGGTTAGGAGGAGACAGCGACCTGAGCAAGAGGCTAGCGGATCGTGATGCTATCTCATGGCGGTCAGTCGAAAAGCGAGCGTGTCAACAACCCGATCCTCTATCGCGGGAACGCTCCTGACGCATAAAATGAGGATCTTAAGTTTAGCGGGTAAGCCACACAAACCTCAAATTTAGCGAAATCGTGCACTGTGACGGCAACTGAAGGCTAGGGCGAATGTAGCGGACGATAAAGATAAAGCTATGAGGCACTGTGAACACTGCTTTGGCAGGACCGTGCCACCATGCTCCAATGTCACAGACGGGACCTTGTGCTCATGGCCATACAACATTAAACAATGTAGCAACAGCGAGTGTGCATGATTTTTAAAAGACGATAGTCTTTCTTGGGCTTTTCATAAACACGGACATTTTGGTCTGCCTGTATGTCCGTCCCTCGACTCAGCCTCCCGGCCAAAACATGGAGCACTCAAACGAGAAGTTTATGTAGGCAAAACCTTTCCAAACCACTAAATATGGTACCACTCTTCATACTTGTCAACATTGTTGAGCAAATGAAGCCTTAGGGATCATCATCATCAGCAGCATCACCATCATCATTCCACTAGGTCCCCTGCAGAACGAAGGCCTCTCCCATCGACCTCCAACTGATCCTGTCCAGCGCCGCTAGAGTCCATTCTTTGCCTCCGAAATTCCTCATTTCGTCCCTCCACCGAGTCATCTGCCCCCCCATTCTCCTAACCCGTCTCTCGGTATCCGCACTATCACCCTGGTGGTCTACCGGTTGTCATTTCGCGTAAATACGCCGCCAGCCCAAGTCTATTTCTTTCTCTTTATTTGAGCTATGATATCTTCTACTCTAGTATGTTTCCTGATCGAGGAAGCTCGTTTCCTCTCCCTTAACGTTACTCCTATCATTCGTATTTGCATGGCCGGCTGAGGAAATGTATGTTTGCTTTCAAGTTGTTCAGTAAGGTGTCAAGTTTCCGTTCTATATGTACTCATCCGGAAGGACGCATTGGTTGTATATTCAGCTTTTCGGTGATGGAGGCGCCTTATTTTTCATTGTTTGGAAGTGTTTGTTTGTCGAGTGCACCCCAGCCCATACCTATCCTGCGAGGGATTTCCTTCTCGTGCTTGAGATCAGCACAGACGACCTGACCGAGGTATTTATTGTCGCCTCTTTCTCTTAGCGTTTTGTTACATATTCTGAACACAGCGCTTTCAGAATGTTTATTCGTCGTTACATTAGGTTTATTCATATTTATTTTTAGACCCACGGCCTTACTTCTTGAATTTAGTTCAAGCATTTCTTGAAGGTCTTCTGCAGACTCACTTAGCATGACTATGACGCCTGCAAAACTCAAATGGCTCAAGTATTCTTTGTTTATCCGTAATCCCGTGTTTTTCCAGTCAAGTTTCCTGAATACCCCCCCCCAGACAAGCTGTGAACAGTTTTGACGAGATAATATCACGGTGGCGTTCGCCCTTATGGATCGGGAATATGTCGCTTGATTTTTGAAGAATTACCCCGCCCGTATATCCTTAGTATATGTCACCTAGGACTCGTATATAGGTCTTCCCTATCCTCTCGTCTTGAAGTGTTTCCAGCACTGCTGCGGTGCTCACTCAAACGCTTTTTCGTAGTCTATAAATGTCATGTAAAGGGGTTTATTATATTCTGCGGTCTTTTCTATCACTTTATTGGCGACATGGATGTGATACATTGTTGGGTATCCTTTCCTAAACCCAGCCTAGCTGCTCTCTGGGTTGATGCGACTCAAGGCTGATACTTAATCGGTTAACGATTACTTTGGTAAACAGCTTGTGTACAACCGAGAGTAGGCTGGTGGGTCTGTAATTCTTAAGGTTTTAGGGTCCCCCTTCTTATGAGTCAGAAATATGTTGGTGTTTTTTTCAGGCTATGGGCACATTTAGAGTCTTTAGGCATTCTGAAAATAGTTCAGCAAGTTGTTCCACTACAATATCTCCTCTCTCTTTTAAAAGATCTGCGGCCCTGCCATCGTCACCTGCTGCTTTTCTTTTTATGTCATTGAGAGCTTTAAACTTCGTCTTGGGTTATTAGCGGGCCTTCGCGAGTTAAGCCTGTATATTTAGTAGCTTTCCCTGGTCTGACGTCGCTGGCGTATAGCCTGGTATAAAACCGTTTCCCTACTTAGGTTAGCTCGTTCTAGTTGTGTGTAACGTTTCCCTACTCTTCTCTGAGTTCGCGCATTCTGTCTTTGCCTCAAGCTGGCTTATTTTTAGGTGCTCCTAGGCTTCCTCCCATTTCCAGCATTTTTTTCGATCGCTGCCATCTTGTACGCATGAATGTCGTTTGTTTTACTTCTGTTAATCGATTTCGACACCTCGGCTAATTCAATCATATCCGCCGTACTCGACAGTTTCATTACCTTACGTTTCGCCATTAGTTCCTTCGTTTTCTGAGTTAGTTTTCCAGTTTGCTTCCTACAGGCTACTTCTCTCACAGCTGCGGCTGGTTACCGTTGTGAGGTTTTAATTTAGCTTGTCTACACTAACCTCGTCTTCTGCGGTTAAAAGCGCTAATTTGTTGTCAATGGATATTCTGAAATACTGCATCCTGGCTCTGACTGATTAGATGCTAGGTGTCTTACTTTTCACGTCTTTTTTTTAGAGTTAGACTTTACTTTGCACCTAACCATACTATTGTCACGTAGCCAAGGACGAAGCAGGTTTCTTCAGGGAGCAAATGTTCATTGGAGCGAAGTTGTGCTCCACTAAGAGCTCAAAGATTAGTCAATCGGCGACGAAGCAGTCAACAACGTGACGTACACAGGATACTATCGGCGAATCGAATGCCGCGGTATTTACCTTGAGAGCATTCATCCTTCGGCGCTAATCCTTCGAGAACCATCGAATCAGGTGTAGAACACTGACGATCAAAGACGAACATTGTATGAACTGACGACAGGCGATGAAGACAACTTACAGTCAGTCTATCTATCATTTAATTGCTTAAATCCGGTTCAACGCAAGAGAGGGCGCCACTGCCTCACCAAGCGCGTGATTGCTCCTCCCACCGGCGCTTCTTCTGCGCCCAATCAGCGCGCGCTGTGTGGAAAGAGAGACTTGCAATCTTTACATACACTTCTACACGGCATGCTTCGCCCCTCCCCATGTTTCACGTTAGTTGAGATGGCCCGGGATTCTTTTCTTGTGGAGGGGGGGGGGGAGAGGGGGTATATTTTATTTACTGTTAGAATTTTTGGTCAGTAAACCTTGCCGATGGTCTTCCTATAAAATTATGCCTTCTTGTCATTTTTCTTCACGGCCCTGTTTGTCGATATTTATTCACGAGCTCTGCTCCTCTTTTGCGTTTTTATTCGTTCATTTTTGCACATTCTCTACGCATTGTCGCGCAAACCTCTTTACAGGTATTTTTATTAAGCTGTGGCAATGACCACTCTGTAGAATTCTTTGCAATTGTTTACCTGGGCATGAGCTTTATCTTCGAGTTTGTGAAATTCCCCATTCTGCACGTATCAAAATTGGCTTTTCAAATTTCGAAACGTTGCCGTTGGGCATGGCTGCGTAGTAGTAGGAATATTTTGGCTGCTTCTCCCCATTGCCGGCCTTAGGATGTACAGGAAATAACTAAACACTTTTATTGTCTACAATATCCTGCACTACTCTGACATGTCCTTCAAAGGACACTTCAAGAGAAATTTTCCTTCACAGGCCGCAATATGCGACATATTGGTGGCCTAGTGCGGTGATTTGCTGTTTGACTTCTTTTATCGATATCCAGTGAAGCACTCCTTCGGGCCCGCTTGTACAGTCATGAAAAAATGAAACGCGATCACGAAAATATGAACCAGAACTCACAAAAAGTGCTATTTCTTTCCATGCAGGTCAAATTGACGCGTGGCTTAATTACAGTAACAAAGTTAAACAATGTGGCTTTCAGATATACCAATAACACGCCATTGTTGGACCTCCCCAAACAGTACGTTTTTTTTTAATTTTTCGTGTTCTAGTTAGTATTTTCATGTTCACATTTCATTTGTACATGACAGTACATCGTCAACTTAGGCTGGAATACTTTCGCTGCTTATAATGCCTAAAACACGGACGGATACGGGGAGACACGACACAAACGGAAGGCGAAAACTATCAACTGCCTATTCTTTTGAGCGCCTCCTGCCGCTGTGCAAAAAAAATAAAAAATAAATAACCTGCACCCCTCTGTCTAACGACGACGATGCTTGAACGCGAAGATTTCTCGGAACGGGTTCCTTGGTTGTCCTCTAAGTTTGGAGTCAGGCTCCACCTTGTCGAAATAAGCAATCGCATAGACGCCAGCTTCATAACGCGAGGGGCCCAGGTTCGATTCTGGCCACGGCAGCGTTTTTTTTTTTTTTTTTTCACTTCACCGTGACAATTCATTATCATCATCAGAGCAAGTTGGCTTTCAAGCAGGGCGTTTTCGCGTTACAGACGCCATCACTGAGAACACTAAAGCTTCGCTTTAAAAAGGGAAACACTGGATAAAAGGCAGTGTGGCAGTTAATACAGAAACAGGAAATTATGCACAACATAAAGACCGATGGGGGAGACATGCGGATGCGCAGCGGCTTCAATGCTCTGTTGGTGTAATTTACTGCATACACCTGACCTGGGGTGCTATTCCAGAAGGCCCGAGATAGCTCGGTCCCGAGTTTCCAGCTACTCGAGTTAACAAAATAGTGATAGTACAGCATCCGATAAACCTCAAGCGACACCGGCGCAATCGCGCGAAGCACGCTTAGCATTATCAGCGCGCCCAGCTGAAGCCACTCACGTTGAAAAACCACAGCTTGCACGATTATCCGCGTGCAGCGCCGTCTAGAATCGAGTTGCAATATACATTCCGTTATGCAAGGTAAATAACCCAGCTATTCCTTTTAAAACTCCGGCCTGGCCACAGCCTTCTTTTAAAGCTCCGCCCTCTAAAAGCGGCGCGGGGCGGCTCCAATTTTCTCGTTGTTCTGTTCTTCCACTGAAATGCGTTTGCTACGTGGTTTGAGGGTGGCTCCAGTGCAGCTCAGCGCAAGGCCAAACCAAGTAAGCGAAGCAGTTCACTGTAGCGAAAGGAACGCGCCCTTCTCCGACTGTCAAACGTGACCGGCTTTGTTTACGTGCGGACGGCGGGCGTAGTATCAGACATCGCCCCAATTAGCGTGTCATGAGCGTGTTTCAACATTCTGCGAGTGCGTTTTAGACGTTGAAGGTGTGTCATCTGTCGTAGATTGTGTTTTTGCTGTGTATGAATACGGCTGCCATGGGAAAATCTTGTCGTCTAGGCCGCTCCTATCGTCCGGACTAGAGCGAGCACTTCGTTCGGACCAAACCCCCCCTCCCCCCCCCCCCCCCCCCCCTGTGACTGCGGCAGCATTTGACTGACGGTGGCCTGGGGACGTCATTCGTTCATTGTTTTCTGCTAAGCTTTGCTACCAGAGCATCAAATGCAAGTGACTTCGTAGCTGCGACGCTACCCATCGGCGATGTGAACGCCATGGCAGCCATAGTTAAGTGGGGCTTCGGTCGCTACGCCGCACCCACTAATGGGCTGGGTGTGTGTGATTGACACGAAAACTCGGAAGAAACTCGGGAGAGATATTGCACGGCCGAGTTGAACTCGTGACGCTCGTTTTCGCGGCTGCTGCAGCGTGGATCATGGTTAACGGTCGCCGTAGCAGGCATATATCTATCCCGACAGAGTTTTTCCTTATGCGGAGGAGGAACTTCAAGCCCTTTTTCGTCTCTCGAAAGTACTGTGCATTGGCTGTGCAGCCATATGGCACCCGACCTTCTTTTCGACGACTTTGAGGCGGCTTTCGCTCCATTACCGCTGAGGAGCAAGTGTTGCGTGCGCTGCGGTTTTACGCGACGGAAACCTTCCACGGAAGCGTTGGTAGCGACCGCACCAGCGGCCGCCCTCAGTCGACAGTCAGCCGGTGTGTGCGCGCTATAGGATTACTGCACACAAGTTTTTCGCCTATTTGAGGTGGTTAGCCGGACATGGCTTCCGCAGGTTCTACCATGCGTTTATCCGTCTGCAGCCAGAGCGTACGCTTCAGTCGCGACCACTCGATGGACAGGTTTCCATCGAGTGGCCGTGCTTCAGTTATCGTCTGCTAGCAAATCTTTCCAATGTGGCGTTGCATGACCCTGCGCGTCATTTATCGTCAGCGCGGCAGACGGTTTCCTTGAGGCCTTCCGTGTCACACCATTCTTGCGAAAACTCTACACGCAGGATAGTATATAATCAACGGTGTGTGTCTATTATCGGAGGCGATATTTAAGCATTTCAACGTGTTTTGTCCAGCGTCTTTGTCGTCTGGCTGGAAGCGGACCAGGAAAACCTTGTGAAGGGAAGATTGAGACCGAAAGAAACAGCGTGACGCCCGAAGGAGAGTGAAGGTATAGAGTCCATAAAAAAACCCACGACTGTGCAGAGCTTTGTCAAACAAGAGCTGGGAAGAGCAAAGTGAAATAAAGGAAACAAATTTGAAAAGCTGTGGTTGTTGCTATTCCTTTCTTCGTAGCACATGGCCAACTAGGTGACTTCCCCGCAATTGAGAGCTTTGAGGAGCGCACGGGCTCCGTTTTGAAAATTCAGAAAGCTGTGAATTGGAAAATACAAGATGCAGAATAATGCGTGACACGTGAACGTGATAGCACATGAGAATGACAGGTGCACACAAGCTGCGGAGCACCACGATTATAGGGAGGCTGCGCTGTGTGCCAGCCTTCTTGCTGGCGAGTTCACTACGAAATCAAAGAGAAGAAACTGACGCAAACATGGTATAGCAGCAAAGAAGCCGGTAGAAGTAATGCCAAAGTTCATGCCGAAAGACAAAGAAATAAACGCGAGGAAAAATACGCAAATGCAATATATCAGTTAAGAATTACCGCAAGTAAAACTATCAGTTGCTAATAAGTATCGCAAGTACAATGTATCAGTTGTTATTAAGAATCGCCAAGCTTCCCACTTCAAATCCCGTAAGCAGACTAAAGTGCTTCTAGGAAATTTCGTATCTGAAAGCGGACGGAGGGTTTCAATAGCACCGAGCAGCAAGTACGTTGGATGTGGCCCGTTTCGATCCCTCGCTGTCTTTTTTTGCCAGTCGGCCTTAGTCACGTGATTTCGTTGTCTGCCACCGACGGCAGAAATGGGCAGAAACTGCTACTTAGGATGGCGAATTTCAAACAGAATGCTCATAAGAACGCCTAAAATAAAAAAATAAACAAACTTTGTAGTGAAATACAGATTATTAAAATAAAAGCGCGATAAAGTAATGTAGTTGGATTTGCTTGCCCCCAGTAGCCACCGGTGCAGCAGGGGAACGAGAGACAGCAGTGAAAAACGCGCCACGCCCTAGTCGCGCCTCCTTGAAACGCGCTGCTCTGGACCGGTTACGCCACCCCAATAATCAGCAAGCAGCATGAATTGCATTTTTAAAGCACTTTAACTCCGCCTCTAAATATTATCATTACGTTACGTGGGCGTCGCTAGAGCTCATTGTTTTGCGAGTTTCGCTTAATCTCGGACCTTCTGGAATAGCACACCTGAACTCTACAACCGCGTGGCCGCTAAGGAATTTAGATTGAGCAGCTGCGGAGTCCGTATGTCATTTCATTTCATTTCATTTATTGCATGCTTAAAGGCCCGATGGCATCCTTAGAGGGGGGGGGGGGGGCAACAAATTCTCTCTGAGGGTGTGCAATTCAATGTGAACAAGTTATATGAATTGCAGTAATAAACGCGCATATGGTAGCTTGGTCAACAATGACAACAAAACAAAGGAACAGCTAAAAAAAAATGCTTGAACTGGGTATTAGAGGTTGGAGAGCACTAGTTCATCGGGCTTTATGCTGTGCGTCGTTTTCTGCTTCTGTCTTAATTGACAGCCGTCTTTTTTTCTATGTCCTTCTCGTTTGTGCGTAGCCGTTGGAGACGCTCCTAAGAATAAACAGTCCACAATTGAGGCCCTTCCGTTTATGTGGTGTCTTCCCGTCTACGTCCGTGTTTGGTAGAGCCTAACCACCTGAAAACATTCCAGTTAGAGTTTCTTTGATGTCGCTACAAAATTTATCGAAAGCCCGCATTTTAAGCAGGCATACTGAACCAATGGTACCCTCGAAGGCGCACTTCAATCTAATAATAATAATACATATCTTGTTAGTATTCTTTTCTATTTCGATATTCACAATTGCGTCTTACTAGCCAGAATATGATGCGACTACTTACTTTGTTATCCTAATTACTGCTTTAGCGTTTCATTTTGTATCCTAAGTACTCTGATTTGTAAATATTTTCTGTGTATAGTTTCTACATGTGTATTTAACTAGATGGAAAAAGTGGCTTAGTTGGTGGAAATCCTGTTTACGTCGCGTAAGCCTCTTGTTATGATCTCAACGGTAACACAGCTCAATTTTGTTACTCGGAGATAAATTACTACGCTCGGCGTAAGAGGCTATTCAGAAACAGACAAATTTAAAATTGGGTGATTCTAGTGATTCTGGAAAAGTACGAATTTTCCTTCAACTGGGAAGTTTCCGAGAAAGCTGTACAGCTTTCTTTTGTACCCGTACGGCTGCATTGCGGTGGGTCACATTTTCCTTCGCAGAAACTTACTCCACCTTGGGGATTTATTTCCCCTAAAATGTGGTCGAACGGGTGGCCATCGCAAGTCATTGTAATCTCATTAAAACTCGAACTTCTCCGCTTTGTGCATCCTGATATACCGCTGGTTAAACCAGGCAACGCAGTGCACGCTGCCTTCGGAATGATGACTCGTGTGGTTAAAAGCATCATGTGAAAGCACCCCTAAAATATGGTTCACAAAAAAAAACACACAGTAGGGTACCTCAACCTATTAAAGCGCATACTGGCGTGTATCAGCCTTCCCTTTTTTCCTGATAATACCGAACTATGGAATTAAGTACAAGTGATGTTGTGGAGTGTTCGGAAGTGTAAAAATTTTGAATAGGTGTCCATAGGTTCATGAGAAATGGCGCGTAAATCCCAGTCTTTCATGACTGCGCTTCGTTGGAGTGTTTGTGAAATGTACTGCATTTGTTCTCACCCTGTAATGACCCTGAATAGAAGGTTGATAGTGCGGTCAAATAAATCAGTGCAGAAGGTCAGTGAACGGAAGAAATGCCTCGCCCATAGGCGTTTTGGGTTTCTGCTTATTCCAAGGTTGAAGGCAGTGGTAGAGGGCAGAAATGATTCATCCTGGGTCACCACACAGACCATTTTAAAATCATGGTCACAGCCTTGATTTTTGTCTCTTCCGTCTGTAACTTTTTTTTTCAGACTTCCCGCACGCACACTTCGGTATCATTTCCACTTTCCTTGCGTGCAACATTTGTAAACGAATTAATAACGGCAACAAGCAGGGGCTTTTTATGTGTACGCCGTTGCCAATTCACAGTGACGCAAGCGTGTCGCCTTTTCGTACATTGACTTATCGGGGCGAAAATTGAGCCTGGTTGATCTGAGCAAAGTTGATGTTTGATACCACCTGCTGGCTCAACGGGCTCGGATATTTTTCCTTGCGCAGCCTTGCATCATGGCCAGCGGCATCCCCTTCCCCTTATCATGACCGAGGATAGAACGCTGATATCCTTGATTGATCACGGGGGGATAATGTGCGAGGAATTACGAGGTCGACGCTGCGCGAAAGAGAAAGTCGCCAAATGCCATTGACCGCCCTTTTTCAAGGGCGCATTACCGAATCAGTCGTGAACCGAAAACATTTCCTTTCTCTTTGAGGCTATTCCAGAAGTTTGGCGCGTGAAAAAGACCGGCGGTGTGACGGTTGCAGTTTCGGGTGCAGTCGCAGTTAGACACCATGTTAAGTATTATATAACACAAATGAGTCCTTTCTCAATTGTAGTTACCTGTATCAAATCTACCCTTAAATGATGAGCTGCTGTTACGGACGTCATATTGTGAATAATCTAAGACGTAAAAAGTGAAACATTATTGTTCGGGGTCTCCGTCCTCCTCAACATCAACAGGAATTCTGTGGCCGTGGAACGCCTCAAGGAGCAACATGCACAATAAAAGGAGGATCGTCTCAGAAATTACGCTGCGGGGAGTTTCAGAGAACGTCTTCGACGTGAGCACGCAGCCAAATGACGCACGTCTGTTCCTACCGAAACCTGATTTCCTCATTTGAGTTGCTAACCAGAAGATCTTAGTGTCCATGACGCAAGTGCACGGAACAAGATAACTCTGTGAAAGGCCGGCCTATTAACATTTGCGTGCGTGGCATTGGCAAGACTAATAATTCAAAGCAGCCACCAGCGCGACAAGATAGCACGTTTCGCTGTCTCCCATAAAAATTTACATCCTACACTACGCACGAAAGGCTATATCCGCAAGTTTAACCAGCCAGCCAAATGGCACAGGCTTCCTACTGGCTACCTAGTAAACGCGGCACGTGCAGCACTTTTCCCTCTATTGCGTAGCCACCAGAATGATAACTACTGACCAGATTTTAGGCTATTGCATATTCTGCTCCATGGGCTCCTATCGCGCACGAAGGAATAAGTTAGCGCAAAAGACAAGGACGAAGAGAGGACAAGACGAGCGAAACTTCCAACTGTATTTTGCGTGAAATAACAATACACATATATACCTCCCACCGGTGTTGCCCTTTTTCCCATCAGCAGCCGCACCACCCAACTCGGCGTAACAACAATCACATGTCGAATACAACAAACAAACAAAAACAATTCGATAAAATGGTGTAACCAAACAGTACGCACCAGATAACAGATACTACTTAGACTGTGTACATGCCTTCGACTATCAACACGTGTCGCACTTGAAATTAAAGATGAAACGTATAAAATCAGAGCCAAAATGGCATAAAACCACTAAGAATAAAATGATAACATGACTGCACGGGTAGAAGAATCGAAGTGATGAACAACACAGCTCGCGTTTCCAAGACTCATGAGAAGCCAAAACGAATCAAACTTCGATACTACACAAGCTTTTTAACAGCAACACGTGTCAAACCTAAAACCAAGGATGAAAGAATAAAATAATAAAATCAGAGACAAAAGGCACAAAAACGCTAAAAATAGAATAATGACAGGGGTGGGATGGGAGAATGGAAGTGGTGACCAACACAGAGGGTGCGTTGCAAACATTTAACATTTGCAAAAGCCTGAAAATGCCTAAAAATATCCAATTTCTTTTAAACATGGCCTTCTAAGAAGGTGACCTCAGTGGGTAGGAGGCTTACCGAGGGCGTGCTGACGCAATCTTCTCCATAGTGTCTAATTCGGTAGGTTTGAACAATATCTCTCTCTGTTTGATCTTTAGCTCGTCCAAGGAATTCGGTATCTTCAAGCTTGGGACCGCAGCTTGGAGATATCAAGTTCGAATTTAAAAATTTGAAGATGGCTATGGTTTCTACAGTTTTCACAGTGATTCTTAGACTACATTCCGCGTGCCCTCCGAACATATTTCTTGAAATATGAACAGTCGCCTCTTAATTTCTAGAAGCATACTCAAATCCAACTGTATCTCCAAGGCAACGGTTCGGCATGTAGAACACTCATTTGTTAATCACTCCACATTGAATAGCCAACTGCGAAACATCAGTGCGCCGCTGCATTTCCTTACGCCTTAAAATTCACACTGCCGGCGGGCTCTAAAATGCGTTTTTATATAAAAATATGTTTCGCTGCTAAACACCTATTGAAAAACGCTGTTCAAATGTGGAAGCGTGTTTGGCAGTGCTGGAACATCTGGATTGTTCAAATAGGATATCATCGTACCTGAGGAAATTGTTAAAGTTGTACCCAACTGTCCTCCTGTAAGAACGTAGTATTTTTTCTAGGTAAATTGTGTGTCTTTCTATGGCGTAGTGAATAAATTGTGTCAGGTAGACGTAAACTATACTTGGATACAACTTATGAACGACAACGGGAGTTGCTACAGCGCTTAATCACCCAAGCCGTCTGTTCCTCCGCGTTCAACGCGAAGAACGCCTTACTGCGAGTAATTAGAACTTGACGCGAGTCATTTCAGTTATTTTCATGCCTTATCTGCTTGTAAACGACTGCCGGGACGACAAACAAACTACGTCAGAAAAGGCAGGCGATGATACGCATTAAGCGCACTCCCCTTTTAAACCGGCGCTGACGTAAGGTGTCGCCGCCTCGACGGAGTGAAACACTGCGTCAGCTATTGCCGTTCTTGACTTGTACCCTAGTATAGCGCTTTTTTCAATCGGTAGTTCCAGCTCTTAACTACTTTTTTTCGTGGATGTTCCACTATATACGATGCTCGAGCACGGGACACTGGCCAGTGAACATGAATGTGAGCGCTGCGTTTTTGTATTAAGCCAATGGACATCCATTAGTTCAGCAGTTTTATGGGCAATTGAACGGCTATATTGAACTGTTGCATCCTTGTTTCCATTGCAAACCATAACAATTTTGGTTTTCTTTTCGTACATACAGGTCGCGCACGTCTTCGCTTGAAATTATCTGCATTTAGAAAAAAAATAGTGATGACTACATTTCTAACGTTCGAAGCCGAAAACGTTGCTTTGCCTGCCTGTTTTCGGCGCCTAAAGCGCGCTTTTTTTGTTGCATAACAGTGCGGCCTCTAATGATAACTGATGAAACCGCACTAAAAAATTGGTACGCTTTTAAGGTGCGCGTGTTAGGAACTCCCTGTCAGGGAATGTTAACGTTCAGTCCACCCTGTAATTCGGTTTGCGGCGGTTTGATTTAAGCATTCCGGTGAGCAGTGGGTTCTGAGCACCCGTACGTTCTTGCTCATGCCTTAGACAAGCATTCTGGGAGCCTTTGCTTTCATATGCGAAGTGTAGCTTGCCGAAAGCAGGCAGGGTTTTTGAGGCCATTTCCTGTGTGTCGGCTTCCTGGCGTCTTTTTTTTCGCGCCGTTTACAACTCCTGGGGACGGAATACTGCTACAAGCATCCCTTTCAGAACAGAGTCTGAATACGGAGTTGGTGTAGCGAAGCCCTTTCGAAACTGCTAGCACTCGTGACTTAGCTCATGCCCGTCGACGATGTTTAGCGCAACGGTAACCTTAGTGATATTTGAGGCTAAACATGAGTACGCACAACCGAGAATACCAGCGTTATTTTATTTACAGAAAGTAAAATACGGTTCTGGGCTCAAACACCGCGGGCTCAAAAGCTGTGGGCTCAAACGGCGCGAATACCCAAGTTCTGGTGGTCTAAACTATACTGATTGTTGTTTTTGTGAACAAAAACCAGAAAGAAACTTCTTCACGTTGCCGCGGCCTGCATAAGCTGTGTTGCTGGCGCGGTCCGGGCGGTGTGGCCCGCTCCCCGCTGCTACACTCTAAAACTGGCCACGCATAGTAAGCTTGAAACACGCTGCTTGGTGTCCCAAACTTCTTTTTGAGCACCACGTGACTCAAATTAGCGTTGTTCTCTACCTTCCAAGCGTGACGCGGGTCGATAAAACCTACATTCGCTTTCTTTTACGTGTGGTGCAGGATTGTATGTGTTTGAACCGGAAAAATCACGCTTAAGAAAACCCCGCGCCGGCGATCGCGCCTGTCTTCATCACGCATATACATACCGGGATACATATCCCCATTGTGCCGTGCGACGGGTTGCTGCATGCGGGTGTGACTCACGCTTCCTCTGTTCCTTCTTTCTTTTTTTTAACGCGAAGGCGGCGAAAGGTGGCGCTCGCTTCAGTGATTTTGGCGGTTAAACGGAGTTGGAGCCGTTGGAGGCATCGGCCGAAGCAGGCGCTCTGTGCGTCGTGTCTGCCTGCCATTCAAGTGTGTGCTGTGCGGAGTGCTCGCTTTCTTGTGGTAAAGAGTGGCGAAGAAGGAACAACGTGATGAATAACTTAACATCGACTTACCCGTGTGGTGTGCCGCGGGGTAGGTGCGAGAACACTGAGTGTCAACTGCCGGGAGTTCTCGGGCGGCACGGTGAACTCCACTTTTCTTTTCGGGTGGCGTTGTTACAGTGGCCAGTCAGCTGTCATCCGCGGTCACTTGTAACATCCAGGTTAGCAAATTATTTACTGACATCTTTGCTCATTATGTATCTTAAAACTATTTTCGGAATAACGACATTTTTAGTGCATGTATTGTGTAGGTCTTCCTATTGACCTCGTAACTTCGCGTTAGTGCCAGGCCTAGTTCTCTTTGAAGCTTCTGTCTGACACGGGTCATGCGGTCGGCCGAGAAATATGACCATAAATAAGGAAGGAATGCGTTTTTTGTTGTCGTAGCTGTGAGTCGTTTCTCCTTTTCGCAGTCTGGTTTCCGCTGGTCTCGGAGCCTCGCGCTGGGCATCTTTAGCTCACTGGAGGTAAATTTCGCGGCCGCGCTCGCGGTTATCGTCGGTGGCCGTTCTTGGGCGAGGAGGCGCGACACCTCCGGTGAAAGAGCCGCCTGCTCTCTCCATCCGCCGCAGAGCACCCAGAAAACGACGAAAAAGATTGTATATCGCAATTAACACAGGCCACGTGCACATTACGAAGCATTGAAAATCGTGTCCCATTCTAGAGATGTGCGCATTTATGCTGCACATCGCGGCAGCAGTTTCTGTGTTGTGTGAGTTTGAACGCATCAGTCTACAGGGAGTTCCAGCTATCATGCACCGACATATTTAAAAAAAGCAACGGCGCAACGCGAAGAAAACCTAGTGCATAATGTGTTCAGTATAGTGGATTAGCGGCCAGTATTTTCTAGTTAATGATATTTAATTAGGTAATTGTAATTATTTTTAAAACTTCAGAAGTACTTTCCCAATCATTAAAATGCCAATGAGGCACTTGTAGGTACCAACGAAAGACATCTGACTGCGGCATTTTAACTAAAGTACTTATTGCGCACTAATTTATTTTTACTGATAAGGAAAGCCTGCGAAATACGAAAAATAACACGTGACTGTGCTTTAGCCCGCATCATAAAGCAGTGCCCTCGAACAGGCTCCCTCTGAGTTATCCGGAATGCAATAAACAAGAGAAAGAAAGAACAAATCGCGACCGAGTTTTGTGCCTTCTGCCACATGCGCCCCGCGAAACTTCTGTTGCTGCTCCTTCCATGTATGCCATCATCAAGGTGATGCGCTGCCTCTTTGGGCGTGTGACAGGCAAAGCAGGTATTGCAGTCAGCTTATTTGAAAGCGCTGATTTACGACGCGGGCGGGCCGCAACTCCACTGCACTGGAAACATTATGCACTAAGTTTTCTTCGAGTTACGCCGTTGCTGTTTTTAAACATCTTTGGTGCATGATAGCTGGGACCCCGTGAATGACAATTATATTGAAGCAGCTTTTTATCTTTTCCAGGTTTCACCCGTGGACATCCTTTGCCGGTGCACTGTATGAGGCGACCACAAGCAGCTGGTACGCTGAAGAACCCAGAGAAATCTTGAAGACACGTCACTGGAAAAAGCTTTGGTGCTGTGTTTGTGTGTGTATTACATAGAGGACGTTACGTATCCGTCTGCTTTTGGGCAGTTGCCAGGATTTCTTCAGGTAGCATGTAGACGTGATGGCATCGACGAAATTTCATGGGCGCTCAGAATGGTGCGTGATTTGCTGATGTATATACACTTCGTCTGAGTTAAGGTTCGTCTGGAGTTCGTCTGAAGCCTATTTTATAGTTCCTGTCTTTATTTCTCGGATTTCTCTGTATGGAAGCATTCTTGTAAGTTATTGTGAATAAAGAAGTTTCAGTAAAATTTAAAAATTTTTTTAAATTTTCTGTTTGTGTTGTCCCTCAGCTTTGATTCAAAAGCTTGACCTTCGCAGCAATCCTCACATACTTTTTCACTGAATTTTCTTCACCTACGTAGAGATAATGACGCTGAAAGAATCACATCACAAGCTTAACTGTATGGGATTAGCTTGTTACACTTGTTCAAGATGCTTTATGAACGTTTGTCTTCCACTGCCTTCAACGACGCTTAGGTTTATCAACCGCAATTCAGAGGCAATCCTTAACCCCCTTATTCCGCTATCACTGCTAAGTTTGGTGTCGTGTATAGCGAAGAATTCACGCCGCAATCGCAATGCGAGTTTTCTCGATCCGTGACTGGCGACCTTCTTATCGCTTAGTGAAGGAGAAAAGAGGATATGTGTATAATACGCCTCTCTGACCATCAGAAATCTTTTAAAAAAAAGCTAAAAGAAGATAATGTTTGCTCTGCCGTATTTATGGGTTTGGTGGGTGCTCCAAGCTACACAGACCATAAATACCGCACAGCAACTATTATTTTCTTTCAGCTTTTACTTAAACTATTCCTGGCGGTCAGAGAGGCGTATTATACACAGCTGGAGAATGCCGCATCGGGTAAGTAGAAATCCTCTTTTCCCCTTCACTAAGCGATACGAAGGTCGCCAGTCATGGGTTGCAAGCGTTAGTGCTAAGCGTGGTACTTCACCACGCCTAAAACAAGCGTGCAAAAAATACATTTTACTCACGCTTCGTAAGCGTTGCACATCCCGCGATTCACGCTTAGGAAGAGTGATTTTTCAGGTTGACAGCACATCACGCTTGGAACAAGCGTGCAAAAAATCGCCGACACTCACGCTTGCTAAGTGTTAAAAAAATTAGAGTGATAGTGACGTCGGTGGATTGGGTTGCTACGGGTAGCTACGGCCGTTCTCCCGTTTGGCTCTATTTTTCTTGCTTATGATCTCTCATTCTTCTGGTACGAGAATGCGTCCGCATAAATTGAAGCTCGTCAAATAAACTGACACTAGCCATAGCCTACACATTTGTTTTTGTTTAAACGAAACATGTGATTACTGACGGCAAGTTTTTGCGCCACTGATTACGTTTTCCATCCCCCGAGAACCCTCGTGTCGTTGTTTTAATCTACACTCTAAAGGAATGCCGAGGTTCAGCCCCCAGAATGGACTCGATTGACCATTCCAAGCCACCAACAAAGCGAATTTGGCAAATGACAGCAGCGATCCTACAAATCGATTCCAAAATGCAGTCTGGGCTGTGGCACTGCGC
Source organism: Haemaphysalis longicornis (assembly GCF_048455015.1). NCBI lineage: Eukaryota > Metazoa > Arthropoda > Arachnida > Ixodida > Ixodidae > Haemaphysalis > Haemaphysalis longicornis. The sequence goes on along the minus strand of NW_027526203.1, from coordinate 227,461,766 downwards.
AATGCAGTGGCGCAGCGCATGCGTGATGCAACCGTGAAGCACTGACCTTTGCGTGGCATGGTACGCGCGGCATCGTCATTCGACACTATTTCAATGTCGGCGGCAGTGATTGGCTAGTCGCGAGCATATCAGGGAAACTGATCCACAGGATTGTCTTAGAGCGTTCATTACGCCCTACCCTATAGTACCCATTCAAATGTACACTTACACGGAGACAATTCTGTCATGTGCCGCCACCCTATTAGTGATATCGCTTATGTTAACACACTCCAGACTGACCTAAATCAGGCCCGTATGTAGAAATTGGCTGTAACGACAGGCTCAAATCCTTACACAGCCACTACTGACCGCTTTTTTTTTCTTCTACAGTAGGCAATCGTGCCTTCAACATAATTACGGTTCCAAATGGTCGTCTTCGATATTGTACAAACATTTCTTCGCCAACTTATCCCCTGTCTAATTTTTTAATAACTAGGGAAGCCAAAACCGTTTTCTCGTATTTACGCCGTAGTTTGAGTTCAACTATACTAGCATATTTACCTCGACTCCTTCCAAAACGGATATCCACGCGCAGTTTGGCACCCTCACTATTATCTGTTCATTACCACACTTTCGGAAAAACCAATCCAACGCGCATTTATATACAAAAGAACGCCGATAGTTTCATTTACGTACTTACGTTTTGCCTCAAATAGGCTCTGGCTTTCCGCTACGCTAGAACACTGAGCCTGGCACCAGCTTGCCTATGCCAACGTGCCTTTAACAACCTGTTGTTATCTACCATTGACATTTTCTGCAATGACATGGTTCTTTTTAAACGCGCCTTGAAAATTTTGACATTTTGAATGCACATGTCGCACATGCACTTCTTCCTCTGTTCTTATGTTTCTGCGCTAAAAGCACCACCTTATTTCTGCTTGTATGGGTTGATTAGGGCATCCTCTTCCCACGACCTCCGAGCTTTTGCTGGTCAGAAAATTTTTTCGCCTCTTGCATCAGTCTCCTTCTTTATATACATCAACACACTTATTTTTACCCATTTTCGATTTATTTCCATTCATGTATGTTGTCTTTTGTATGCCTTATATTCATGTACCCAGTGCATCCCCTGAGAAGGCCCTTGCGCTGTTTTGAGCCTTTCAAATAAATAAATAAATAAATAAAAATAAATAAATGCATACATGTATGAATTGTGCGATGAGGGCTACTTGTTTGGAAAGGTGTGGCCTGCATATGCATCGACTTCATGATGTTTGTTATTGCGTAAATGCTTTTTGCAACAGTATACGGTCCGCCGTTAGCTGAAAACGGCTTCTTTAAAAAACCGGGCCATCTCCACTAACGCGAAACATGGGGAGAGGCGTAGCAGCAGTGTAAAAGTGTATTCAAAGTATCCCAAAGTGTATCCCAATTACGAAGACGGAGAAGTGAAATTTGAAACAGAGAACAGAAAATTTTAAAGTTAACGAGAGTACAGAGCAATAGAAGCAAGCAACAAGCGCGAACGAAAGACAAGTGTCGGGTGTGTTCTTTTAGTGGGCGTTTTTTGCCCATGGAGATGAACCGTTCAAGCGCGAGGCGTGGGAAAACGAGTGTCCCGGTGTTTTAGTACCGCGACTGCATGAGACTATGACGACGACAGGAGACGCCAAAGCGCGAACCCCTGAAGTGCTCCGCCCCTAACAAGAACGCCAGAAAAAGAACACCAAAAAACCTGCACGGGTACGCCCACATTTGCTTGGCATATAATAAATAAATAAATTAATGTTAGCATTCACAACTCGCCACGCTGTCTCTGCATCTGTACCGGGGAGCGATGAGGTGAGGCCACTGGAGGGCCTTATATTGGGGATGACAGACGAGTCCGAATGGGCGTAGTATACACGCTGTCAGAGCAATAAAATGCGTTCAGCTTGTCTTGACCTCCGCCAAAAGGGCGATGAGAAAACTGATGGAAGCTGCCCCGAGCCAGCGAGTGGTGACGACAATACCATACTTAATATAGTCCCTGCATTCCTGTAGCTGAGGTAAGCCCCAACCGCCGACAGGTTAGTGCGCAACCGTGGGTGGGATCTTGGGGTTTTCTTAGGATGACCCTGCCACACACACATGGCAGCCTCCGAAGCGGGACCTGTGTACGCAAAATAGTCAGATCCCGAAGTACGTGATCCACGTGTAATGTTGCCATTTGCTTACTCGCCCCCCCCCCCCTTCCCTTTTCCTAAAAAAAAAATTAGACTTGCGTGGCTTGTATACGCTGCTATCCTGGAGCGAATGAAAGTTCAGATTCTGTACTTTTCAAGATAATACGTTCCGACCGGGGAAGGGGGACGAGGGTCTTTACGTAGCCCTCATGAACACTGGATTGATGAACATTGGGAAACTTACTTGGGGTGCCTGATTTCTCGCTGATTTGAAGTGTGGCAGAGCACAGGCATGAGGTTCTGCTTTATTAAAAGGGCATTCTGTAATACCGATAAATCGGACAGTCTCGATAATTCGGACTGCTTCGGGGCGCCACCGAGGGCCCCATAGAGGTAATGTATAAAGTCGACCGATAATTCGCACATTCGATAATCCGGACTCCGTTCCTCACGGTCGCGCACGCCGAATCGGCCACCATTATCTCCTCTGGCACCTCGAAGATACGAAGTTCGGCCTCACAAAAATAAAAGGTATTTGGTGACGTGCGAGGCCTGATTTTGTGAGGCCCCAGAAATAATCTGAAAACGCCGATCTTGGAGGCACGACCTCAATGGTGAGGTCGTATGAACATCGCGATCATGACTTCCTGTTGCAGCATCCCCGCGCACGGGCCGCTGACGCGCAATCACCATTCTCTGGTTTTCCTTCTTGCGTTCTTTACATCGTCCTGCTGGTCTGAATTTGTTTGGGCAGTTCTGCTTGCTAGGCAGCGATTTGCTGTCTCCAAAAAGTGCACCAAATGGCACACTCCGCGCCGGAGACCATGCCGATGAAACGCGGCTAATACGCTGACAATGACGAAGAAGGCGGCTATCATTCATCAAGTGGCGGCTCTCATTTAACACACCTAAATCCAGCCTTAATCAGTGTACAGCGATTATGCCATATTGGTGGATATCTAGGCGGACTTAGTTGCACGTAAGCCGAAGTGCGTGCAGAAACGCATCGACAACTTCTTTTATCCGCAGGAGCCTAAGAAAATAAAATGATTTTTTTTTCATGCATCCGTTTTTTTCGGACACTCGATAGTTCGGACTTACAGTAGCCGACCGATTTTTCGTACCTGGAGGGGAACGAAAAATAGTCCGAATAAAAGATCTGTCCGAAAAATCCGTGAGTCGGAAAAACGAACTCTATTTCATTTAAATAGTGCTGAACGAGTAGCGAATGGTTCAGGACAAACCTGGTGATGACGTTGCTTATAAGTCAGCGTCACCTGGTGCCAAAAAAAAGTGGTGTTTAAAATTACGCCCATCTTCCCGCGAGGGAACCCTGATGTGATGCGACGCATCAGGGGGGAGCGTTTGGACTGACGCTGGTATTGGATTGCGTCAGTCCACTCGCTGAAGGGACTGTCGCTTCCATCACGTCTTCATCCCAAGAATCAAGTCAAGCACGCAGTCGTCAAACAAAGTGACGCGAAGTCGAACGAGAGCGTGCGCTGAGTGAACCGCCGCAGCGCCCTACCCGCTTAGATTCACAACGCCTGAAGGAGAGGAGACAGCGGAGGAGAGTCGCACATGCGCGCACTTGCGCAACGGGAGCGGAGCGAAGCGAGCGAAGCGCGCGCACGCAGCTGTTGTTTATGATAATGAGACGGAGTGAGAGTGTTGCGCACAGCTGTAGGAGAGAAGAGCGGAGGAGAGTCGCGCATGCGCAGTTGGCGTGCGGACGCCGCCGACACCGACGCAGGAGGGACATGCCTCAGAGCAAGAGATGCGTCGCATCTAAAAAAAACTGGCCACGTAGGACCTGTTTCCGGTGTTGGAGATTGCTTCCGCCGCAGGCGACATGCAAAAATATGGCCTCCAAAATGTACGTTTGTTACCCCACCAATCCCCATCCAATCCGTAGCTAGCCCGTTCGCTTAGAATTCAAAATGGCATCATCCAGGAATCGCACCGTGGCTCTGTCACGGAAAAGTTTGTCCGGAAAAACGATCTTTTGGCTTTATTTTGTCCGAAATATCCGTTGTTCAAGTACATTACTCCTATGGGACAACTGGCGGTTCCTCGGGAACGTTGGGAATATCAAGCAAGTCCGAATTTTTGAAGCCCGAAAAAACGGTCGGGTACTGTACTTACCTTCCCCGCGAAGACCGAATTATCGGTCATCAACGGTACCTATGAAGTCGTTTATAAAGTCATGGAATGCCTCTCTATTCATTACATTAAATTACGTAAGCTGACACCTTTACCTGCAACTGTATGGTAGTGTGTATTTACAATTGTGCTCTTCTCGCTTCAGAGGCGCTCCCACTACAAAAAATCGCCCACCTCCCCTCGCGGGAACACTGGTGTGATGCGACACTGAGGGGGGTTCAAGCGCAAGCGGAGAGCAACCGTCGACCGAAAGGCCGCCGGAGAGCGGCACACCGGTCATATGCGCAGCGCGCCCGAAGGAGAGGAGACCGCGGAAGAGAAAGTACTGCACATGCGCCGGCGCCAGTGTGTCTGCCGCGGCTATGACGCAACACAATCCAACACAATCCACTTTAATCCAATCCAAACCAAATCCAATCCAAGCCAAGCCAAGCCAAGCCAATCCATTCGAATCCAATCCAATGCCCCTCGCGAGAGAGGGGCATCGGAGAGGAGAGGGGGTGAGCGGCGGAGAGCGCAGCTCGCGCGGCGAGGAGAATGGGGGAGGGGCGGACGACAACAACGCCGACGATACTGCATGGACAAGGCGAGTGAATGAGATGCAGTCGCATCTAAAAGTCACCTAGGTTGAATGTAAAGTTATAATAGCGGCAGAATATTTTCTGTGTTTGCACCTTGGCTAAAGGTGATGTTTGTATATAAAGGAAAGCTATATTCTTGTGGGAAAGCGTGTTTAAAAAGTGGCTGTGCACTTTAATGGTGCAGTACTCATGCTTCATCTGCAATTAATGAGGAGGTGGCTACTATCTGCTTTTATTTTCCTGAGAACATGAATGTTTTGAAATTTTCTTGATAACGTATAAATTGATTGCTTTTGTAAAGTATTTGCTTTGTTAAAATTTGCGATTTTATTAGTTACTGTTATATTAGACGAAACTAATGTAATCCGCTGAAAAACATTAGTTATTATTCACTTTAGCCTCATCTCCGCAGGTGCTCTTATGCTATGCACTACCCCTTTATTTTTATTTATTAAAGAGAGAATTTTACCATACCAGCTATAGCTACGATAAGGTCGGCGGGTAGCGAGACTTGACTGCGCATGCCCGCGCGGGAGGACAACGGAGGCAATCTTGCGGACAACGGAGGCATAACTTCTGAAGTCCGTGAGCAAACGACGTCCGGAGCATAGTATTCCGCGCAGTACGATTATTAGCAAGAGAAAGAAGAAATGACCGCTATTCTGTTGCCATGCGATACGAACAGCCAAACGGTACTTTATTAAATAGAATATGGTTCGCAAAGGCGACAGGAAAGCGATTCATCACACAAAAACCAGTTTTATACAAGCGCGGGATTGTCTCCGCGCAGCGCGCGGTCACGCTGTCATTTCGCAGCGGCTTCCACTGAACACTAGCAGCGCCGCCCAAATAAGAGATAAAAATAAAAAGACGGAAGCCTGGGATGTTACCAAGAGAACGAGAGGAGAGCAGGAGTGTGCGTCTGTGTGTGCATCGCCTCCCGGAAGCGAAAATGTATGTGTGAGGGCAACGCCTCCTTTAACCCTTCAACTGGGAAGATAAGAACAACAGCGGAAAAAAAATTTTGCGGGTTTATTTCTTCTTTAGAGCAACCACAGAACCAACAAAACAAGTTTCATGATGTTTCATAAAAAACTAAAAAAGATAGCGGAGGTCAACAATTTTGTTGATCTGCCAGTTAACGGTAAAAAGGCGTGGCTTAAAAAAACTTTTTTTGTTTATCTAACTTTCTGACGCATTTACTCCGGTGATTTTTTTTATCAGTTTTCACAAAATGGTAGCGGGCTCGAAAAGTAAGAAAGCAGTTGTTTCCGCTCTTCACACCGCATTTAGCGCACTCGAATCCAAAGACGCCCTTGCGGCACATTGGCGAAGCTACCTCTTGTCGGCTTTCCTTGGTGCGACGGAGAACCAAAGGCACGTTCTAGACCTGCAACTGGCCCGTGGCTGGGCTTGTCGTAACGGGTATCATCAGAAGCCATTGCATGTTTCCTCTTGGGGACAGAAAGCATCAGGGCTTTCATGCGAGGTCTTCCAACTGTGCGTGGTATGACAACTTGGTTCGCTGATTTCAGTGATTTGCAAACCGAGAGGCGAAAATCTTTGAGAGGCATAGTTTTTTCGTTTAGGGCAAAGCAGTGCCCCTTGCAGAGAAGCCGAGCGTTTCCTATGCTAACGTCCAAAGAATACCCAAAAAGCGGAAAGTGCCACCTTTGTCGCAATCATCATCATCGTCCGAAATGGGCACGCGGACGCGATTGCGGCCATTTGCTTTCTTTTATGGAGGGCAGGAGCTACTACCGAGAATGATCATTTCGAGAGCCCTATACTGGTTCTCTTAGAGCGATCAGGGCATCTGGTTCCGCCATCAGCGTGGTTTGGTGGCGCTTCTGAGGTATCCGCGTGCAGAGTTTTATCACTTGAGTCATCATCACTGGAGTCAATTTCAGAGCCACTTAGATGCTGCAGAACAAGAGCAACACCCCTTTCCGTTCCCCGCTTTCCATAGAAGATGTCTGTCCATTCCTGCAAAGAAACAGATCTCTGAGTTACACGAAAATCCACTGGTGCCGTTCCACTCTCAAACATACCATATTCGCGGCCCAAAGCTTTGATTGTGAAAAACTGCAAAATAGTTATGGCTCTGAGTGCCCACGCAATAGCTTATCAGGCTTTATCTGCGATAAGAATATTACAGCCGCCAATAATTAGAATGATAAAAGCGCCCGAACTGAGGCATGCAGCAGCCAAACCCTTCATACGGCACGTGCGGCGTACCTCAACCCTTGCCTGGCAGCTCAACAATTTTGTGGACCGCGGTAGCGGGCTGCTGTCTTAGCGTCTCGGCTAAACAACACCACGATATTCACATAGCGGGTTCCTCGTACCTTGTTCTACATGCTTAAAAAATCTCGATTTGCTTACCTTGTAGGAGCTCTGGGAACCCGAGGCAGAATTCCGCCGTGGTGGTGAACGTCAACAAACCGCAAACCGCTAAATTATTGTTAACAAGGCATCAACTGGCGGTATCTGTCATCTTATTTACCAACTGGAATGAAGAACATGTGTCCTGTTGCCGCTAAACTTAGCGAAATAAGCTTACGTTAGGCGCGCGTTTTGAACAGGGGTGGTTTTTTCTTGGGTCTACAATATTGTTGATCTGCGGGTTAAAAGGTTAAACTAGTTAAAGGAGGCGTTGGTGAGGGAAGGTGTGATCCCTCCACCAGTGGAAAATTTTTTGTGGGGCCGCCAGCCCCCGAAGAGCATGAAATAACGGCATAACATCCCAACGACGCCAGCACCGCCTTGGTTGCTGTGGTCGCTTTGGTGGATTTGATTTATTGAGCTTTAGATCAGAACGGCTGGGTTAGAACTGCTGGCATAACCAAAAAGTTGGCGGACAGCTTATTGTGAGGAGAAGACCGACTACGCGACTTCATGGTGCTTGCAGAAGCGAATTTCTCCCTTGTATACACTCCACTGTGCCTTGTACGTGTCAGGAAGTGATTCGATGTGTGTGCGAAATCGCGGCCAAAGGTTTGTGTGTATATTGCGACACCAATGATAAGCGGCTTCAAGAGCCCGAAGATTCAGGTTTGTAGAGGCAGGTATTTGAAAATGCCAACTGCTTGAGTAAACTCTACCTCAAACTGCTGAAACTACAATGAGTTCGTTGGATGGGCTCATAAAAATATCGCAATGCTTTTTGAAGTGCTTTCATAGGTTTATAAATGCGTACTTAATAAGTGAATACTTTTGGACGTAGATGCGCGAGACGAGGCTTTCATGAAAGCCTCTGAACGTTTATTTACCTTGTTTATCGCTAGAAATAGACACGGGCAGAGATATGGTAGATCGCACAACAGGAGCTTTAATTGCGCACGAACGGTTCCTCTCGCATTCGGAGTGCCCTTGATAAAATAAGACCATTTTGAATGATGGAGATTGTTTCAAAGCTGACAGAGTTGTACGCGATGCTTGTGTGACTACGCTGGCATGACTACATGCCAGCGTGAATAGTTGTGCTGGTGCAAGTTATCTTTGTCAGCAAAAATATTTTCCGCAACAAGCCCCACTTGAACTCGTTTTTCACTGACTGTCGCAAAAACGCAAACTACAAGTTGTACAGGAACATATGTTTGAGATATTTGAGAGTCCTTTAAATAAAAGTGTCCATGCGAGTCTCCGAATTGTGGCTGGTGTGTGTCCATCTGTTTACGGTTGTGTCGCAGTGTAGCGTGAATATTTACGTTTCTGTTTTCATTTTCAAGTTTCATATTTTGCTGGTATGACTACGTACAATTCAAGCATGCATATCCGGGAGTTGTTCCATGTATTTTCTGATGCGTGCACAGATTATACTGACACCAAAGGCTATTTGAGGCGCTACAAATATATGCACTGGATACACGGCATTTTTTTTGCAGCGGTATTACGCGAAGTAGCGTGCACATACGCAAATGCACCTGTGGATCTGTTCTTTTTATTTCTTTTCGGGTACTATGTGCTTCGTGAACGACGGCGTCGCAGGCAGCTGATCCGTGTACTGTCGTCTGCTATTATTGGAGAAGGGGTGCTTTGTAAATTATTTCAGCTTGTATTCCCGCACAACTCGTGAGCGCAATATTTCTATTATTATAAAAAATGTGAATTAAAAAAACGTGGTAATTGTTGTATACTGATTTTACGGTTGTTGTTTAAATTAAGCCGCGTAGCGAACTGCTGTACATGTTTATTTTGTTCTTCAGAAAAAATTCCGCCGCCGCTCCCAGGTGGCGCCACATGTTTATTTGAAACTGCAGTGCACGAGGCCCATAGTGACCGCTGCACCTCCTGCATAAAGGTGTGGACTTGCGGCTATTACGCGCAGCGGTAACGTTCCACCTCCTGACAGAGGGACGTCACTGTCACCCGGCAGCGGAAGACGCCGCCACCTCTCCTTCGTGAGTCGTAAAGCAAGACCACTGCCAGCCAGGCAAGGCGATCCCCTCGTTCCCCTTTTCTTCATGATTTGGCCCCTCCAGCCGATCTGCCACATGCCAAGAAGCTCGCAAATGCGGGGGGTGGACCGTGGTAGTCGAAAAGATTCGCGGATTTTCTATTTAAATACGTTGAGTGTTCCCCTACAGCGGTCTTGTGTAGGGGAACATAAAAATATGAAGGAAGCTCACACTAATGCGTAAGACCTGAAGGTACCGAAGCTGTACACAACCTTCACGACCATCGCGACGGTTTAAGTTCACGATTGCAGCCGATTTGCTTCTTCTTCGCTGCCGCATGCTCCATCGTTGTTGCTATAAGTATCGGCGTCCTCCATTTTTTTGGAAGTGGTAATCGTTGAACGTCACCTTGGAGGGGCGTGCGCTAGACGTGTCTTTCTCGTTCCCACCAAGTGTTTCCACGATTACGGCGAACGCTGGAGTTTTTTTGCTTTTTTTTTGCCAATTTCGGCCAATCTCACTAAGTGGGTATGCTTGGCTTGACAAACGTGGGACGGGGTCGCTGGGCGGTCGCCGCAAGGAACGCACACCGAAGCGCTCGGCATTTTCTTGGGCTTTTCAACTGCCGGGTCGCCGCCGCAATATTGGGCAATCTTCCTGAGGGAGTATGTTTGGCTTGACAAATGGGCGGCTGGGGTGGCCGCGAGGCACGCGCTCACGTGGGCGCGCTGACAGTGCGCTCGGAATTTTCGTGATATTTTCAACTGCGGACACGAAAAAGAACGATTTGCTAAACGGCTTCGCTGTTGAAACAGACGTGTATGTTGGCCATCGTATGTATCCAGAGTTGAAAGAGAATGGTCACGTGGGGGCTAGGTTGAAAGAAAAAAGGTTTGGCCGTAAACCTCTGGTGATTTTGATCACGACAAAGAAGATGACCAGTTCTGAGCAACAATTCTAAAATTGCATGCGGGCTAGCAGATTGAGCGGGGGATTCACTGAGTGGGTAGGAGTAGCGAAAGTGTCGACATCTTGCGCAGTGAAACTTAATCACATTTAAAAAGCCCGAGAAAACTTAAGAACTTCTTATTAAGCGCGAATGCGAAAGTACGGATGACCTATTGAACGCCCGAGGCGCTTTCCTTAGCTTTTGTGTTGTCGTATAGTTGCTTAATCTTGCGGCTTGTGACGCTTAATAATGAATAGTAATTCCTTCATTGCATAATTTCCTTATTGTTTATCTTTTGAGGTGGGGGACGCAAGGAAATAAAGCCGTAAGAACAGCTTGACTTGTCCCCTCCTCCCTCCCCTCCACTGCTCTCCATATGAAATACAACATTACGCGTGCACAATTTTATCAGCGTGCAGTGAAAACACGGAACAGCACAAATAAGAGAAAAATAGACAGCACACAATGGTTCCCCTTACATGAATATTTTACGTAGACATGACAATATCAGAACTGCGCGCCGCTGTCCCTATTACTCACATTTTCCACTAGTTCATGCAGCTACAAGAAATAAAAGAACAGTTAAACGCGTAAAGAGAAAGAGAAAGAGAAAGAAGGTACAAAATGCCTTCTCCAGGGTCCTTTCGAAATCAATATTCTTTGAGTGGCGACCTTGCAGTGATTCCAGATGTTCGTTTCAGCATCCATAATTTGTTCTGCAAATGAAAAGTTTTCAAATTTCATTAGTCAGTGTGGGATGCGCGTTAATTTTTGTGGGTAGGAAGGAGAATTGGGAGAGATAGTTTTTATGTTAAGTTTAAAACTAACAGCCAAGCGATGTGAATACGAGTGATGTATTTTCATTTTGTTATTGCCCACAAAGAGCTCGGCTGAACGGTGATCAAAAGAGGCATTAGACACATCTTTTAAAATGTTCTTTTACAAGGCATGAATTGTATGTATATTAGTGATTCTGGTGTTGCCGCACACCAAATGGCAATAGTTAATACGCGAGTAAAATAACAAGATCTAGCGAATTATTTTACTTCAGTGCGTAGTATGGTCTTGTAAATAAAAGTTATTTCCACCTGTTCTCGATCATTTTGATTTCATGCGATTGATATGCCCATCCTAAGTAGTTTTTTTTTTGTGAGGATGACCTGGAGTGTTCATACGCAGTGACTACCTCTATGGCTGAAATGTTGTACTTAATGGCATCGAAAATATATACGTGCATTTGATGTTGCTTTGTTTTTGCTTTGCTTCGCTATCCGCTTTAGGGGTTTCGAATGGCATCGATCTGTGTCCTAAGTTTTTTGCTGCCTGGTCGTTCCCGCCGCCCTATAATGACTAGGACAGTTTATGACGACGGTGAATTTTGCTGCGTGTCTGTTCGCTCACTGGGTTGCGTTCTTCCGCTCCGTCCACGTAAGCTAGCGCTGGGGAACGCCTCCAAAGGAGGCGTTTCCGTTTTGCGAAGCCGGCTTTTTCGCACAGAGGGCTATTTAACGCTTTCGCATAAAAGTTGGCCCACTGTTGTTCTTTTGAATGCGGGCCTTGTGGTTGCTCAGTTTTTCTGGTTATTTGGAGCAAAGCAGACGCACCAACTGTTTCATGCGTGTTGTCCTAAGTCGCAGTGGCGGAGCGACCGTTTTGTATTCCTCTACCAAAGATGCCACGCCGAATGATGAGTAAATTGGAGGACATTTACACCACGCAGTGCGGGTGTCTCCGGCCCAGAATTTTCGGCCAACTGACCCGTAGTACACAGGTTGTTACTACTTCATTATCCAGAGCGCAGGTGCAAGGTGTATTTGGACGTCAGGAATTTGGAAGGCAGCTCCTACTAATTTTTACTTGTGCATCACCATATATATTGCGACTTAAGAATTTTCTCAGCAATATACATTTCGGAATTATTCCTACGTCGTTTCGACTCCTGAGGACTTTGAGTATTTTCTTGCCCATGAACGCTCGCCGATTATGAATGCATGTTTTAATGCGAGCTCAAAACATTTCTTACCAGTGAATTTTCCTGCTGTTTACCATTTTCGCAATCAGAAGAACCTTCTAAAAACAGCGTCTTCCGAACACCGTGGATGTGGTATACGCACAGTGCATTTTTGCGGTGTGTGTGCTGCATTACGGTATGTTATGTTTGCCAAATCTGTGTTGAGCATTTTTTTGCCAATGGACTGCGCGCTTACAATGGTGAAAATGTAATTCGGTTTTAATATCTGAAAGTTATGAGACACTCCATTTTTCTACTGCACTATAAATGTCTTTTAGTTCTCAGCGTTTCACATATGTCAGTATACTAATATGAGAGTTGTTTTTTAATGAAAATCTTTAACTTAGAGTAAATAATATAACGTTTACACACATAGCTTAAGAAGAATTGTATCTGTAGCCACGTTATTTCATTTTGTTTGTCTAGGACAATTTTATCATCTATAGCATGCGCAAGTGGTTCGCAGGTCTTTTTGTTTCGCTTCAAATGAAGGAATTGATCAACTTTCCTCAGGCTGCATCATGTCACGGACGCTAATGTTGATAAGTACACGTTGTTCGGCAGTCACCCTGATCTCATTCGGACTCAGTGTTGCTCTGAATGTGGCATGCTGTTGTGGGCTTGCACAAGAAAGCTGAAACTTCTCTGTTTCCAAATAAGGAGGTTAAGAAAAGTTGGTGTTCAGCAATGTTACAGCAAATTCTCAACACCTAAAACTTTTTCATAACACAATGAACAGCAGCCATATCCACGTAGCATACATTTTCTAAATTTTGTATTGGAAACAGTTCAGTAGCGTCCATTAGGCACGTAACAACCTGGCACTTAATTGTAGCGCGCCACAACATCACTTGCTTTTCCAAGTATGTCAATACTGCAATGTAAATAAATACCTCGTAAATGCATCACTGGGACATTTTCAGCGGGAACCTTTGCGATGCTGATATGCAAGCTTCCCAAGAGTACTTGATTTCAGGTTAGTGGCTTTTATTAAAGCAATGTCTGTTAGAGGCGTTAAACATTTACTGCCTATTTCTCCTGGGTGTTACAAAAGAAGAATGGTTTGATGGACCACTCGTATTCCTTCTTTAAACAAGGAGCTTTAGTTCAAAATGGCAGCGTTCAGTCTTTGAAAGTAGCAGGTCCATTTTCTCTCTCTCTCTGTCTGTTTCTGTCTGTCTCTCTCTCTCTCTCTCTCTCTCTCTCTCTCTCTCTCTCTCTCGCTCACTCTCGCTTTCGCTATCTCTGTCTCTCTTTTTGTGTATGCTGCTACGCCTATGAACAGGGGCCAGGTTGGCGAACGTGCTGAAGGTCGTAACACGCCCGTGGCGGCGCACACATGTATATACATGAGGCGGACCTGATAAAGCGCTCCGGGCCGTGTCGGTGGGGCCTCAGCGAAAGAAATAGAAAAACGGCACCGATGACGCTCAGTGTGACGCAACTTTCTGAAGCGGCGGACTGGCGCGGTACAGTTCAGTTTCAAACAAAATTGCGCTAGGAAACGTGTTCGAGTTGCAAACCGCTACAGCAACCAGCTCCCCAATCGAGTGATCGCGCGTGCTGGCAAGGGAAGATAGGCAGTTCACCGTGCGAGTAAACAGCAGAAACAACACGGTGACGTGAATTAGCTTAATTTCAGGAAGGAGGCGAAGGCTTTTTTGACCCACCTTACGTCATTCAGCGTGGATCCTTCTCTCACTAGGAACGTGGGGCACGGGAAGGTCGTAAATGTTTTCCTGAAAAAGAGAGGGCACTATCGTCAAATCACAATTCCACATTAACTCGCCATAGAGGCCACCAAGGCGTAAGTCACGTGAGAGGTCAACCTGAGAATGACGATTGGCTTTCGTTCAACCCCGTACTTTGCTCGGCGACTTTTAGTTGGCACAGACGTTAAACAACAATACCACCAGCGTTCCTGCCAGTCAACTCTTTATTAGTGCAGTGCGAACACGGTGAGCAAGCTCTCGCTTTCCGCGCTATCTGTGGAAGCGTCCGTTCGTAAGATCATTTTGTGCAAATGATCTTTTTAAGCATTTAATACTGTATATTTATTCCGCATGTTTAACAAGAAATCCAACTAAAGAAATAGTCCTCCCGCCAACATGCTTTTCTCAACCTTACAATGGCTAACTGGCGTCGCATGTTTGGTTTGCGTGGCTCCCTGGTGCAACGCATTGAGTGCTGCCCCTGTAAGTGAAGTTCCTCCCGAGGCGACCGCTCAGTCAAGCCTGGTGGACTCTATGCGTTCCGCCCTCGACAATGTGCTGGACCCCGCTAACCCGCTGGCACGAAAACTTCTGGAAGCCGAAATGTCGCCCACCTGCGGTTTGGGTCTGCTCCGACTGGTACGCTCCATTCGAAATCTGGAACCCTGGGCGCTACGAAGTAAGTACGTGCCGCACCTGTTCAGGCTTATGCAAGACAGTTGTGTTAGGTTGCAGGCAGTCAGTTTGCAGTTCTGTCTGCGTTCGTTTAGACAGAATCGCAAATCGGCGCGTAGAGTGCCATCTCTTGCGAAAAACGGCACGTACCAGTACCCTATTTGCTTTCACAGAGACAGTGATTTCCCCCAGTGCTTGCAAGACTTGGCTGGTGGTATCTCGGCGTTTTTCACCTTTAACAATACTAGTTCCCTCCCGAACGTAGCCACGTTTTCTGCTTATAATGGCACTGTTTCTGTGCCTACCCAGAACATGTCATTGAGTTCACACCTGAACAGCCCAATATTGTTGGAACCTCATGGTGTTTTATCGTACAAGTGTTTCCGCTTTCTCCGCTTCTTTGTCTGCTTATTTCTTTCTCTCCATCTGTATTTCAGAATACTTTTATTGCGGCTAATCAATCAGCTTCTACTCTAAAGCTTTTACGGACCAAATTTTGACGCCCGTTCTGAGCCTTCAATAATTTTACATCGCTCAGGCTTGGGGAACTTCATTATTATCGATAGGGAACCCTCATTGCGGACCAACGACTACTATTCGGAAGGTTTAGTATCCAAAGCATAATGGCTGCCCTCATAACCTCTCTGCTCCAATAAGCATACTCCACCAAAATGGCTTTCCTAATATGCGGGACTCTCGTCTTGGCGCCAAGTTTTTACTGGAAAGTGGTCATGCATGATTCAGAAAATATTATTTTCCTTTCTGGATCTGTGAGACGATCTGCAGCCAAATACGCCAGTAATATTTTGAGGTATTGATTTAGCGGAATTAATTTTCGCACCTAATTCTGGTACGCTAGAAAGTCATCATCATCATAATTATTATTATCATCATCACCAGCCTATCTACGCCCACTGCAGGGCAAAGGCCTCTCCCATTATTCTCCAATTACCTAGGTCCTGTGCCAGCTGTGACCAATTTATCCCCGCAAACTTCTTGATCTCATCTGCCCATCTAACTTTCTGCCGCCCCCTGCAACGCTTGCCTTCTCTAGGGATCCACTCTATTACCCTTAATGACCAGCGGTTATCTTGCCTTCGCATTACATGCCCTGCCCACGTCCATTTCTTCTTCTTAATTTCTACTAATATGTCTTTAACACCAGTTTGCTCCCTGACCCACTCCGCTCTCTTCTTGTCCCGTAATGTTACACCTATCATCTTCCGCTCCATTGCTCCCTGAGTCATCCTCAATTTAAGTTGAACCGTTTTAGTGAGCCTCCAAGTTTCTGCCCCGTAGGTGAGTACCAGTAAGATACAGCTGTCACACACTTTTTGTCTTTAGGTACAATAGGCTGCCATTCATTATCTGAGAATGCCTGCCGAATGCACTCCACCCCATTCTTATCCTTCTAATTATCTCTGCCTCATGGTTGGGATCTGGGGTCACAACTTGGCCTAAGTAGATATATTCGCTTACCACTTCCACTGCCTCGCCACCTATCTCAAACCGCTGTGCTGTCCCGAGGCTATGGAGCATTACTTTAGTTTTCTCTATATTAATTTTCAGGCCCACCATTGTATACGCTGCTTGTCCAGTCCGGTAATGGTGTTTTCCAAGGCGCCTTTGGAGTTACCTAGCAAGTACGAACCTCTCAAATAGGGCGCTTTTTGTACAGTCTAGGGGAGAACTGATTTTCGCATACACCCCAACAATTTCTCCGGAATACCCAGGCTCACCAATACGGTACAGCAGAGCTGTTGCAAAGGCATAAATACTCGGTCGGAAATATACAGTGAAACTTTTTTACCCTCGTAGGTAACGTTTCCCCCTCTCATTGGGGCAGTAAAGTCAGTTAAACATATTGTCTAACTAGCTCAAAAAACCAATGTCTATAATTCTTTGGCTATGGCCTCAGTTTTCTAAACAATTCACACTCCACGCTAAGGTAGAAAAAGGGCTCTCGAAAGGGATTTTTTTCTTGCACCATCCTCCCTGCCGATGTGCTGACGGTGGTAATGAAGGCACGCTGGTAGGTCCGCTTGATTATGTTTAACAACTGCGATCATATTTAAGCTGTACAGCCTGTACCTGACGAAACAAAAATTTAATAGGAATGGCGAAATTAATGAACATCTCAAATTGCAAACCGGGCTTATTCGGCGCAGCAACAGCGAACGGTTCTCGATTTTTTTCTCTTCTTCCGCTAATTACAGGTGAAATAAAGCTCCCGAATTCCACTTAATTGTCGTACAATAGATGACGTGGGTTCAACAGAGGAATGGAGCCACAAATAAAATCTAGACACATAGACATCGGTGGCCCTTAAAGGGGCACGGACACAAAATTTTGAAGGCGAGATAACTTCGGAGATAGATTGGTGGGAACACATATACATCATCTGCAAAATATCAGCGGCGAATACAGCCTAGAACATATTTAAAATCAATTTTAAAGTGTGCGAAACGCAATCGAGCAGCCAGCAGAGGACCACGCGCAATCGACATCCCGAGGATATTGTGTAAATAAACCACATCCAACACGTCACGAGTTTGTGTTTGCCGCTTCCGCACTGCCGGCGTTTTTCGCCGGCTCGCCCGGCTCGCCGCTACAATCGGAGGGCCGGAGGGCGGAGCTTCTGCTCTCGAGAACGAACGACCCGATCGTTGGCGGCGGAGGCGCCGTGATTTCGTCAGCTAATCGGGCAGCTGGCCGCGACCAAAGTTCTACAGCGATTTTAGGCACTCTGTTTCTATTACTGTTTATTACCATTGGATGCGAAAACGCGCCGGAGGCACGAAAAGCCCACTGCGCTAGCCGCACGGTTGCTGTGCAGGCGGCGGCCACGGCCGCGAAGTGGCCCAGGCCGGCGCAGGTAGCTCGAGTGATAGCTTGTTACCGCTGCACGAAATTGTCCCCAAGTCCCGACCATGGTGGCTTACATGAGAAAGGAGTTAATGAAGCGATGGCGGGTTGCATTAAAACTTGTCATCTGCACCGCTTACGAGATCGGCACTCGAATATCCGCCGCAGTGCTAAGCCGAACACATCTGTAGGCGGACCTGTAGGCAGACCGGCCGGCTGCTCCCAGCGCGCGTCTTGCCACCCACCGTCTCGAGCGTCGCACCTCCTTCTTTAGCCGCGGTAGCATTTGCACTCGCAGCGCCTGCGTCACATCCACGGTCGCTTTTTAATTAAGCGCCACACGAGATCAGTACGTGGGGGCATTCGTAGAAACTGCTGTCGATGCGGATTCGACAGTGCTACGGCGGCTCTGCTATGTGATATCCCTCCGACGGTCACGTGGTCAGCTTTGTTCCACAAAATCCATCGTTTCGCGGCACTCGCTGAAACCGAAACTGCGACTGGCCGCATTGAAAATGCCTCTAATTAAGCAACCGTCGCACGCTGAAGCAAATGAGGTTTTTACAGGTTATAAGTAGGTCACCAGCTACTTATCGCAACAAAAAAAAACAAGATGCAAAATTTTTGTGTCAGTGCCCCTTTAAGGAAGCAACAAAAGAGCCCATAGTGACGAAATGAAAACATTCTCTTTCGGCGGGGAGGCGCATCAAGAAAAAGTTTGTAGCTTATATTTTAATAGGCCAGCCTTGTTGGACGCGGGTTCAATTCGCGGCCGTGGCGGACGCATTTCTGATGGAGGCGAAAAGAAAAACGCCTATGTGTGCGAGTTTCGTCGCATGTAAAGACACCCAGGTGGGCAAAATTATTCCGGAACCCTCCACTACGGTGCGCCCCATCGCTTGCGTTGCGTCGGCGCGTTAAACCCTACAATCAATCAATATATCCCA
This sequence comes from Haemaphysalis longicornis, assembly GCF_048455015.1. Classification (NCBI taxonomy): domain Eukaryota; kingdom Metazoa; phylum Arthropoda; class Arachnida; order Ixodida; family Ixodidae; genus Haemaphysalis; species Haemaphysalis longicornis. Next base: position 227,443,319 of record NW_027526203.1, on the reverse strand, counting down.
TCAGCATGTCGAAAATGCTGCACCTTAATTGTTCGCATTTCCTTTGTTGCTGGGTGCCTATGGCTGACAAGGCGAACACGAACTCGCATACAAAAGGCATAGAGTTGCCGACTTAGATTATTATAAAATAGTGCTAAGATTCAAAAAGTAAATGTCCTGCACCTTCTTCCACACCACACCCTTAAAGGAGCCATGAAGACAAAACACAAGTTTGTGTTGTTCTTCGAAAGATTTCGTGTTTTGTAGTGCCCCCAACGCTTGCCCGAAAGCAAACGATGCTTTATTCACTGAGAAATTAATTATGTAAGCTAAAATTTTGTTTTTCCCGCTAAATCGTGCGTTTTCGTGGTCTGAAATGACATCACAGGGCCTTGTTTACCGTCAGTGAACCTAGATGGCGCCACCACACCGCGGCAAGCTGTTTTCTGCCTTTGGTTTGTTTGTGAACGTATTAGTACCAGGCTTGTTTTGTTCATGGAGACAATCGTTTCGTGAAACATGGGGCTCACTCAACAAATACGGTCACGTAAGACATCGTTGCTTGCATCAATCGGCCAGTGTCGTCTGATACAACCGCAAAGTCCCGCAGTCCTGTGCAGCTAAACCAAGCATAGTGCGCGCAGTACCAACAGCAGCATACGCATCGGTGCTTGTATATTTTTAGGTGTGCTTTCGTAACTTCCACTGTTTGTCCCACCATTCTTAGGGCTTTCAAAAGAATGTGCCCTAAATTTAAGCGCAAATAGCTCGTTCGGCAAGCTCATAAGCTCTGCCTAATTTGCGTTTGCTTTTGCCGCCCTTCGCCAATCGCAAAGCTGTCTGGTATGACATCATAGATTCTGTTGCGGGAAGTGAGGTAGTGGGTAGCATGGCCATTCCCTTTTTTCCTAATTATGTAGCTTATTTGAGCGAAGTTTACGTTAAAAGGGGTGTCAGTATGATTCTCACGAGGCAATCTTCTAAATGAACCGAACTTGTGTTTTCTCTTCCTGGCTCCTTTAAGTGGTCAACCATAGCAATGAAAAGAAGGAGGCGAATGAAAAAGTACAGCTGACAATTTGTTTTAAAAGTTGAACTATGCCACCTCAGTGGCGACAATAAATTTTGGCATTGCGGCATCCAGAAATAGATAATTTTCTTCAGTCAAACGGTATTGTTGTTCATGAAATTCGCTCCCTTTAATTAATAATCGGTCGTTAGGTGAACTGTGGCCAAGCGGGTACGACAATATTTTTAGATGCGGAGCGTCTTATGCTCGGGGGTATGTCCCACGGCGTCGGCGGTGGTCCGGCGTCCGCACACCACTTGCGCATGCGCCACCGTCGTCATCTTCCCATCATAGGGGAACCGTTGAAGACGAAGATGGAGAAGAAGACAATCTTGTGCTCGGGGGTATGTCCCGCGGCCTCGGCGGTGGTCCGGCGTCCGCACGCCACCTGCGCATGCGCCACGGTCGTCATCTTCCCATAGGGGAACCGCTGAAGACGAAGAAGGAGAAGAAGACAAAGCTGCGAAGAGGAGGGCGTGTACGTTGCTGTCGCCCCGTCCGTAGCACTTCTGATGATGATTTTGGCAGGATGCCCCTAGGGATTGGCCTAGGGATTGGCCGCATGCTTCGCTTGACTCCGGTTGTGATTGCGCTTAACTCCGTGATTCTTCAGATGAAGTAGGATGGAAGCAACAGCCCCGTCAGTGAGTGTGCTGACGCAATTAAGTGAGCGCATCAGCGCAAACACTAACAGACCTTTAGATACCACTTCAATCTCGTCTCACTCGCGTATATACGCATGCAATAAGGAAAATTACACCCATCTCCCCGAAGGGAACCATGAGTAGGATTTATGAGCATTACGGGGTTCACTGAATTTCCACCAAATTTGGCTAACGAACATCACGGAAACGCAAACGGAACCCCCATGACGCCCCGCATCCTACTCATGGTTCCCTTCGGGGAGATGGGTGTAATTTTATTCCACAAGATGGGACAGTTCTGCGAAACCATACGCGACAATCAGTCGCATCCGTTTGTCATAACACTATTTATTTGGTTGGAATTAATCAGCGTGGCAAGAAATAACGGGCTTTGGCGCTTTCTATGCACGTGCACCATGATTTCACTTCAAACGACTGTTCCCGATTTCGTGGACTTTTTAGGTAAATAACAAGTGGCAAGGTCGCTGTAAAAAAGTGTAACAGACTCTACTTTTTTGTTAATAAAAAAAGCTTATTCTCTCCGTCTGTCTGCAACGTAACCATATTGCAAGCCGTTGCGCAAATTATCTATATAATAATACGCCTACCATAGGGACAAAAATCGCAGGTTCAGCACGCTTAGAAACGTTCTCTGTCGCTGTCTAATGCAGCGCAGCTGAATTTCCCCACCTTTAAAAAGAGCCTGTGGAATATCACTGCACAATACCACTGCCAGAACTAACAACTTTAAAGGTACACTGAAGTGAATTTCCGGAAATCTTATTTTTAGCAGTGATGCGCATTTCAAGCCTTTATTTATATACGGTATATTTGGCTCTTGGCCGAAGGGCAAGAAAGAGATTGCAACGTGCACCGCAGTGACGTCACACTGGTTTGCAATGTGTTGCGCTCAGCCTTTGTCGTGAGGTATCCCAACACATTGCAAACCAGTGTCGGTATTCGATTTCATGAATGATTTAGTATTTTTGTGTGTTCACGCGCATGTTTTGGTGACTAAAGCTGCTGGAAATTTGCGAAGTTTAGCCGTGCCGATTTGTCATTGCGTCGTATTAGCCTACGTCAGCAAATCGTAGGGACTGACAATGCGAGGGAAGCAGCCGCTTACAAGTCACTTGTCTGGTTAAAAATGCAGTAAATCGGCCGCAAAAACTTGGAACTTGGGCTACGCATTCTGAGGTGGTGTTCGGTTCCCGGCCGCGGCGGCTGCTTTTCTGATGGAGGCGAAAAGCAAAAAAGCCCGTGTGTGCGAGATTTCGGAGCACGTTAAAGATCCCCAGGTGGTCAAAATTATTACGGAGCCCTCCACTACTGCGCGCTGAGGCGCCTGAGCAGCGTCGGCGCGTTAAACCGTATACAATCAAATCCAATGTGGCAGATAATTACACGATGCTTGAAACTCACTTTGGATTTTTTAAAGGGCCCATACGAGGAAAATAATGTTTGTCTTACTTAAAAAAAACACTTGAAAACTCCCAACTCCCCATCGTTGTTCCGAAGGACATGGTTGTCCCAAGAAAAAAATCACTTGACGAATACTATGCTCCCTAATGCGAAATATGTGTGCAGCGCTAACTGCAGTCTTCTTGGTCACGGCGCATATCTGCTGCGTCTCAGGAAGTAACCGAATGATCGGCGAACGCATGACAGCGCGGGCTGCTCTGCCGTTATCTCGTAGCGCTTCGCTGCTACCGAGCATGTTGTTGAAATCGTGTTTGAACCTCCCGCGCAAATGTCACGTGGTTCGGATGGGCAAAAAACGGGGAAGGAGCCTCGCCAAAAGTGTGAGGGGGAGGGCGTTCCTGACTGGCGGCGCATGGCGAAAGTGTGAGGGAAAGGCAGTAAGACATACTAGGAGATCACGCCTTCGCAGCACGTCCTAATAACTCCCCCCCCCATCATTAGACGCCCCTCCTGCGCTCGCTGGCTTGCTCGCTCGGGCGCCAAAGCACTGCGCACTAAAAAATTCATCAGCAATTACTATTCTTCTTACTGCGAAATTTGAGAGCAGCTGTGTCAGTATTTTATTTTGCGATACGTTGAAGGGAATGATTTGAGAGGCACATGCAGGTGAGTACAGGTAGCGACTCCTCTTTAGTGTCTTATGATTCCGATCTGATTATAGCGTTTTACGCGCCGCCGCACCGCAGGCGATGAGGCGCGCCGTAGTGGAGGGCTCCGAATTAATTTTGACCACCTGGGGATCTTTAAAGTGCGCCGAAATCTGGTACACACTGGTGTTTTTGCTTTCCGCCTCCATCAGAAAAGCTGCTGCTGCGGCCGGGAATCGAACCCGCGACCTTATGCTCAGCAGCGCAGCGCCTTAGCCGCTGAGTCACCACGCCGAGTTATGTTATTCACGGTGTCGAACCAGAACCGAACTGAACCGAAAACCGGAACTTAACCGGTATTTTTGCCGGAACTGAACCAGAACCAGAACCGTTATTTTTTGAGCACGCTGAACCCGAACCAGAACTGAACCGAAAAAGAAATAACGGTTACCGGTTCATGCCGAAACGGTTCGACTCTCCGTTGTTGATATTGCACAGTCAATGCAATTCAGACCTTTTTTTTTTTTCACGTACCATCAACTTCGTACCCGCTCGCGCACTTTCCCCTCCACACAATTGAACACTATCACGCTCTATGTAACAACAGGGGAAATGAATGAGCACCAATGTAGCAATGGTCTGTTGCTGCTAGAAGCGCGAGCGTAGTGCAAGCTGGCCAAACAAAACGTCATTCTCGGCAGCTTGCGAGGGATATAAAACCACTTTGCCCTTCCCTAGCTGCGACTTTATTCGAGCAATCAGTCTGCAAGAGAGCTCCACTGCGCAACAGCGAAAGCCCACACCCGATGTGTGCAAACTTTTTTGCATTTCGTAATTTGTTTAAAAGGTCCGACACCTGCAAATTGTTAATACTTCACAAGTGTTACCGCAGGAGCTGCTCAGTGGCTAAACCATTTGCTGCTGATGCAGCTTTGTATCTTTCAGATCTGCTTTTTTTCGAAGGTGCACGTGTACTGGCTGCCCAACTCGCTACATTACTTCTACTGGTACTCGTTCCGGAGGGGAGTACTGCTGCGGACGAATTAAAGAGCGTCTACCCAAACAAAGTCCCATCTTATGCTCTGCGTGTCAAATTTCCTTTTCATTTTGTAACAACATAATCTGTTATAAGATTCCGCAATGTAGCACACAGAACTATGGCCGGGGGTCAGGCGGTACGATGACATACTGATTGTAATGCACACATCCGGTATAGCTATTGCAAAAGGAATTTCCATGGTCAAAGCAATAATGCAGTGGCTGAGCGTTAACTAAAGCTTACTTTTAGCAAAAGTAAGTCTACCTTATCTAATTCATTGGTAATATTTATGTGCGTGTTTTCGGATTTTTCTGTTTCGTTACAAATATAAAAATGTGCGCCAATGGTTTTAAGCGCTGGTATTTGAACGCGCCAGAACGCAGGCCGAAGTTTAAAGCTCCAAGGTTAGCGTGATGGGCGATTGCATAGCGGCGATTGCGATTTCAACAAAAAAGGAAAGGGCAGAAAACATTCCACCGACATATCCCTTGGCAGTGGCTTTATCAACAGAGAGAGAGAGAGAGGGAGAAACTTTAGTCACAGTTGAAGTGAGCATATTTGTGATCGGGGTCTTCAGTCCAAGACTCCGTTCGCTAGGACAACATAAAATCTGGGCGAGAAAGTCGGTGGTAAATCGTCGCCACTTCATCTCTTTTTTTAATATCTCGTAATCGTTTAACGTTTTCTTTGCAATTGCGCCACTGCCTTTGGGGAAAAGCAGCATTTTGAATTTTTGTTTGTATTTTGATGTGACTCGTTTTAAACTACTAATTTTTTTTTTTTTCTAATTTCATTGATAATTCAACTCATCGAACCAGTTCGCGAACCGGTTCAAGCTTCGGAACCGGTTCGCGAACCGGTTCGGTACGTGATTTTGTCGAACCGGAACTGAACCGGAACGAAACGATTTCGCCTTAACCAGAACCGTAAACGAACCGGTATTTTTTTCGGTTCGACACACTGGTGTTATTATTGAAAGACGCTGTAAGTTGAGTGGCTTTCGTAGAAAATGCCGAAGTGGCTTTCGTAGAAAATGCCGAAATGCGTTATGCCGAATTCATCGCCAAATTTCTTGTAATATTCGAAGCGTCCTTGTTAAGCAACACTACCACGTGACTGGAGGATAGCTAGAGTCATCCCTATCTTTAAAAAAAGGGATCGATTAATTCTGGATAACTACCGTCCTATATCTTTAACTTCAACATGCTGCAAATTATCATATCATAGCCAACCGTATTCTTGAATTCCTTGAAAGATACTCGGTTCTAACAAGCTTCCAACATGGCTTTAGGAAAGGCTATTCGACTGTGACTCAACTGGTCACCGTCACACACGAGTTTGCAAAGGCCCTTGTTAATAATGTTCAGGTAGCCAGAATTTTTCTTGATCTTAGCAAAGCATTTGACAAAGTTCCTCATCCAAAATTAAAAAATATAAATCTTCCGGAAAGTTTGGTAGCATGGGTGTCTAGGTATTTGATGAATAGAGAGCAGTATGTTTTGATTGATGGTCATGCGTCGAGCTGTCTTCCCGTCACATCCGGAGTGCCTCAAGGTAGTGTTCTGGGGCCGTTGCTGTTTCTTTTATACATCAATGATATCGTCACTGTAGTTGCACCCACCACTCATATCCGGCGGTTTGCAGATGACTCCAGATGACTCCAGATGACTCCGTGAAATCTCCAGCATGCAAGATCAAATAGAACTTAACACAAACCTGGACAATATATACAGTTGGTGCAAGGAATGGGGCATGGTTGTCAACGCAGAGAAAACTGTTTCCCTCCGCATAACGCGTAAAAAAATCTCCATTCGAATTTCAGTACACACTGGGATCGTGCGTGGTGAAGCAAGTCAACAGCTTCAAATACTTGGGCGTAACGTTTACTAATAATCTTTCCTGGAACTTGCATGTGTCCCCTTCCAGGCCATGTTGCATATTATGCCTTTTCCACCAAAAGTCAATCGCACAATGCTTTACAGTCAATTTAAATAAAGTTTTCATAAGAATGCAGCATCACTATGGGTTTTTTAATTTAATAAGAGCCACATCCAAACTTATCACCCCAATATTGCTCAAATTCACGGCATAATTTCTAATTACTTGTGGCCATAAACTTACCATACCGGACATGTAAAATATATCATATAATAGTTTGGACGGTGCATCAATTAGGTCGGGTAACAAACTTCCGGTTGCTTCCCAAATTCGCGTTAGGTGGATCTGGCTCCTTTCGAAAAAAAAAAAAAAAACCGCCGCAAATAGTATTAAGCATCGCGCTACTCTGTGTCAGCACTCCCGTTATTGGTTAAACATTAAAACGAAGTTATCGGATTCCGAGTCAGGATCCCAGCGTTACCATTAAACAGCACCAGGCACGATTTTTTTAAGGGGGGGGAAGGGGTGGCTTCGGCCAGCGGTCGCCAATCGCATAAACGAATCCTGTAACGTCATAACGGCAGGGCGATAATTATTTGATTGATTATGAGGTTTAACGCGCTGACGCTGCTCAGGCGATGAAACGCCTGTAGTGAAGGTCTCCGGATTAATTTTGACCACCGGAGGATGTTTAACGTGCGCCGAAGTCTCAAACACACAGGCGTCTTCGCTTTTCGCGTCCATCAAACAAGGGGGCCGCCGCTGCCGGAAGACCAGGGTGATAAATCAGCTGGTGAAGCGTAACTACTTCCCCGGTTTTCCTTGCTGTCCGGGTTAATTGTTTGATGTTTGCGTTATTCTTACCGCTATTTAGCACTGTTTTGAAATAACCAAACTTGTATTTTGCCGTCGTGGTCACTTTAGTACTCTTTTCTTCCTCGCACAATGACTAGTTCGAACAAACTGCCGCATTACATAGTTTTGCTCTAAAATTACACTAAAATATCTCAAAAATTTCCTGAACTGTTTTTTTTTTTGACGTTGTGAGGTCTTATGCCGGATATTTGACTGTCATCTTCCCATACACGGAATAAATCTAATTCGTCAAGTTTCTCTCTAAAGCGAAACTTTCTATGTCTCACTGATGTCGTACGTCGCGTCGAAAACGCACTTCAGGAAAGGCAACTTTCTCTGACGATGATGATTGTCGTGGGTGAAGTGAAAGAAAAGAGCGCCGCCCGTAGTCGGAATCCAACCGGGGTCCCTCGCGTTATGAGGTCGGCGTCTATCCAGTTGCGCCATTCCGACACCTGCGAAGCAGTTCGGATTTGGAGATGAGTGCATGGACTTGCACTCATCTCATGGACAGATGCGCATAGACAAAATGAGCTTAGTTGAGATGAGTGCATAGACAGGAAAATATCATTCGCTCTTCCGTCTAACAGCGACGATGGTTGAAGCGAACCTTTCTTCGTGCGAAATCAAATGGCGAAGGGTCAAAGCGAATGCCGCTGAGATCAAAAGTACAAACTGTGTGCGAGTCAAAGTCAAAGCTCCACGATTCAAAGTCCAATTCGTCTGCAAGCCAGAGTCCAAATTCAGACGACGACCAAGGAATCCTGCACGAGAAAGCTTCGCGTCCAACCATGGTCGTCGTTAGACCGAGGGGTGCATGATTTTTTGTAACACTTCACCTTCCTGCTTGGGGCTTTTTTGGGGGCTACTGTACTTTATAATTGAATTAAAACCGACAAATCATGCTCCTTTCTTTATTCCTGCATATACACCATTTTTCACTGTGTTATTCCTCTGTATCGCGGCCGCGATTATTTGGCAGCGCCGGTTTTAAGGGGCTATTAAGACAAAATACAAGTTTGATTTATTAGAAAAACTGCTTCGCCCCGAGAACAATACTACCAATTTTATCGCAAAATTCTGAAAAATAATAGATATATAACGAAAACTTGTCAAGTAGTGGCAACTCCCTTGCCACTTTCCGGCAACTTTTCTATGACGTCGCAGAGTCTTGTTTGTGCGATTGGCGGCCGCCAAACTAGCCCATCTCTAGACGCATGACTGGACAACTGCAATGAGGCTTCTATTTCTGTTTAATCACATCACTAGAATGCAAACGTGCAGTTCACGCATTAAAAAATATGCTTTTAGGGCTAGCCCATATGACGTCATTCCTTCCCACAACACGTCACTGTAGCACAAAATTTGAATGTTTTTCAACACTTCCTGCTTATTTTTGCTAAAAAGCGTCTCCCCTGATTGGAGCGAAGCTGTGTAAGGTACCGAAGCCTAGTTCTTTCAGATTAAACAAAGTTGTATTTTGTGTTCGTGGCCATACATTAGGCTAAAACGTTTTCAAGTCCTTTAAAGAGCCTCTAAAGAGGTTTCAGAAGAGAGATGTGAAGATGCGGTATCATTAATTTCATTTGTAATATCTTTTACTATTTCCACGGTAGATTTACTTCTGTCCGTGCACGTACTCAGCAGAACAGGTCTCTATGCGATGGTGTGGTTGCTTTTATGATGCTTATATCTCTTTCATTGTTTCTGTGTTTCTCGCCTGTTTCCACCCAAGTATTGGACGCCACTGGAAAATACCCAACGGGACTAATTGAAGGTACAGTAGTGGACCTCGGTTCGTACGACGAGTGCGTAGCGACTGTGCTGCGGGACAAGTACGGAGTGACGAAAACCAGGGGCCAGTACTGCGTTCTTGAGCTGCGCGTTCCAAGCGACGACTTGATGACGGAGCACTTCGTTCCAGCCGCCGCAATCACGCACAAAAGGGTACGTTTTTTTAGTTGTGAGAACCAAATTTGGTTTTTAAAATGTCCATCGTTTCTCAATGCAACAAAATTAATATAAAATTGCCCATGAGTACGCTTCTTTATAATGTGAAGTTTGAGCTTAACTTCTTACATTTTGTGGTTGCTGTAACTTTATGTTTCATTGCCATGGCATACGGCTTCAAATGACTCCTGAACAAAAAGCAATCACAACAAAAATCAAAATGGGATGTTGAGTAAGTGGTTCTGAAACTCCCTATGAAAGTGTAATTCCTACACACCCGTCTGCAACGGTGCTGACGCGGTAACTTATCACCAGTGCTTCCTTCGCGGCGCAAAAACCTGGGCCGCTTTCAGAGATAAGCCTCCCCACTGTATACCTTGACTACAAACCTCTTCCAAATTCTCTTAGCAACGTGCCTTCTCTTTGCAACCGTAGTGATGGCTTTAATCAAGCAGTGGCGCACAATGGGAGTTTTTTGCGTGAGTGTGCAGGTATTTTTAATATAACGGCCGCTTTCCCTACTATAAATAAATTAATAAATCTGTAAAGTCTACTGGCAAGGAAACCGCTGAAACGAATATTTTTGGAAGACGCTCAACAACCTGAAAACTAAAAATTTCTCTCTCGATAAAGTATTTATAAAGCTTTAGTTAATTTGCATTGATTCGTTTTCTGGGGCAGAGGGGGAAGTGTAAGGGGTATGCTTTGTCCAGAAGTCTCTGGGCCGTCACTACCGGCCATCCAGCAGAAGCCGGTCGTGGAAATCCGAGCTGGCAAGCGTGCCCTCCCACTGCTCAGGGGTTGGTGTAGACATGGGAGTAATGGAACGGATGAGGGAGCATTCCAAAGTCATGAAGAGAAAAAAAAATCATGCACCGCTTCATATAATGACGACGACGAATTAACGCGAAGTTTTGTCATGCGGGATTTCTGGGTTGTCGTGTGAGTCGGGACTTTGCCTCGGAGACCGTTTGGACTTTCATTCGTTAAGCTTTGACTTTGACTCGTATGCAGTTTCGACATTTTATCAGACTGGAATTGACTTTGACCCTTCACCATTTGGTTTCGCACGAAGAAAGCTTCGCGTTCAAACATCATCTTCAGTAGATGGAGGGGTGCATGATGTTTTCTGCCTAATTTTGCACGGCGATGCACCGATTTCCAAATCCAAACTGCTGCGAAGCTGTCGGAATGGCGCAATTTGATAGACGTCGGCTTCATAACACGCGGAACCCAGCGTCGATTCTGGCCACGGGAGGCGTTTTTTTCTGTTTCACTTCATCCACGATGATCATATTCGCAAGAGAAAGTTGGCTTTCGTGTAGTGCGTTTTCGACGCGACACACGCCATCAGTGAAACATAGACAGTTTCGCTTCAAAAAGGGAATTCAACCTGACTGACGTGACGGCCTACAGCATTACGGTGGTTTGATACCGCGAAAGTGGACATTTGCGTTTCTAGACTGACTCAACTTAAGTGGCCCCCTGTATACGCTTAGATACATTTTTCACGCGTGTTAGTGCTGAAGGAATAAACGATCACGTTCGGTTACCGCTTGAAGGACACACTCGCAAGCACAAAACCCAAACGAAATATGCCATGACAAACACGCCGAAGCCAGCAACATTATCTGGGAAGAGCAGCCGCCTAACGTATGCACCATTCCGAACTCGTTAGCGAAAGCGATGAGGCAGGAACGATACTGCCTGGTTGTCACAGAAAGTTGGGCCAATACATTTGAAAAGTTGTTCTCCAAAACTTTCTCTCGTCGGTGCCCCCTTTGAAGGACAGGGTAACGATTCTCTCCCTCACGAGGGCTACCTTTTTCATCCTACCAAGAGCGGGTTCGGTACAGGTGGGGCTAATGCTTATGGGCATTGCCACTCACCGCAATCATTCTACTATACTACGTCTTCCTCGTATCTCATTACGAAGGGAATTTGCAGCTGTGATCTCTTATGAGATCTTGCTCGCACTCCTTCTTGTGCCAGAGCGCCCGGCCCAAATTCGTTGCACGGGGTGACGCGCCGATAGCGAGGCCGATTCGCGCCTCGACCAAACCGCCCGCGGATGACACGCCCAAACTTTCCCCACCGCAGAGTCGCCTCTCCTTTTCCCTTCGTGGCGGCTCGACCGAATCATGCATCGGGCGATCGTCCGGTGGCCGACATGCCGCTAAATGCCTGGAGACGGCTCCGCTGAGACGGCGACGGCGTCGCCTTCCCTTTCCACATCGTGGCGGCTCGGCTGACGCAACCGCTTCGCCGCCATTAGTCGGATTTCAAACTTCAGCCAGCGAGAGTCCTGACTGGAGCGATTCCAACTTCTTGGGGCTGCAACCAACTCCCGAGGGGTCCAAAACCCCTCGGGAGTTGGTTGCAGCCCCAAGTTGGTTGCCACCAAAACCCGCCCGGAAGCACAGCGAGCGCGGCACTTATCGGCAGCACTTTTCGGAGGCACCGAATGGAGACGTGTTATCGCCTCTGTGCCAGTCATGTAACTTTTTTGTTGCCCTTGTACATACTGAATATAAATGTTGCTTTAACTGTTTGTCGGCTCGAGAACTTCCTCGCTCTGCTGTGCGCCGCGTCGATAGCGGACGGAGCAAGGCAACGTCGCTACACCGGGGGCTGCACTGGGATGGCCAGTCTCATCAGAGGTGGCTGTGGTGAGAAGGCTCAGTGCCAACAGGGGCGAAAGTGCTGTGATGGCTGATTTACAACTTTGGTCACAGCGGTGGGATGCCCAGTCCCAACATCCTCTTAAAAATATGTTTAGCGCAAACAACCAACGACAGCACACAAGAGAGGAGACGGGAGAGGCGCTAACTTGCAACTGAATTTTATTCACCGCTGGAGCCGGTAAATATAAAAACAGGAGCATTCGCAGCATGCGCCACATTAAGAGTATCACATACGCATAGGTGTCAATCAGCGAAACGCTCGAAAAAAGATTTATCCGAGTTAAACAGGACCAACGACGGATCGCTGATACACTTATCGCCTTTTTGCTTGATATAAAAGGCTTGCAAGAGTTCCCGTGCTGTCACATCTCTGCCCCTGCTAAGAATCTCAATGTCACCAAGAAGTGGCTCACACCTCGCAATGTGCGGGTAAATGATCATTTCCTTTATTCTTTACCGACAATTGATGTTCCCGTGCTTGGTCGTTGATACATTGTTGAAACATAGACTTTTCCACATTTAAGTGGAATCTGATATAAGACGCCTATAGCGCAGCACACAAATTGCCTAGTGGGCTTCTTGTCGCATCCATGCTTTTGGCGCCCATTGTAAGAAGTGCGTGCGCAAAGTCGGGCCAGCTTACGCGACGGCGAAAACAGATTCCACTTAAATGAGGAAGAGTCTATGTTCGCCACACCGGCCGATCTATCAATGACCGAGCACGGGAACATGAATTGTCGGTAAAGAATAAAGGAAATGCTCATTTACCCGCGCATTGCGATGCCTGCAAGTGTGAGCCACTTCTTGGTGAGATTAAGATGCTTGACAGGAGCAGACATGCGACAGCACGGGAACTCTGGGAAGCCTTTTATATCAAGCCGAAAGGCGATAAGTGTATCAGCGATACGTCGGTGGTCCTGTGTAACTCTGAGAAATCCTTTTACGAGCGTTTCGCTGATTGACACATGTGCGTACTTGTGATACTCTTACTGTAGAGCATGCTGCGCATGCTCCTGCTGTTGCTATATTTACCGGCTCCGGCGGTGAATTAAGTTCCGTTGAAAGTTAGCGCTTGTCCGTTCTCCTCTCTTGTGTGCTGTCATTGGTTGTTTGCGCTAAACATAGTTTTAAGAATCATGAACCAACTACCCCCCCCCCCCCCAACAAGCTTTATTTAATTACCAACGTCCTCCTTCCAGTCGCTACGTTGCTGATGATGACGATGATTCTGAGCTACATAGAGGTTTTTTCTTAAAGCAAAGCCTTACTACTTTCGTCCAGCTGTTTCGCGGAGGATGCGCAAGTTAACCTTTGTACCGGAGACACACCCCCGGCGACACACCCTTCGAAGTGCAGCGCGCGATTCGCCGGGACCTCTGTCGGCGCTGCCCACAAGGCCCCGTTTTCAGTCGTTCTGCTCACGTTGCGGCGGCGGCTGCGACGGGAGCGGCGGCTCAGCTGATCGGCAGCCGACCAAACCCGCAGCCTCCCACGCTTGCGCCGCTGGGTCGTCTCCGGCTATGTGACTCATGTTGCGCCGCGTTCGCCGTGAACGAGGAACGCCGCGTTCGCCGAGAATGAAAGCGGGCCGGGCCTCCTTCTCTGAGCGTTGCTCGGGAACGAACAGCTTCAAGCCGTGGTCGGAAATACAGCTACATCAAAGGTCAACCAAGTGAAACCAAGACTCAACTAAACTAAGCCAAGCTTTTTCTTTGCATATCCAAGGTTAGCTGAGCTAAGCCGCAACCATTTTTTCACTCGGTAACAGATATGAGATAAGTTTTCAGATGATGTGGCGGGAAATATGCTGGTCCCATTAGTTAACTTTTTATCATTTGCCGATATTGTATGTAGTTGTACTAAGCTCGGAAAGCTTCCCATCAAAAGATCTCTTTTGCTTTTGACACCGTCACCGCGCCATCACCGACGCATCCACAGCTTTCACTAATCCCCTAACTTCATGGTATCTGCCTTTTTGCTTCGTTTGAAGAAAAACGATTTAAATGAGCCTGTATGCATGCAGGCAGAAAAGTTCACGAGCTACTGGACGGACCCAAAGACGCCTGGGCTGCGGCTGGGAATCTGCCTCGTGGACCAGTGCAACGAGCGAGACATCCAATCTCTCGTTCGTACAAGTGAGTAATTACTAATTACCAACACTGAGCACGGCGCTGATGAAGATTCGTGGGAGGAAAGAAAACAGTGCGCGTGGAAACGCAAACTGTGGGGGATTTGTAAAATCAGCGGGAGCAACAAAAAAAGATGGGGGAAACTCTGTATATTGGAGAATCGCCTTCTGGTCCGTAGCACTCGTAGTTGAATCGCAATCCTCGCGCTTTCGTTTTCTCTTTTGTAACTTAATCACGTGATGACGCTGTACTATAAACAGATTTTTGGGATTTTCGTTTGTTAATCTTTAGATTTTTATGTATTTTTTCCCTTTATTTTTACCTTTTTTGTGGCGTTACGACTGTGTTACGTCCCGACCGTGTGTGTGAAGAGCAACGACGACATATACAAATATAGTTCAGGCTTTGTAGGCGCCGTTACTTGCCATGGTTCACATTTATCGTGCATCGGGGATGCTCCGCGGCTGCAGGGCGGTGATTTCCCTCCGGGAGCTCCACTTCTCCGCGTGGTTGCCCCTACCTTGCGAGACTTCATCAATTGCCATATATGACGAGTGGCTCGACATGGGGTTTTATAAACTGTTAATGGTGCGGTCATTGACTTCCGCGTCACTGCAGTCTAGACGCAAATGTGAAGGAGTGCGTCCTGGCAATCCTCCGTGCACGCGAGGCGTCGATATAGTTGCCTGCGCCGCTAGCAGTCTGGTACGAGTACACAGTGCTCATGCGTTTATTTCCCCTTAAAAGTGTGCGCGAATGTGAAGGAGTGTGCACTGTCGCTCCACCGATGACATGCAACCCTGTTCCTAGCGACGCAGCCAATCGGGCACGTTACAGGCAACAAGAACCATTAGTGTAAATCTTTGCCCAGTAGCTCAAGAATGCTACACATTAAAAGGGAGCCACGCCCGACAAACGGCGCCAGAATTTTACGGTAGGGAGTCGCAAAGGATTATCAAAATTTGAAGTCTTGAAGTCGAAGCTAGAACACGAGTGGCCATTACCGCCGGGTGAAAATGACGCTGAGGTCCGGAAATGAGCGGTCACTAGCGCTTGCAGCTCATAGCATGTCGTGTAATGTGGGGAGCACGCTCTTGATGCTTTTAATTTCCCACTAGAAGACTAGAAGGCAACAGAGCCATCCATCAAGCAATTGAATCTCATGATCATGCTAACCACACGACACAACCTGACAGCTGACGGGTTTTCGGAAATCTATCCCCCCCAAAATAGCAGGCCCCCCGCCTCCTCCCCATACAAAGATTTACACGCTGTCACGAGCAAGCGTTTACTTTTTTAGTCATTGACATTTACTAAGCTTAGTAACATTTATCACAAGAATATTCCTATTCACTAGCGTCAGAAATTTTCAAGCAGTAGAAATCTTGATAGACGCGGCCCTGCTTCATTCGCGCGAGAGCGAGCGAGATAATTGATGTTTTATTTAAACCGATAAACGGCTTCAGGGAGGTCTCCTCCGCTCAAGAATGCCTTGAGCTCGAGCTGCGTCGACAGGTCTTCCAATCAGGCACTATCTGACCTTCGAGGCCGGAGCTGACCAAGGCTGTCTCCCAAAGCACCGTGGAAATGCGTGGGTTGGGGAGAGTCTAGTGGTTATCCGTCGCAGGCACTCGCTACGTGCTTCAGGGCCCCGCATTCTGCACAGAGGCAGCGTAGCGGAGCCAAAAGTGTCGAATCAAAAAGGTGCATTCTGGTGGCGTGAGAGAAAGTGCCACTAGAATGCCGGGAGCGGAGGAGCCTCTTTTATTCCCTCGGTAGTTATTTGGGGCGGGCAACACGGTCAGCGGGAGAATATTCAGAGTATTCAGACGAGCTGTGTGGGGAATGATTGGTGTGTTTTCACACAGATTTACAAAAGTTTAATTTACGGCCGTAGTTATCCAGAGTGTTTTCGGCGAGCGGAAAGTACAGTGAACAAAAAGTGCTTTCCCATACACAAATGCGGGGTACGAGAGCAGCACATGCTACACTATGGGTAATATGAAGAAATCGGAGAGGCGCGTGTTGTATCAATGATTCTTTTAGCTTTCCATATCTGCATGAAACTCCTCATTCCTTCAGGAGACATAGATCAGACTTCCCAACCCACTCCTGGATAAGTGGGAAGAGAAAATATAGTGAACTACTCTTAACACGAGTGAAAAGCAGGATTAGAAACAACTGGCCCAGAGCGCAAAAACACCACCCCTCCCATATTCAAACTCGCTGCGTGTCTTCGAGCCCACAGGAGCAATATTGTGCAGAAGAGCACCGTGGCCTTTCATAATTTTATTTTCACGTTCTTCAGGTTTCAACCCATTTTGAAATTCAAAAACCCTGAAAATTCGCGGCACTGGCCTCTGTGCTTTCACATAAAATTCGTCCCTGTATCCTCCCATTCAAAGGTTGGCTCACCTAGACAAGCGGAATCAGTTATGTTTAATGTACATGCAGTTCACGTGAAAAAAATCTTCAAGCCGGGTCGACTAGCTTAGGGAAGAAAATATGTTTTTGCACTTCATTAGCTCATAGGCAAAAAAAAGAAAAAAAAACCCGGGAATACGCAATAAGCCGTGAAAAGAGACCAAACATTGCTTCTCCTCTTTCAGTACTGCCGGAAACATTCAACGCTACCGTGTACGATTGCGTCACCGGGGAATACCCATCCATGAGCTCCTCGCAAGCCGCAATAATGTGAGTTCATGACGGGATCATTTCAAACCAAAGTTTGCGCAGGCCCCACCTGCACTGATATTAAACCATGGCTGTGATGCAGGAAATACGTTCTTCATTGCTTTCATCACGACTGGATACATAAATATGTGGCCACCAATAACAATTGTGCTGTGCTAAAATTATTCGTACATTCTAATTTACGACTATGGTGGCGCCATAACCTATGAATTCTTATCGCATGAATCAAAAGTTTTTTTTTTGTGGTTTTCAGATGTATTCTAGCGTGCGTAGCTGCTCTAGTGCTGCTTAGCACATCGTTCCATTTCTATTTGTGGTTCAGAAAGCGCTCTCCGCAAGAAGGTAAGAATGAATTCTTCACTATACGTCTTGAATTGTTGTCACATGGCGCGAACGAGACTACATGGTAACTGTACCGAATTAATCAGCTTTAAATACCAAAAATCTCAGCCATTGACCTCTCAGTGACCTCTCTCGAGCGGTACGTGGCAAACGTGCTTACTCGTATGTTGTTTTGTAGGGGCACGAACGAAAATGTAGATGCAACGCCTGCTATCCCGAACTGCCGCTGCGCACCTCGACTGGAAGAAAAGTGCACACTCCGTGTTTGCGAACCAAGCAGGGGAAACCATGCTCTTTCGCCCCGAGAATGCCCACTCTCTGAGGGCAAAAAGTCTGGGACAGATAAGCGCCCCTTACGATGTAGTGAATGACAAATCGTTATGGTTGAATTGTCAAACAGACATGCCGGTATTGTGTGCTCCGCCAAGTTTCACAGCTCCTGCTCATGTAGTAGCTTCAGAGTCAATCGGCGTATACACCGCACCGATTAAATTTACAGAACAAGCGTCTCATCGAAGGCAGCGCGTTCATTCTATGCCCGTTAATGACGTAGGGCCCGCAGTGGCAGTTGTCCAGTGGCACCCATGTGGGTTCTAATTATTTTCATCCTTTTCCCTTTACAACATATTTTTTCAAGACGATAGTCTTTCTTGGGCTACCTGAACGCGGAAACTTTGGTGTGCCTGTCTGTCTGTTGAAAAGAGAATTTATTAAAACTAGTTACAGCAGGACCCGCTGTAGTTACCTACTGCACGGGTCGACAGGGCACAGGATATACGCAATGTGCTCTAGAGGAAACAAAGTGAAAATCACATACGTTCAGAAACCATTAGGCAAATATGAGGTACAAAATCAATACATAAGCAACAGTTGCAGTGTTCCTTTATTTAAAAATTCATAGATGCTGGATTTTTGCGATACATCCACCTGCAGAAAAAAATTCACTCTTTGGCCTGCTGTTACCCGCGCCACTATAGCTCCTGGCAGAATTTTAAGAAATCAGGCGGCAACAGTAACAAAGGTTCCGCTATCTAGGTTCCACATTCTGCTTGGAAAGCCCGTGGAGTAGGGCAACGTGGTTGTATAAACGTTGTAGAAGCGTGCCTCGATGCCAGCGCTGCCCACGTTCGTCAAGCCAAGCCCACCCTCTTAGGGAGATTGGCCAAGATTGCTGCCATCGCCCGGCAGTTACAAAAAAAAAAAAAAACAAGAAAATACCGACCGCTTGTGTGTGCGTGCCTCGCGGCGACCGCCCAGCGTCCCCGGCGCGAATCGATTCACGCGCGTCTCCGCTGTACAGCAGCGCTGGTACCGAGGCACGCCGCCTGGAGAAGTGGAACGCGGTAAATTTAAATTGACTTGAGCAAACCTTTACCGTGTTTATTTTGGGAGGAGACAGGCGGGAGAGTAACGGCGTAAGAGGTGAGCGGGAAAGACAAGGGAGGCAGTTACTTGGCAGGGGCGGCCGAAGACTATCGTCTTTCGGCGACATTTGCAACGAAAGGAGAAGGTACGCGGCCAGTTTTTTTCGTCTTTCGGCTACTACGACAAGAGAGCCTTAAGCACTTGCAATACCTACTAAAGCTTGACTTCGGGCTGGTTGGTTACTCATTGATAGAAAAACCGCGCGGAAAATTGGGGCGAAGTAGAGGACAGCGCTCGTGGTTGTCCTCTACTTTGTCCCAAGTTTAGGCTGTTTTTCTAGCTGTTGTTTATACCCACATTTAGCGCACTCCCCCAATATAACGTTGTCAAAAGTGCGAAAATCATTATTGTTATAATTCATCATCGCTACATCTTGTCTGCTATTAAAAAGGCTGCCAAACATAATTTCTATCTCCTGTCTCAAAGTTTCCACTTAAGCTAAAAATATAAATTACAAGACACACGCTTCGAGGATCAACGCGTTTATTCGTCACATTTTATGAGCGCCTCAAGCTGCCGGTGCGTTAAAGGCACAGGGTAAGGCGAAATTTTGAAAGAAATGACATTTTGTTTTTCTTCGCAATGAGGGAAGTTCAGTTCTTCGTGCACATTTTCCATATTCACACTTGCCTGAAAATGTCTTATTTCTCGCTAAAAAACAGTTTTCCCGTAAGCACGTAGTAGTGCCCACATCCTCTTTAAGAATGTTCTCAGTGTTTATTGTCATTTTTTCATCAAAAAACCTCTAGTTCGAGATCAAAACACTTTTTCTGGAATCAGCTGTATTAAGAAATTTCTGAGCAACCATTGCATAGCTGATTTTTCAGCGAGCGCAATCCAAAGACCCGGTTGCTTGTTTTTTCCAAATTTGCCCTTCGAAGCCGCGCCCGAAAAGACATCTTTTTTGGGCTTCACACTCATGATTGCAACATTTAATGCTGTTCTTTCATTAAATGATGATAGCTAGACATGATCCAGGATTTTGAAATCATTCAGACCAAAACCTGGGCGCAACACCACCATCAAGTGGCTTAAAGTTGTTGACCAAAAGCGAAATACTTTGTGAACAGATCTGTACGAAGCTGGTGCTTTTTAAATAAATGGTTCCAGTGGTGTTTTTGGCAAAAAAAGTATCGTGTTTCACCTCTTTTTTTACTTAAACTCAATTATCTCAAAACAATGTTTTTTATTACATAGGTACCATTATTTCCTATATCTGCCAGGACAACGAGCTGAATTTTTCCCTGTCATCTACATAACTTGTTACACCTACTGTACAAGAATTGAAAATATGCACGCAGCAGTTTTTTGTTACACAACTTTTAATACTAAAATTATGCCAAAATTTAGGTACTAACGGACAAAAAAATTATAAAGAACTGACTTTTTTAAGGATATTCATAATTCTAGTTCAATTAAAAGAGCACAAAATTAGAAAGAAAATGTTATATACGTTATGTAGATACCTTTATTAAATGCCCAGAAAAATGTACCTAAAAATGGCCAAAAATGCATGGGAAGTATAGGGCTTAACCTGTGCCCTTAAACTAGTTGTTTGCGCGGCAGCTTCAGCTGTAGTACTGCCGAGTGCGCCACGTCCAGCTGCTGCGCATACACATGGCCGCTCTACCGCGGGCCTAATATTGTCGTGCGATTCCGGTTTAGACAGCGCACTTTGCGTCGTGATCGGTGGGCCAGTGTCAATGCCGTCGCCACTGTCGCTACTGCCGTCACCTTCGCACAACGCCGGGATTTGTCATGACGACACATTCAAAGCAAATTTTGAAAAGCAGCCCTGTAAAATCTCTAAATTTAAACGAGCAAATAAATGTTTTTTTTTGTCTGGGGAAGAAGCGACTTGTGGAATGGGGTGGCGTTATCATTAGGGGTTGTTTACATAGTCCTCGAATTTCAAATTGTGTGTAAATTTTGTTCTAAAGAAACGTTTTTTGAAAGGGAAATGTTTTAAAACCGCGAGGGCGACTCGTTTCAAAGGGCCGCCTTCATAGCAATGTAAACGTGCAATCGTCGTCGGCCCCGGGCCCCGCGTGCCGCAATGGAAAGGAACCGTGGCAGAGGAAAACAGTAGCAATCTTTGTTTGATGCGCTTATTCTAAAACACATAGAGGCAAGGCTTTGCTAGATACTGTCATGTCGCGTTCACGCGCTCGCGCCGCGTTATCATTATTTATGTTATGCCTGGAAGCGCCGACGTACTGGTGCTGATGCGCATGGGTCACTGATGCCTCATGTGTAGATACGCTCATGCATTGTACGCAGCTGGGATTGTTGCGTTGAGGCTGCCAGTGTGCGCGAGCTGGTGGTGTTATAACTACGTTAGTACGCCGCTTGGAAATAATGTTTCCTTTTGTATTGACCACTGCCGCCCGTGGCTGTTAAGGCTTGTCTTCAGTGCACATCCACATGCTGTTTCGTGGTTCACGGGAGGCTGTTGAAATTTAATAGTAGGAACGTACGTATAAATGCGCTTTATATCAAACTGATTAATAAACCTTCACTGGTGGCGACTGGCGTTAATGTGGTTAAGCCAACTTGTCTGTCGTTTGTATGTGCAGCCATCGGACTACTCATTTTTAAAACTACTCGACAAAGCGCCGCTTCTCACCAACTTGTATATTTTCAGGGCAGCTTGTTCGTGCCATGACTTCATTTTCTCTGCTGAAAAACACGGAATACGTGATCCGCCTGGAAGACGACGGCCCAGAAAAGTTAAACTACAGCTTTATGAACGGAGTGCGGTTCCTGAGCGTTACGTGGGTTGTACTAGGACACGTCAACGCAGGCATGACAGAAGTACTCTGTAAGTACGCCTACACAATACGCGGCAAACCATCGCTTTACTCGAAATCTTTCTTTATGCGGAGTATTCTATGGTCCTTGCTGTAATGCACAGCGAGCGAATACTCTCCGTTTTGAACGAAGTGATGCTTACAAGAAAGCCAGTTTCCCACCCTAAAAACTTCGTTTTAGAGTGGCTGTTTGGCTCGTTCGCGAGCTTGATGTTATGGTCAAGTATAAAAAAAACATCCGACAGCTAACCACCCCAAAGTCGAAGAGCGGCTAGTGAAAGGCATGTATACGAGGGCTTTGGAGCGACTTCGTCGGCGTTCTTTTTTTTACCGAGAGACCACCCATGGAAGAAATTAGCATTTATGACAGCTACAACCGATTTCACAGATTACACAAAATCACATTCAGTGACAGCAGCCAGTGGACCACAGGGAATACAATAAACGTTCCCGGAACATATCAGTTGGGCAAATGATGGGGTGCTTGCTTCATCGACGAATGAAAAGGGCAGCAAGTTTGCCTAAAGGTAGCCACTGTCACATATGAGCAGGAAACGTATTTCGTCGTTTAAACACCTTTGCATCCTCGCACTTGCATGAAAAGGAGGCATTTAATTTGTGCACCAAGCAGTAATAAAGGATACCCCCCCAACGAAAAAAAAGGGTATAGAAGTTCACGCTTCCTGGGGGTGCCCATCCTTTTTATCGTCACAAGGTAAGTAGGTGATGTCAAAATAATAAAAAAAAATACGAGACCGAACACAAATGAAGTGTATTTTCAAACTCTTTTCCTTATTGTTTAGAGCAGATGAAGTTCTTTTTAAAACTGCAATGTGTGCCGTTTGCTCATGCCTTTGACGCAGGGAACCGACAATGTCCACAAAAAAAAATTCGTTTGTTTTTTTTCCTGTCTTTGCAGCGGGAAGACTGAACATGCTGTTCTTTTTCGACAACTGGACTTGCACCATTCTGTCGGCTGGTTTCCTGTCGGTGGACGCATTCCTGTTTATCAGGTGCGCTACTCAGTTATTATTTCGAGATAAGTACCGTGGTACATAGGACGTACGAGCCCGCGGTAACGGTGGGAAGGGAAACGGTCGCAGCTTGCGCTGGGCATGCAGTTACGACCTTTAGGAGATAACAACATGCCATTTGTGCGGCTGGGCAGTGGGAACAGCAGGTTCATGTCCTCCGGCGAAGACCGGGGAGACTAGGAGGCAGTATCAAATAGCCGGTTGTCAACGGCTGCGGAAGTTTCCAGTCATGCCCCTCCGTTCGTATATGGTTTACCAGTATATCCTAATTTCGGCGTTTTGTACTCCTCGCTGTGAGAAGATATCGTTTCGAGTGTGGAGTGATGACATCAACCGAGCAGCTCATTTACGCGAGCACTTCTTTAAGGCGTGATGAGCACACCAAACACGGAAGAGAGGGGATCGAACCCACCCCAACACCTCAGCTTCTTATCCACGGCCACAATCATGGAGGAACCTGTCGTGCAACGCATTGGAAACGTCTTGATACCTTGGGGAGATTCACTGCATCGGCGTCAGCGTACTTCTGTGTTGGCTGCCCGTTGCGTTCAGAGCGGCACCGACCTAAGGGTCCCGTGAGTTTTCTTGAGCTATGAGAGGCCCTTGCGACACAGTACGGTGACCCGTCGGGAACTCTTTCCAGCCTATGTTCAGCGTTGTGAACCCTAGGGAACCGCTAAAAGCATACAGCACGCCTGCGGTGCGACATAAAGGTGTTAGTGGCCAAGCTCGTCCAAGCGCGCTCGCATGGGCGCGCTGGAAAGTGGCCAAGCTGTTGAGCGGGCTCACAAAAGCCCCATCCCATGACATTTATCGCTATTGCCCTGAGAAAATGGGTAAAAGTGAAGCAGTAACGAGTTTCATCAACAAAAACCATTCGAGAAACAAACACGAACGTTCCCAACTGAAATAGCGTGCTCAGACAATTCAAGAATGGCTCCTGCTGTCGCGCGGCCCTTTGCCCATATAGAAGCCCCAGTACGCGGCTACGCAGACCTGCAGGGACCCCTTTTGCGCTAGCAAACACACAGGCTCTTCAGCAGTCACGTTGCTAATGCGGCCACGTCAAGCCGTCAAGCACGTGCGGACAAACTCCAGCGGGTGCTACAGAAAGCGGGTCAGTGTTAAACTGGCATTGGAGTGAAGATGGACAAACTCCAGCGGGTGCGACAGAAAGCGGGTCAGTGTTAAACTGGCATTGGAGTGAAGATACACTTGCATAAACAATAACAAGTTAAGGGTGTGGCCGTAAAAAATGTAGGGGAGATGGCCAGGTAATTTTATTGCGTAGGTGAAACGTCGGCCATTGCTTACTTCCTTAACCAACCACAATATTGTTCCAGAACATGGTTGAGGGGAGCGTGACTCACGACCAAAGAAATCCGATAGTAGTGGCTAGCTAGCGCCCTACCCGTGAGTCATCAGTGCTGTAAGCCACAGATAATTTGCTCGGCCTGTACTGACCCATGAGTAACTGGTTACTGGTGGTTACCCAGCCAAGTCACGTGACCTGACAGGGGGCTATGTAAAGGGAGGGTGAGGGGAGCTAAAGAAAGAGCGGGAAGGAGATGGCAGAAGAAAAGGAGGAGGTAGAGAAGCGATGGAGGAGTGAGTGAGAAAGGCGGGGGAAGGGTACAGGTGAGCGTAAGGGAAGTGGAGGAAGAGGAGGCTGTTACATGGCAAAAATTATTTTATGGGACTTAACAGAAACATGTGTTTCACAAATGTGTTTCACAAAATGTTGTACAGACAGCCTAAGAAAATTCGCCCTTAAAAGAGATTTCCCTGCTTTGCACTCAGGTCGTTATCCCAGATACCAGAGACAGAACCTGTGCGGTGGCTCAGGGGCTAAGGCGATGTGCTGCCAAGCCTAAGGAGGGGGTTCTATCCCGGTTTCGGAGGTCGTTCTTATGAGCGGGACAAAATGCAAGAACGCGCCCATTTGTCGAGATTTCGGCCAACGGTAAAGATGTTTAAGTCGCCTAAACTACCCTGGAGCTCTCCATGAAGGCGCTCCTCATAGCTTCGGTGCAGCTTAGGTGCGCAAAACACCCACAATTTATTAACAAGGAACGAAGGACTATCTCTCCCCCAACGGGGTCAATGTTCATAAAGCAGTCAGCACGGGAGTATCGCAAGAGCAGTTTGTAAACGGCTTGTGCCTTGGCTAGAATCTCGCTGCTAGCGAGGAAAGAAACTGACGCAGACGCTGGCCAATCGCAAACTTCTCTTGCGATACCTCCCCTGTGAACTTCCTCTGGAACCTGACCCCAGAAACGAACGACAAGTGACATTTAGCAGTTCCTCTCAAGTAAATGGGTTATATTCACAGTGAACAATTAGATGGCGCACAGTTTGCACATGAAGTTCTGGTGCTGCACCTTTCAGGAAACTGATTTATTTGAGCTGAATTAAATTCAGTTTGCTTTACAACCAAGTTCCGCGATCTTGATCTGTCTTGTGCTGACCTTTTTCAGCGGTTTCCTTCTAGCGCATTCGGTATACAACCAGAAGCGCCACCCGATCTTCATCGCAGTCATTGGGATTGTCCGGCGGTACATCAGGTGGGTTAAGCGTTCTTCAGTCGCCACTGCCTAATAATGCATTCTTTGCTGCGGAAAACGACGCTGTTCGTTGCTTGCAGTTGCACATAACCAAGGTCAGCCAGACATTTAATGAGAACGCGCATTTGTCAGTACTCCAGATGATTCCCTTGCTTCCGAAGCCTGTATCATAAAAACTCGACCAAGGCAATACGACTGAAGAATTCCATACAATGGTTTTATAGGGTAGGAGTGCGGCCACAAAGTGAAAGACTACTTCATCTTGCTTTGTAGATTTGGGCTCAAATGAAAACAAAAACGAGAAAAAAAGGACTTCATCACGGATTCTTCTCGGTTGTCAGTTGCTAACAAAACAAAATTCCCGTTGAACCCAAATATAGTGCCATCCTCGCCCACTACCTGCATTCCAGGAGACGATAACCTCCCCTCCCCCATCCGCTTCCCTATCCACCAACGAGGCCTACGTCTGGCGCAGCCTCCAAAGCCACCCCAATTACAACCACATCCTCACCCTCACCCTCATACCCCCTTCTTCTACGAACCCTTGTGCCAACCCTGTAAACTCCCCTTTAAAAGCTCCCACTTCGTCTTCTCTTGCCCACACAATCTACACCCCCCACCAAACCACACGCTGGAACGATGGGAGACCACACTGACTCAAACTGTCGGGCTTAGAACCGCACTGACTCAACCATAGCCGGAGAAACAGCCAGCTGTCGTGCTTAGAACCGTGGAAGCAGAGCCAGATCGCGGCCTCCTGGACCGCGGAGACTGAACTCACGCCCTACTCTTCATTTCACGTTAATAAATGCTTATTACTACTTCTACAAATGCCAATAAGAAATATATCCCCGCAGCCCCGTGTGGTCCATCCCATTTGGAAGATTACCAATAAATAATAGGCGAATTCTGTGCCCCCTGGAAAAGTTTGAGTAAAAAAAATGTCCACGCGCCTGAGCAGCACACGCTGATCAACGGCATATGTCCATTCGAGGGTACCTGGCTGGAGGTGACCGGCATCTCCTCACCAAAGCTACAGCTCCTGACCACCACTAGGGCTCAAGATTACCTGGCGCGCCTTCCCCACCTAAGGGACACTCACTAGGACTAAGCCTCACCAGGAATAAAAGTTTCTCTCTCTCTCTCTCTCCATTCGAGGGACTGTTGAAGAACGAATAGAATCCGCGCACCACATGCTGAGGATGTCGGCTGGTTAGCTTGTTCACTCGCTTTATTCACAGCATTGCATGAGAGACGCGTTTGGCCTGGGTGAGGGTTCCTGCGTGACGCGACGAGCTACCGAGCTGCTGGTGATAATGGTGATAAGGATTTTATTTGGTCCAAAACTGGTGGAAAGGAGAAAGGGGAAATGGGAGTCTTACTGGATTCCTCACCCTCAGGTGGCGGCCTGCGGCTCTTGCGTGCGAGCGGCATCTTCGGCCATTTAGACCTTGAGTTATTTTTAGGCCCGACATAAACAAAAAAGTACCCCTCTGCTACGTACCAGTGAGGGTTAAATGTGTTTGTACAGTTGGTGGCCGAGAATCGCAAGTCCAAGCAGTGGGGTTCCGTACTCGGGCGAAAAATTCCCATTTCTCGGATCAGAAATTCCCTATTTTTAGCATATTTTCCCCACGGGTTCTTCAGGAATTCTCTGCAAAATTCCCTGCGTTCTCTTCTTTCAGCTGACAGATCTTTACGTGGATTCTTGTTAGGTCTTCGGCGTGAGCCAGAGACACCTAGGTCTACTGTACGTAGCCTTCCGCGACGCAGATTCCATTAAGAGAATCGGAGTTTCAACGTGAACTAACTTCTTCTACATCTGCCGCTCAGGATCCTTTGACTATGTATGCATCTCACGTTTTGTGTCAAACAACATGCTTACTTTTCATGCTAAAGATCTAAGTAAAAACAAACCGTTGGTAAAACCTGCCCGAATGAAAAAGAACAAGACATATTTGGGTAATCAGGTAATTTCAGCTCAGCGCTAGTACTCTGGCGCCATCTCTTGTTGGCTGCGAGCACGCGGACTCGAAAGGCGCACCCGAAATACTTTTTTGTATATTGCGCAGCCCTTCAGCCGCCGCCGCTTCACACTTTCCTAGCTCGTCCTTATGGAGTGCAGTTTCCTCTATGCTCACTCCTGTTTTATGAACTGTATTGGAAGCGGCCTTGGATGCTTTTGGCTTGCTGGAATACGACTGAGGATATTTGAACATAAATCCGACGAAGTTTTAAGGAAACTTCTTAAAACAAAATAAAGTTATAAATGATCTGAAGTCCGGTTAATGACATCAGTTTTCTTTTTTACCCCATGACTCCAAAAATTCCCTCCATCTATTAAAGATTCCCCTTTTCCCTTTTGGCCAAAATTACAGAGGAAAATTCACCGAAAAAGAGAAAATTCCCCGCACGGAACATCACTGAGGCCAAGTGATACGAGTGTCGCTCGCTGTGTGCACCACTTGCAGTGGTCTTTGTATATCTCGATATAAATGTGGCTGAATGAAGTGATTGATTATGAGGTTTAACGCGCCGGCGCTACACAGGCGACCACATGGGGATTTTTAACGTTCGGGAATCGAACCCTCGTCTTTGAGCTCGGCCACACAACGCCATAGCCACTGAGCCACCACGACGGGTGGCTGAATGAAGTCAGGGAATGCATTAACCTGCAGTTGACGCCGGGTGACTGGTCGGCGTCTAGTTAGCTTGGGATGCGCGGCGGGATAATTCTGGCGGTCCATGCTCTAATGTCTTGCGATGTCCCTGTATAGATCACCAGCATGTCCTATAGCTCATTTGTTCAAGCCGGTAGCGTTGTCGAAGCAATCCCGGGAGCTTAAACCTCGAGCAGCCTCATCAGCCCGCTCGTTTCCTGGGTCGGATGCATGGGCGGGTGTCGGGTTTCGCTTCGAGGAAAAACTGTGCGAAGACAGGACAACGCGCGTGCAGTTTCAAGGTGAAAGCCTAAGGTGTATCATCAAACCCGAGAGAGAGAGAGAGAGAATAACTTTATTGTGTGCCCGGTGGGAAAAGGAAGAGGTTGGAGATCCTCCTCGGTCCTCTTCCCCTTTTTAGGCGGCAGCCAGGAGTCCTTGGACCCCGGCGGCGTCTTCAGCCATCCGGACGAGTTCGACTTGAACTTCGGGATCGGAGCTGAGCAGCGCGGTCTCCCACTGCTCCACGGTTCTAATTTCTAAGAAAGGGCGTCCTTTCTGCTGTACCTGTTGACTCTTGATGGGACACGACCAAACCATGTGCTGGAGGTCCGCTCTGCCTTTACAAATTTTGCATTCAGCTGTGTACAGCCCCGGGTAACAGCGGCTGTAGGCTACAGGGTTGGGGAACGTGTTGGTCTGGAGCAAACGCCAAGCCACCGATTGCCACTTAGTTAAAGTTCTGTGTGGCGCAGGGTATCTCGCTCTTTCAAGGCTGTAATGATCTAGTATTTCCCGATAAGATACCAGCCTGTCCCGCCCCGACCGGCGAAACGAGTGCGCGTCGACGGTGGAATCGTCGGCGTCGGCTCGGTTGGTTAGACCTCGAGCCGCGGCGTGCGCGTTCTCGTTCCCCGGGAGACCGCAGTGGGCCGGCGCCCAGACTATTTGGACCTCTCTGACCCGATCGCCACAGAAACCGGCCAACAGGATTTTAAGCGCTTCCGATGACACGCGCCCTCTCGAGAAATTGAGGATGGCCGACTTCGAGTCGCTCACTATAAATTTGTATTTGCTGGATGCAGTCACTGCCAGGGCAATGGCCGCCTCCTCCCCGACTTCAGGCGACGTCGTGACGATCGTGCCGGAAGCGACTGAATCGCCCTGTCGATTTACCATGGCTACGGCCATGGCGTCGCGATCGTCATAGTCAGCGGCGTCCACGTAGACCACGTCCTCAGACCTCTCAAATCTTTTTTGCAGTGCCTGTGCTCTCGCGCGTCTGCGTTCTGCGTTGTGTACGGGATGCATGTTTTTGGGCAGTGGCGGGACGTATATGCTCGCCCTGATCTCAGTTGGGATGTCCAATTTAGCTCCAGCTCGAGATTCATAGTTGATGCTAAGGGAGCTTAAAATGTGTCGCCCAGTCGGGCTCTTGGAGAGCCTTTCCAGTTGTGCGATCGTCTGAGCTTCGATCAGCTCGTCCAGGGTATTGTGCAGGCCCAGTGCCTCGAACCGTTCATTCGAGGTAGTGACGGGTATGCCTAGTGCCTGTTTGAAGGCCTTCCTGATCTTGGCATCTATTTTGTTCTTTTCGTCCATTCTGAGCTTCAGGTACGGGGCGACGTAGACCACGCGGCTTACAACGAATGCCTGAACTAATCGGATGAGGTTACTTTCCTTCATCCCGTGGTGCCGGCTGGCAATTCGCGAGACGAGTCGGCTTGTTTGAGAGAGGCTAGATTCGAGTGCCCTTATGGTTTCGATATTATGTCCGTTAGCCTGAATTCGGAGGCCAAGCACCCTGATGCTGTTTACCGTTGGGATGAGCTGCCCCCCGTTGGCATAGAGTTGGATTGGTGACGTGGTTGTCGATTTGCGTCCCCTCAGGGCCGGTTGGTAGAGCAGGAGCTCTGACTTTTGTGGGGAACAATCCAAGCCTCTCGGCTTAACGTACGCTTCAACTGCATCTATGGCCCGCTGCAGGACGTCTTGTATCTGTCCGTCGCTGTTTCCCGCCGCCCAAAGGGTTACATCGTCTGCATAGATGTTGTGCTGTAGTCCCTCTATCTTTTCTAGCGTATCTGGGAGGCCGATCATTGCGACGTTGAAGAGGAATGGCGAGAGGACCGAACCTTGCGGTGTGCCCCTGCTTCCCAACTCCAGCTCGCCAGATTCGATGCCCCCGATCGTTAGGGTGGCTGTCCGGTCCGTTAGAAAGTCTTTCACGTAGTCGTAGGTTCGGGGGCCCACGTCTAGCTTTGCCAAGTTTTCTAGCACCGCGTCATGCCTAACGTTGTCAAAAGCCTTAGTCAAATCCAACCCCAGTATTGCCCTGGTGTCTAGAAGAGAGCAGCCATCCCCTTCGATAATCTCATGTTTAAGCCTCAACATAACGTCTTGAGTTGATAGCTTGGGTCGAAATCCTGTCATGGTGTGAGGGAAAAGCCCCTTCTCATCCATGTACCCGTTGAGTCTGTTCAGGACTACATGCTCCATTAACTTCCCCAGACAAGAGGTAAGCGAGATTGGTCTTAGGCTCTCTAGCTGTAGTTTTTTCCCTGGTTTCGGGATCATAACGATCTTAGCAGTCTTCCATTGTCTGCGGATCGCGCTTACGCTCCAGCATAGATTTATGTATTTGGTGAGAGCCTCGATAGAGTCCTCGTCTAAGTTTCTCAACATTTTATTAGTAACACCGTCCGGTCCCGGGGCAGACCTGGTACGGAGTTCGTGTATGGCCCCCCGCACCTCCGCCGTCGTGAACGGGCGGTCTAGAGTTGGGTTTGCAGCTCCCGCGTACGGTCTAAGATTTTCTTTAGGATTTGTCCCGATATATCGGTCCCGGATTTCTTTGATTAGGGCATCGTCCGTTCCCTTGTAAGTGTGTAAAATTTTGCTTAGGTTTTGCCTTTGTTCAGTCTTACTGCTGGTTGGGTCAATGAGATATCGAAGGATATTCCACGTTTTCGCCAGGCCTATCTGTCGTTCCATGCCATCGCAGGTGTTGTGCCAGTTTTGGCGCGACAGCTGAGTGGTGTAATCTTCGATTTGCTTATTGAGAACCGCGAGCCGCCTACGGAGTGGACGGTTGAGTTTTTGTTTGCCGAGCCGTTTCTCCAAGCCGCGCTTCGCTTCCCACATGTGTAGGAGTTTCGAGTCTGCCTGTTGCATTCCGGCTTCCTCTGGGATAGTTTTTGTGGCTTTCTCCACACAGGTGTGAAGCTGTTCGACCCAAGATTTAATGTCCTCAATTTCGTGCGTCTCCGCTCTATCTTCGTGCGAATCCCTTTCAGCTGCTCTAAGTTTCCTGAACTGGTCCCAGTCTGTGATCTTGATCTTCGCACCTCCCTTGGGTTTTTGAGGGCTTGCTTCGAGGTTTGTGGCGACTATATAGTGGTCACTTCCCAGATTTTCTTGTGTGTTTACCCATTTGCTGTCATGTCGGGTGTTTTTTGTGAAAGTTAGGTCTGGTGAGGTATCCACGCTTACGCTGTTGCCCGTCCTAGTGGGGTACGTCGGGTCGTTGACCAGGGACAGGCCCTCCCGCTGGGCATCCAGCCAGAGACTCCGCCCCTTGGTCGTTTCCCGCCTGTACCCCCAGGCAGGGTGGTGGGCGTTGAAGTCGCCCGCTATCACTAGTGTTTGATGCTTGGCAATGTCTAATGCTTTGCGGAAAAGGTTCGCGAATCTGTGTTGTTTTCTCGGAGAGCTGTACAGGTTTAGAACGAATAGGCTCCCCCGAGTTCTTTTTTTACTCGCTATGAGTTCCACGAGGACGTGATCTACAGTCGTAACGCCGGTGTCGTGACGAATGACAGGTATGTTACGTTTAACGAGAGTTGCTACTGAAGCACTTCTGTCGCCCGAAGCCGGCTCGCAGGCCTCATAGTAAGGTTTGTATCCTGCAAGTTTCGCCAGACATCCGGTTTCCTGCAAACATATAACGTCGGGTGCCTCCTCCGTGATCTTATTACTTATGAACTGCTCAAGGTGGCCCCGTTTGCGGCGATACCCGCGGCAATTCCACTGCCAGATTACGTATTTTGCGTTATTCCGGTCCATGGCTTTTGACTGGGGCGTTGTCGAAGCTAGTTCTAGTTCTGTCCTGGGAGGCCGGTCTGGCATAGGGTTTAGTGGATTTTATGGGACCAGCGCACCCTCCACCGCCTGGGTAGCGTGGCAGTGCGGCCTCCAGCTCACTTGTTCTTGCAGTAAGGGCAGTGACCTGCTTGCCTACATTTTCTGTGAATTTCGTGAGCAGGGCTTCAAACTTCCCAGTGAGTGTATCGGCGAGAGTTTCGTTCAAATGGCTTAACTTCTCTTCTAGTTGTTCCATCGTTACGAGTGAGGGGCCCCCTGCCTTTTTGGGTGGTCGCATAGGGGTCACGGTCGCATCCTCTGCCTTACGTTTAACAGACTGGGATTCAACTTCCATATCGTCGTTAATGGTGTTTTTGGGAGGGACGGTCTCCGCATAGACTGAGCCCTGTTCGGAGCTGCGCTGCTGTGAGGTCGCCGTGCCCACTTGTGGACTTTTGACCTTAGTAATTTCTGCCTTCAGAGCCTTGTTTTCCGCAATTACTATTTCTAGCATCTGTTTTATTTTAGTAATTTCTGCCTGATGGACTTCCTGGTTCGAAAGGGGTGGGGAGTCTTTCCTGCCAGCCGCGAGTGGAGCAGTGTGCGAGACCGCGTCAGCCCAGCTCACCTTGTTTTGTTTGCTGCCTCCGGAGGTTCGATGCTCAGTGAGCCGGGGAGGCGAGCTCGAACGATGTTGGCTCCCGCGTGAAGCCGACCGCGATTGGTGCCGACCCTTGGAACCCGTAGAAGTCTCCGCTTTGGCCTCGTGCTGTTGCTGTTTCTTGCTCTTGTGGTCCCGGCTGCTGCTGGTGCCTCTCCTTTGCCCCTCATTTGTAACTGTGCTGCAATGGCGCGCCTGCCGTGATGCTGACCGCGAGCGCCGACGTTGTCCGCGGTGGTGGCTGGGAGAGCGGGAGGAAGCACGGCCCCCGGCGCTGTTCGCCTGACTCGAGGCTGAGCGGCTGGGCGTCCGGCTCCGAGATGCGTGGCCACTGGGATCGCCATCCGCGTGGAGCGCCAGTCGAGGGAAGGATTCGGATCTGTCCCTAATGTTCTTGAGGATTCCTTTCTCTTGTCCATCTTTACTTTCGTTCGTGGCGTTGAGCTCCTTCCTGCGCTCTCTGTCCCAGTGCCGCTTCTTTAGCAGGTATGGAACGCGGTAACGTTGCTTGCAGCGTTTGTCGCCAGTTTTGTGGCCCTTGCCGCACACTGCGCACTGAGGTTCACATGGGTGATTGTCCTGCGGATCCCGGGTTCCGCACGTGGAGCATATCTTCGGGGGTGTAGTGGGCGATGTTGGGCACACGTCGGTTCTATGTCCGAAGCGTCCGCAGCGATCACACACCTCGTGTTTCTTCCGGTGGAGGAAACAACGGTATTCCGCGCCGCGGTAATAGACATAATGCGGGACTCGGACTCCTTCGAACACTATGATGGCAGTGTTGGATGAGCCCAGTCTTCTCGCTTGGAGGATCGTGGGGTTTCTTCGGTTAACGAGGCTTCTGGTGATATCGTCCGCGCTGTCTGTGTCCGGGATGTTGTGGATGACTCCCTTTGCGCTGTCTTCGGGTGGCGTGGCGTATGCGCTTATCCCGTGGGATTTGTTGCCGAGCGTTAGTGCTTCCACCTTGCTGTAGCAGGCAGCTCTCTGCAGGCTTGGCGTGCTGACCACCAACAGGTTACGTAAGGTATTGACTCGAAGCGTGTCGTCTTCGACTTCTTCCGACTTGAGCTGTGCGGCGCGGAGCACGCAGTCTTTTATGAGCGCCTGGCTGCAGCGCTTTAAGTCCAGGCCGTCTCGCGGCCGCAGAATTATTTTCACATCCTCTCTAGGAAGGGCAGGAACTCGAGGCTTCTTTTGCGATCCGTAACGTGACACGTGAGAGCGGCCGCGGTATCCCGTTGAGGCGGCGGCGCAACCTCCGTCGCTGTGCGGCGGTGTGCCCTCTTCAGTGGTGAGGCCTAGCTTGGCGAGGGTTCGGGCGCCCTTCCGGCGGTGGCTTTCCATCCACCCAGCATCTTGAGAAAACTCTTCCGGTGAGATTGACTCACCTTCCACTTCCACGGCGTGCATACTCGATCACGGAGAGATGCTGTAGAGACCGGTGGGGTGCCGCGGCGGGGGGGGGGGGGGGGACGTGGCGGCTGGGCAGGCCGCCGCGCCGGGCTCCGTCGGCGGCGGTCGGTCTCTGAGGTAGGCCTAGTTGACGGCGCACCGCAGCTCTTACTTCGGGCGAAGTAAGCGCAACACAAGGTACAAAAATACCTCTAGAGGTATCGGGCGACGTTGGGAAAAATCCAGTGCGGTCTTTCGCCTGATGCAGTCCGATAATTACCGCTAGCGGTTGATTAAACACGGAGCCGACGTGAGGTGCGTCCGCACTCCATGGCCCCCTAGCGGCCATCCATCAAACCCGAAAAGGTACCGTAGTTGTCGTCGTCGTAATGGTACCAAAACGGCCGCCGCTGTAAGAACAAAATGAATTCGGTTTGTGTGTGATTGGAATCCGGTTCACCAGGGGAGCAGGTAGAAGAGTTAATCCCATTACCTTGCCGGAACGGAACAAGAATTAGCCTGATGCTTGCGCCGTGGGAGTTGCACGTGGGGGCACGTGCGTAAACCAAGTAAGCTGGCTTAGAGCGGGTGCACGCGAAGGAAAGCGCACACTGTGGGGAAGCTGCAGCGTCAAGTGCGCCCAGTCGGGGTAATTCGCTTTAAATGGGACACCGAAACCAAAGTGCAAGTTGCTAGATCGATAGATTATCTCACCGGGAGCACAAATATACCACTCTTCCGCGTGTTTTTTTTTTTTTTTAATAAGCTAAAATATAGCGAACACGGGAAGTCAGGTGCCGCCGTCACTGGGTATACCACGTAACTTGCACCTGAAGTTCTTAAATCGTCTGGTTTGCGAAACGTCTCTCCTGGCTGCCGTTTGATGGAGCTATTCGACCATACTTGGAGCGGCGGTACCGCTTTTCGAGGAAGCGCACGAGCTGCGTGCGAGCGGTTGGTTCGACGCCAATATTCGCGGGCCCTCAAAAGGACAGTATGGGTTCCTTGAGTAAAACGTCAATAGTGATCACGGGTCCTATGAAGGAACATTCTGCTTAGCGGTCCAGAGCTGAAAAGGACGTGGGAGTTCGGGAAAATACGACTGATTTGACCGAAACTGACGGGACCGCTCGGTACGTTGTAGCGTTGTATTGCGTTGCTTCTATACCTCTGTACATCACCGGTGCCTTGCTTGCTTCCGGTTTATCGGCGACTGCAGTCGCTGTTTTCGTCACGTTTGATCAGCGTTTGATATATATATATATATATATATATATATATATATATATATATATATATATATATATATATATATATATATATATATATATATATATATATATATATATATATATATATATATATATATATATATATATTTATATATATATATGGTACGAAAGATGCGTTTTCGCCTATTTGACCATCTTTAGGCTTAGCTTGGCTCGCTGGGCAGAAGTTCCTTCAGCGGTGGTCCACTCGGTTTATCTGTGCAATAAACAATCAAATAGAAGTCCCTACTCTCCCCTATTTATTGTTGTGCTGATGGCGATATGTTTTGTCGTGAACTGTTGGCGTTGTGATCTATAGTGATCTGTCGGTGCATTAGTGGTTGCAGTAGTGCGTGTTGGCGGTGGTGAAGTGTAGCGAGTGCACGACACGATGCTGTTGTAAACTGTTACAACGCATAGTTAGCGTGGTTTCCGGCTTGGTACAACTGTCTTACTGTGTTTTCGATTTTAATCATTGGAACTGTTGCTATTTTTGGCGGCCCGTCTAGTATTTAGCTACAGTGTGCCTTTGTATTAGTTATTATTAAATTCTCCTTTGCACTCCAGCAGTTTTCTGTTTCAGGGGGGGGGGGGGAGGTAGCAATGTTTATGGTTAACAACATTACAAAATATAAAATATGCGTCAGCCACAAACAGATATTTTGTGCGGCAGTACGCCTGTTTTGCGGCGGATGCCAATGTTTGTTCTGTGAAGCATTTGCGACTTGAAGTCGGCTGCTTCAATATTCACGGACTACTGCGATAGTCTACTTTAGAAGCAGTCTTGGAATGAGAACGCAGCGCTTGTTTGAACACAAAAGCAATAAGTTGCTCATTAAGCGATAAAACAGGACAGAAAATCCACTGGCTGTGAAACGCCGCTAGAAAATTCTTTTTGGCTGTGGAAGAGCGTGTCGTTCCATTTGAAGAA
This sequence comes from Haemaphysalis longicornis, assembly GCF_048455015.1. NCBI lineage: Eukaryota > Metazoa > Arthropoda > Arachnida > Ixodida > Ixodidae > Haemaphysalis > Haemaphysalis longicornis. The sequence goes on along the minus strand of NW_027526203.1, from coordinate 227,407,153 downwards.
GCGCGCAGCCAGAGAGGACGGCGGTGTTTATTTCGAAGGAGTACGGTGCTTTATTTGACACTCGGTAGCACAGGTACGCGCCGGCCCCATGACGATGAGAGGATCCGCGCGGCATTTGGCCATAATAAGACCACATTTCCAACTCACAAGACGTGCTTGTGTGTCCCGACGCAAAGGAATAGAATGGTGGTGATCAGGACACGTGTCGTAAAAATCGCCAATGACGAAGAAAGTGGAACGGGCAGCGGCGAAACTTATCGAGGAGGCCGTTTTACGCGTCACTTGGCTTTCAGGGCATTGCTGAGAGAGTGAGCATCGCAATCGATTCTGAAGGTTCAAAGCCTCGCTAGCTCCGGCATCGACAGGTTCGCAACGCGTCTGCAGTTTGTGGCCACCGTTCACGCAAACGAGAAAATTTCAAACACAGCGAAAAGCGCCGAACATTCACCAAAGCTTTCGCCTACACTACATGACAATAGTCGTCGTAGTTTTCCGACTCCCTTTGTCCCGTTCGTTTTGACGCTTTTTGCAGACAATATGAAGAAAAAGGAAGAAGTACGAACATATTTATATGTTATACCTGTTGACACACAAACAATGCGAATCAGTACAATCGTATTCGTAATTGGGTCACAACTCCAGATTCGTGACTCAATAAAATATTGAGAAAAAACAATTTAAAAAGGATCTAACCCACGCGTAGCTAAATTAAGGAAACCCTGCAAACCTTTTCACCACTTTTTTCTACATCTTAAATGCTTTCAGAACTCATGTCAACAGGCACATGCAGTACCTTGAAGAGGGGCCACAAAGTACCTAAGCTGAAAATTGCTGCTCTATGCCCATAAGATAACTTGGAAACCTTCTCAGAAGGTTTTTCTCTCTTTCCCGAGTCTTGGCGTTATTTGAGTGCTTGAATTACGTCACTGCAGCAATGTAACCGCTATTGGCCGCTAATAAAAGCATAAAGAGAAGGCGGATGGTTTAGCTGCGACGAGGAAATCACGCAGTGCCGCTCCGTGCTGTTGATATTGTAGCTTCGACAATGCTACCAGACACGAAGGCAAAAATGAAAGCCTGTGTTAGGAGGGTTGCAGAGTCCATTTAATAACTGAATATTTCCGAGTGCTTTCTGGCACAACTTCTTTTATTTAGACCACATCTTGATTCTGGCCTGTTTGTTTGCGCAGCTTTTTAAGCCGATCTCCTCTTACCGGGACAGTATGTTTACAATACGCACTTGTGTCACAAGTGTCCAAGAATGTGAGGTATATATTGGCGATCGTTTCCAGCAGTGGAGAAACGGTGTGACCAACATTGTTACCGCATGCGAAACCTTTGGCGATTATCAGATGAAACAAGAGTGCGTAATGAACGGCAGCAGGGTTAATTTATTTAAAATACTGCCGCCAAGCGTGCAGTGTGTTTGTTTAGTTTTGTTTTGGTTTTGCCGCTTTGCTGCGCCGGGCAGTGTTATCGGTGTTGTCTGTGGGCCAAGTGAAGCGCGTGTACCATTCTTTTTTTGTTATGCCGCCTGTGTTATCGCCTTTGATAGCGAAAGTGTTTTCAACTAACGTCACCAGCCTAGAATAATCTTCTTTGGTCTACAGTGTTCTGGATGTAATTCGACGGTTCGAGAAACACTCGCGCTGAAAGATAAACGCCCGCAGGGCGGATGCCGCGGTATTCGATTCGCCGACACTCGCCTACGTACGTCACTTTGTTGACTGCTGCTTCGCCACCAGTGTATTCTTTGATATGTTAGGGGAGCACAAGTTCGCTCCAATAAACTTGTTTTTCCTTCAAGCCAACTGCGTCGTCTTTGGCTTCGTGACAATACACATTGATTTTTTTTTCCCGAAAACAAACAGAAATAGCCTTAAGCGCTGCGTCGGAAAGAAGCGAGACAACTGGTAATGAAAAAGGGTACCATCGTCCTCCATTCGTTCTCAGGGTTAGCCCGCTGGAATAACCAAACGGGGCCCATGGCACCAACGCCGGTAACTGCGTTCGGTGGGCTTAGCCGCCTAGAAGCAGCCAATACCGCTACCGCTCGGCCGACCTATAGGAATGGTGCTGCGGGTGATGTTGTTACAGATGGCCTCCCTGTAGCAAAATCGGCCGCAGCATCGTTCCGTCTAGAGCACGCCGCAAATAATGGTTGTTTGTAGCGTACTACTACCACCATGACATTTTTTTATTTCCAATATCCCTCCATTGAGCTACTTTTCTTTCATTGCTCGTAGTACAATCGCTGGATAGCCATTTTGTCAACCTTATTGACACTTATAATCCACCTGTTATTAATGCTCCGCATTAAATGCTGAGCCAAACCTCTATCTCTTCACTTAACCCAGAATTTCAAGATTCTAATTTTCTATCCCCAAGCGTTACTCCTTTTGAGTCTCATTTCCGCAGCTCATTGGTTAGACGTAATTTTTTTTACGCGTTCATACGTTCCAAATCACCTGCAGCGCTCCCTAATTGTATATACACTATTCCTTTCTGGTAGCGTACTGTTCATCAGCTCAGGGTGCTTGCCGAATGCACGTCCCACTTCATAATGATTCTACTGCCTGCTTTCGTTATCGCGGTGTGGAGCAACACTCAAAACTTGACAAAGCTAGTCAGATTCTTATGTCTCTTCTAGTATTTCATTACAAAAGTTCAAGGGGAGCCTCTCTGTACTCCTCTTTAACGTTACTTTCGACTTTATGATATGCTTAAACCTAAACCACTGAGCTGTCTGAGTACGTTTCCTGGGGCATTCTTTGCAGTTCTCTTTCTGATTCAGTGAAAAAGACATTGGCATCCGCAAATTTAAGCCGGCTCAAATATTTTGTATTCACTCGCATCAAGCTACCAACTACCGCATCGAGGCATGCTGTAAATAAAATTTCGGTGAGATAGCGCGTCCTTGTTTGCCGCCCTTCCTGATACGGAACTTCCCACTCTTCTTATAAAATGTTATCCTTCCGGAATACTCCTGGCACACAACTGGTTATTATGAGCAAAAACATTCCAAAATAGTGTGCGGCAAAACACTCCCAATAAATGCAATTTAATGGCCCAACCTCACTCAATTTTCACCTCGACAAATTTATTTTGGATTTGTAGTACCTGCCCCAAATCAGGTGGGACACGAGTGGTAGCCCCGTGCAATGCCTCGCTAATCAGTCAGAAGCGTTTAAAAGAGCTCCGCCGTAGACCACGCTGCACCTACCGGCGGATCACGTAAACAGCCATGACGTGCCGGTAAAGCTCCTGCCATGCGGGAGCCGGCTGGCTGAGGTATTTTAAATGCAGAGCATTTCTTAGCCTCGCCTGTTCCTGCGTCGGACGGTGTCAACAGTTTCGCGTCCGCAGCAGGTGCGCCTCTCCTTCCCTCCTCTCTCTCAACAGCAGCTGGCGCGCGCATGCGTCGTAGTCAGCCCGTTCGCTCCGTCGCGGTCTCGGCCTAACAGGTGCGTGTTAGAAGCGCGGTGGGTAGTGGAAGGGCGCGCGCTGCTTGCGCATGCGCGCTCTCCCCCCCCCCCCCCCCCCCCGTACTGCTCTCCCTCTACTGCGCGCGCTGCAAATATAGCGGCTAGCGGTCGCTCGTGTTTCCGTCACTGCGTTGCTCCTTCCTTCCTTGGTTGACGCTCGTGCCCACGTTTACTCGTGTCTGCTACTCCCGCATCACGGAAGAAGCGATGGAAGCAACACTGCCTTCAACCAGTACTGAGGCCCCAATGCTCTGCATTTACTCGTGTTCCCCTCGCGGGAAGGCGCGGGAATTTTTTTTGGCTGAGGTACTTTGTAGCCCCTTTGCAAAGTACTGGATGTGCCTGTTGACATGCGTTCTTAACTCTGGCGAGCCACGCAGCTGGAGAACCGGTCAAGGCTCTGCTGTGGACTCTTTTGCTGCCCCTTGCGCGCGTAGAGCTTGCGCGCAAACTTGCGTCCTTCCTGCTGGCAGTCCGACCGCTCCCTCAACGGCTGCAACGTCACTTCAATAGCCGCGCTATCCTCTTTTTTTATCGCTCACTTTTGCTTAACGCTTGCGGCGGCCACGCGCATATTTCAGCGGTTATATTTTGCATCTTGCTCTCTTTTTGGGCAGACTATACGGTAACCGGGTTTTCAAGAGGGCGAAATTTTGAGTGGAGTTGGCCTTTAAGGCGCTAAAGCTCCGGCGGAAGATCAGGCATAGAGTAATGTACGAGTGCAAAATAATTGGCACTGACCTGAGACTCTTTGGTACGCAGGAAATGTTTACCGGCGATTCCTGGTAGAAAAAATACGTAAGGCTTCGAGTACACGACAAAGCAGTACTTGATCTTGGGGTGTTGTAGCGTAAGAATGCGAATTTGTCCAAGCTTTGTGGTGTTAACTAACTCGCGGTGTAATCTCGTTCACACGGGCCGCGTGTTTGTACTTTGCCTACACGGGCATCACGACCTTTGCTGCGGCATCACAGCAGTGGCCATTTTCTGACATGAGTTCAGGTGTAGCTACCGAAGCCTTTCTCACCATTTAGTGACCACCGTGGGCAAATTTCATCTATACAGTAAATCATAGTTGGTTCTTATTTAACGCACGCATATCTCTGGTCTAACTATGTAAAAGAACAACCTGTTTAGGCTGCAACGTAAACGCTACTTTCAATCTTCTTGGTGAGTGCCCTGCCATGCTTTATGAATTTGCGGTTGCTGGTCCTTCTAAATTGGAACATTACGGAAGGCGTAAGGAACTGGCTTTGTTATCCTAGACAGAGCCGGGAAAAGACAGGAGAAGTCCCGATAGCTTGTCCGCCCGGTTTCTGTTCGCCGGTATGTCGCTGTATGATTAGGGATCTTAGGCGTGCAAACAAAAGCAAGGACAGCTTTGAGTACAATTCTTTTTTTATCCAGAAGATTCTTTTTTCAGAGTATTGCAAGGAAAACTGGCGTGTGCCATGCTACTTTAACTATTTATGTCATAGTCCGCGTACGGAACATTTAATTTGTCCACGTTAAATGAGAAATGGTTGTAATGCTCCTCCATGTCCCTCAGTTATATTTATTGTTGAGATCATCGCAGAAAATCGCGCATTTTTAGTGCCAAGCGCATGAGAAATCTAACCACTTCTTTCAGAGACACCTCCAGACTACATGAAACATATTTCTCTTGCGCATTGTAACAAGTTGCTTACGTATAATGCACAAAAAAGGGGCGCTGCAAAAAAAAAAAAAAGCAATTGTTGACTGCCCCACCACGGACGTTCATGAGTTACAGAATATCTTTCATGATGGCAGGTATTGGAGCGCTTAATAAAAAATAACTCCCCATGTCGGACAATATGTATTCTATCCCGGTAATTCTACGTAATGCCCACCACGTATGAAAATATCTACCGCTGTTTCAAAGCGCTGTAACAGATACTGAATTGGCGAGCTGAACGGAATGACATAACAGCAGTAGCGCAGTAAATTGTCATGACCGAAGCACGAAGGGTCTAATAAATTGCTTCGGAATTCGACTATAACGGATGGTATACTAAAATGCTGTGGCTAGCGTTCCGTAGAGACGGAACGATATACAAGTGCTAAAGTTCCGTCCAGACGGAACGGAGCTCTGCGGGTTATCCCTCCGTCCAGACGGTATACAACTGAGAGCTTAGCGTTCCGTCCAGACGGAGCCGGCGGGAAATTTTAGTTCCGTTCTGACGAAAGTTAAAGCGGCTGATTATACGCCATGCGGACTATTCAGATTTCTGTAGAGGTTGCGCCTCGGATAATGGCGCTGTTGTACCACGTTCGATTACCCCAGGTCATGCTTTATTATTTTTTTTTTTGTTTGCGTGGTTGTGCCAGCGTTTAGTAACAGCTAACTTCGCGCCCACTTTACAATTGACGCAGTGAGAGCAGTCGGTCTTGACTCTGCACTCAACCGGCCGCTCCGCTACTGCTCACTAGAGCCAAGGCCGACGTATCCCTCGCCAGAATTTCGATCATCTGTAGTTTGTAATGGTGATCACTAATTAACGGTTATTCTGTCTAGTCATTGAGCGGAAGTGGTTCATTCGGCTGGGTAAATATCAAGAAAGACTGCTCTCGCTGCTTGTTGTGAAGCGGGCGTGGTCGAGGTGGCGGCTTGGAGTTCCGTTTGACGGAATTAGAGTTTGTATGGAGACTCGGCAGAAGAAACCGCAGGTAAGTCTAACAGTGGTTACTAAACTCTAACCGCGGTTATGGCAAACTGCGGTTTTGGCTGTTACACTACAAATTCAAAGTGTGGTGATCATGGTCACTTGTTGTGAGCGTAACAAAAATAAATGAACACACTTTTAACTTGACAAGAAAAAAACAAAATGGAAGCAGTGTAGACAAAAGGAAATATTGTTAAAACAGTCGCTTCAGACCCAAACGCAACGCACTCGCGCGCGGCGAGAGGGGCTTCCACAACAGCTCGCAACCGGCTTGGTTTTCTCGCGTTTGCTCGGTGTTGGGAACTTTAGGCTTAGCATCGCGGCGGATATTTGACCGCCGCTATCTCTTCAACTGCGAAGTACAATCCATAGCACAATTTTTCACCACATTAGCATCCACTTTCTAGCATGTGGAAGTTCTTTTCCGCGATCAGAATGATTTCGAAGAGCGGCGACAAGCTGTTGCTGCCGTGGTCTGTGCCGGTTCGAGCCGGTTTCAGTGCCATGCGGGCAGGCGCGCCGGCATGTTTGCAGGCACGGCCGACGTGCGCGCCGATCGTTTTCGAGTGCTGAAAACGCACCATGATTGCCTGATCTGGCGAACGACACGCGGAATTGACAAATATAGCACGGCTTTTGTCGTAGTTGATCGGGTGGATCGGGAAACGAGCCGCTGCTGACTGGCAGTCGCGCTGACTGCGAGAGCGACGCAAAGAACGCAAGCGCCTCTTGGGGGCATCTTTGGGGCGCCCGCCCTTCGTCTCCTCCGAACGCCAGGTGATTTTTTTTTTACCTCCGCTGATGCGCCGCAACTTGCGTCCCAACTGACTTGTGCGATTTTGAGCACTGCGGCTGCGGGAACTGCGGTTAGCGTGACCGAATTGAGGTGGTCAAGCTCAGTGTGCATGAAGCACGGTTAGCGGGGTAACCGCAGTTTCATCTGTCGTGTAACGCAGCAAACTGCGGTTTTGTCTAACCGCGGTTCGCTTAACCGTGGTGAACATTGCCCGTGTAACTGGGGTATTAGTCCGATCGCCTTTCTTAATTTTTACCCAACCGGTCAAACCGCTTCCGCTCATTGACTAGCCAGAGTCACATTTGATTTATAATCAATATCAATAAGCTTATCAGCCGTCAAACGAACCGCCAAGCTCGACCACGCCCGCTTCACAATGAGCAGCACGACCAGTCTTTCTTGATATTTACTCAGCCGAATGAACCGCTTGCGCTCATTAACTAGCCAGAATAACCGTTAATTAGTAATCACCATTATGAACTACAGATGATCGTAACTCTGGCGATGAATACGTCGGCCTTGGCTCTAGTGAGCAGTAGCGGAGCGGCCGGTTGAGTGCAGAATCAAGACCGACTGTTCTCACCGCGTTAATTGTAAAGTGGGCACGAAGTTAGCTGTTACTAAACGCTGGCACAACCACGCAAAAAAAAAGTCAAGGCGGGCACTGCGGCATCGGTCACGCATGATCTGCACGGGTCAGTGATATCGATACCGTTCTGACTCGCCCTCTGCGGTGGAATGCGCAACTCCCTTGGCACTTCCAAAACGTGGAAGTTGCTGCGCTTTTTTATAGACCCCGGCCAGAGCAAGACGGAATCCCAACGCACAATGTCCAGAATCCTTCATCAACACTCGGGAAACGCACGAAACCTGCTCGCCACTCTTACAGCCCGCTATCTTCCTACTCACCCTACGGAGCCCCTTCCCCCATACTCTGGACATCCATCTGCATGAGGTTACGGCCGCTTTGGACAAACTTCGCCGCAATTCGGCGCCAGGAATGAACCAAATAACCAAAAAGACCCTGGCTAACCTGGACACCCTGATTATCACTATAACATCTGGCAGACGGGCTTACTCCCAGATGAATGGAAAACAGCGGAAGTCAGGCCAATAGCTAAGCCGGGAAACCACCGAGTACTGATAACCTTCGACCAATTTGACTCACATCATGTGTAGGCAAATTATTGGAACACATCGTTTTAAACAGGCTACAAACGTATCTCGAACCCATGTTTGGCTTTCGCCCTCGCCTGTCTACGCAAGACATCTTACTCCAGCTCAAGAAAAAGGTAATGTGGCCGGCTACCCGCAACTCACCCACAGTCATCCTTGCGCTGGACCTCAAAGGGGCGTTTGACAATGTTAAGTATGCAGCAATCCTCTCGCAACTAAATACTCATGACTGCGGGCTTAGAATGTATCAGTACATCAGAGATTTCCTCACAGGTCGTAGGGCAATACTTAAAGGGGGAGACCTAGCCACAGATCCGGTCCTGCTGGGCAGCCGCGGCACACCCCAAGGGGCAGTGCTCTCCCCTTGGTTGTTGAACATTGCGCTCCCCGGTCTCCCTCCCTTATTGGATTCAATACCGGGCATACATCACGGCTTGTATGCAGATGACATTACCTTCTGGTCGAAGACAGGATCCCTAGACGAGATAGAGGAGCGCCAACAAACTGCAGCGAACACGGTGAATCGTTACGCCAAGTCTTGCGGCCTCCAATGGGCTCCACAAAAATTGGAGCTCCTCCTTGTTTCTACAACAAACTCCTCCAGAGGCCACCCACTGCCATCATCCACATGGACGGCCACAACATCATTCCCTCCTCGCATATCAGGATCCTTGGTATGACCTTTCAAGCCGATCGAACAAACTTCACCCTAATAAATAGGCTGAAACATACCTCGGACCAAGCCACACTTATGATCAGGCGTGTAACCACCAAAACACGGGGGATTCGCGAGGCGGCCACCCTCCGCCCCATCCAAGCATTCATAATCTCAAGAATTGCATACGCCATTCCTTATTCTCTTCTCTCTAAGTCAGAAATGGAACGGCTAGATGTCGTCATTCGGAAGGCTTACAAATAAGCCCTCGGACTTCCCGTCAGCACGGCTACCGACAAGCTATTGAAGCTAGGCCTGCCGAATACGGTCGACGAGCTCATAGAAGCCCATCTTCCGAGCAATAGATTGAGGCTGGGAGTCACAAGCACAGGGAGGACTCTTCTCTTTCGTCTGGGGCTCACTATCCCTCTGCAGCGTCAGATGAAAAAAAAACAGCGTAAAAAGGGCGCAAACAACGCAGGAGAGACGAGAGAACACAACGTTGTGTTGTCTCGTCTGTTTTCGTGTTTCGCGTCCTTTTTCGTTGGCTTTTTCATCCGTCGATATGTACCAACTGGCCCAGCAAGCGGCACTTCTGCAGCGTCAGGCATCTCAGATGAGAAATCTCGACCACAATATCAGGAAACAGCTGAACTAATCTCGACCACAATATCAGGAAACAGCTGTACGTTTCACCTCCCCTTAGAAACATGCACCCCGTGCATCACACTGGGCGCAGGGCGGCAAGAGCCAAGGCCATCCACATATACTACGGGAGGGAACCAACCACAGCATACACGGACTTGTCTTCCTATCCCGGCATAAGATCAATGACAGCCGCGGTTGTCCATTAGAATAAGCACGTCAGCAGCCTAACCCTGCCCGGATACGACCCCTTAGAAGCGGAAGAAGCGGCCATCGCTCTCGCCATAACGCAAACTAAAACCAGAGTATCATCACGGATTTGCAGCAAGCGTGCCGTAACTTCTTGTGCGGGCGAATTCACCGGACAACCCACCAAATCATCTGCCAGCGTCCACCAGACAGATCCATCATGATCATATGGGCACCCGCCCACTCTGCCGTCACGGGCAATGAAACCGCCCACCTGTTGGCCAGAGAGTTATCCCGTCGGACCCCGGGAAGCGAGCAGGAGAGGTCAACCCCACTGATCACGTATCACGAGATAACACACCACTATAACTTGGGACGTATCACCTACCCAGCACAGAAAAAACATCTAATGAAAGAGGAGGAATGGCAGCTCCGTGCACTCCAGACGAATACTTTTTCCCATCCCACTGAATGCCATATATTGCACCCCACCCCCGCTATGCCATATCACTGAATGCCATATATTGCACCTATTCCCCGCTATGCTGCTTCTGCGAAGCCCCCAGGACGCTCTTTCATATGGTAGGGGGCTGCGTGAAAGCCCCTCTACATTCGCGAAATCTCTCCATTTCACCTCACGAGCTTTGGGAGAGAGCTCTGACCAGCTCCGACCTCAATGACCAGCGCCTGCTTGTGTTAAGGGCTGTTGAGGATGGGAAAGCTCAAGCAGTGTTGGACTGAAGACTCCTCCCCATTGCTTTTCGCAATAAACACGTTTACTCCCTCCCTCCCTCCCTCCCTCCCTCCCTCCCTCCCTCCCTCCCTCCCTCCCTCTAGACGAGATGTTTCTGCTCTTGCGTCTAGGCAGCCTGGAGTTTTCAGCTATCAATGTGGGCTGTTGCACCTTAAAATTACGCGCCGCTTCACTCCATAGACCCGCACGGGACGTTTAGGGTGCCTGACAGACACTCCAAGCATGACGAAACGGTTCTTCACCGCGTGCGACTAAACGTCGCTTACACAAGTTATTTTCGTTTCAATATGAAACAGGCCTCTTCCACCCTCTGCATTCTTTGTGACGTGCGAGAGGATTTGAACCACGTAGTATGTGAATGTACGCGGTACAGAGCAGCTAGGACGTCCCTTTTAGTGTCCTTTGGCCTTCCGAATTCTAGATAACTAGATATAAGTGTCGTGTTAGTCCCTTGGTCTAACTCCAAACGAGAATCTCGAGCGACAAAAGCTCGATTGTCTCTCCTGCGAAGCACAGGACTTGACCAGACTCTCTAAACAGGACCCTATTAATGAGCGCATCACCGTCATCCTAGTCACCAATTTCATTTTTTTCATACATCTGGTGTAGCAACCTAGGTGCCTAAACTGCCGGGTAAACTCACCAGTATATTTAAATACCACTATATCTCTCTCCCACTCACTTCCGTCTCGCAAACTGCTGCGTACTCATAAATATCGCTTTGCTGCTAGGCATGCTAATGCTGTGTTTTCATAAGGCCGTATTAAGCAGGAGGCAACATTTTCCAAAGCTCTAAATACATGAAAAAGGTACACACGCAGAGCATGCATAGGCAAGTACAGTGGCGACTTCTGCCTTAGAATTGTATATTGCATTCATGAAGATTTACGAGTCGCGGACCAATCCCAACCCACGTTCTTCCGATCCACCTTGTGGTGTCCTCAAGCACTTATATATGTGTGCCTAAAAATTGGCCGCGTATCTGCTCCTTTCACCGCAACTGTCGACAAAAGAAGATAGTCTTTGTCGACATCTGCCAAGTAGGTGCCTCACTTCGCTTTCCCGCTCACATCTCATGTTGCCCTCTTGTGTAGCGCTCCTCCCAAGGTAAACACGCTCAAGGTTTGCTCAAGTCAGCTTACATTTACCGCGTTCCACTGCTCCAGGACGGGTACCTCGTTGCCAGCGCTGCTGTACGGCGGAAACGCGCGTGAATCGAGGCGCCCTACTTCAACGTTTACAGAACCGCGGTGCGCTAGTCCACGTGCGTTGCAAGCAGAACGTGGAACGTATCTAGTGGTACCATTTGCAACTGCTGCCGCTTGATTTTTTTTAGATGCCGCCACAAGCTATAGTGGCGTGGGCGACAGCAGACGACAGTGTGATTTTTTTTCTGCAGTAGATGTAGTATGTCATTTCGCAAAAATCAAGCATCTATGAATTTTTGATAAAGAACACTGTAAATATCCCTTGTGTATTAACTTTCTGTCTTATATCTGCGTAATGTCTTGTCTTTGTTCAACATTGTTGACAAGTATGAACATATAAACTGGCCTTAGACGTTTAGATTTGGCTGTGAGTATATAAGACTATTGCGCAGACTTCGTTTCACTTTGGCCGGGTGGTTGAATCGAGTCACGGACTGACAGACAGACAGACCAAACAGTTTGTTTGTTTAGACTTCTAGTAATAAACCATTGGTAAGCAGGGAACTCTTTTACAGAACGATAGTTTTTCTTGGGCTACTTAAACCCAGAAATTTTGGTCTGTCTGTCTGTCTGTCTGTCTGTCTGTCTGTCTGTCTGTCTCTCTGTCTGTCTGTCTGTCTGTCTGTCTGTCTGTGACAGGCGTTAAATGGACAATGAGTTGACTACAAACCGCTTCACTTCAGTAAAATGTATTGACTGCCGGATCTGAACAACAAATATCTCAGGTTTAATGCAAACTGCACATAATTGTAACCTCCAAGTTCAAACCTATTAAGGTAGTGATATGCCACATGGTGGAATTTTCCACAATCACTAAGTGATGTCCCTGTGTAACGTCCTCTGCCAGCTTGCACTTGATTTGCTAATGGGCGTGAAACAAAGGCAATATGGACAACACCTTTGTGCCATCTCTGTGTGTCTTGTAACAGAGTGACCTAGGGGCGCCGCACACCTTACTCTGACTTCGAGCACTGACAACGTTTTAAAAATATAATAAACTCGTATCTCCTGCTTTCTCATTGCACAGTGCTTGGCATGTAGTCAGCATGCTGAGTGTCCCATTTTGTTTAGGGACCCACATACGCCCCAAGAAAATTCCAGCACGTAATAGGGGGTGTGCAGGGATCAGGTAATTCGAAGTCTGCCCTTCCAATTGGCCATACGTCGGTTAGGAAGCATTGTTTCCGGCCGAACTAAACTCCAGTGAAGCATGAACTCCCCAATCTTTCCAATAAAGCAATAATAGACGTCTTTTAAACGGCACGCAGCTTTTTTTTTGTCCGAGAGCCTCATGTGGCCAATTTTTGGGCGAAAAATCGGCCTTGCTACTTGGCACAGAAAATGTCCGGTGTAGCAGAAAAGAAGTCATTAATAAGTATCGCCCGGCAGAGCAAAAACCTTTCGCCTTCAAACCACGTAGAAGACATTAGTGCCCGAAAATTTTTATTTAAAAGGTGTGGTGTTTTATAGTGCCCCGAGCGCCTGTTCTGCCGCAAAGGATGTTTTATTCATGGAGAGATCTTACAATAAAGTCGATCTTTCCATTCTCCAGTTGAATCGCATGTTTCGTCACGTCAGCAGCTATGTATGAGAGTTAGGTACCTAAACCGCGGAGTTAAATTGCTGTCTCCGTGTAAAATCCTAACCGTGAAATTCAAGACGACCCAGAAGCAAGGCCAAACGGACTCGATACCAAAACGCTCCTGGTTACCGTTGGCCTGCCTAGGTGGCGTTCCGGGTTCGCTACCATGTTCAGTCCACTTCTCTCTGAATTTGTACGTGCTGTATTTTACTACGGTTCATAATAATAGTTGTGTGAAAGACTGCATGTGTCTCGACAAACAGAAACAGGCAAGTGGCAGTGTGTCACATATGCCAGTTGGCCCAGTGCCGTGGCACGGACTATCAGCGCGACTGAAAAACGTGTGCACGGCAGCGGGGCGCGCGCCATCGACCAGCGATAGTGCCGTATGCAATGGCGTACACGTTTACGTGTTAATTCGGAGTTTCTACTGTTCCCTGCACCATTCGTACAGTATTAAAATATGCACTAAACTCCAAACTCATTCAACCTGTTTTGCTAATCTATAGGGCTGGTTTACCTTTTATTCGATTGTATTCGATATTGTCGGCATCGGCCAGTTGCAGAAGCCAACCGTAATGCTTTGTAACTCTTGTGGGGGAATGTAGCTGGTGAGTTGCACGTCTATACTTTGTTTAGTATAGACGTGCAACTCACCGCAGCTACAGCTAATTTATTTGAAGCTTGCATTCAATGCGGTATCAGCCTTATTATAAAGATGCATTCATTTCAATGAACCAAACTGCCATTGTGTCTTCATGGCTTCTTTAAAAGATAGGTTTGCGGCTCACACGACACGCATGGATAACCCGCCAGCCTTTACTGATTGCCTTACTTCCTGTTTTCTTGTTTTCAGGGTAATGGTACCTGTCATGTTCCTGATTATATGCATGCAGTTGCTTCCGCTGGTGGTTCAAGGACCTACCACTGGACAATACTACCGGAACGTTCAAGATATGATTGACAGGCACTGGGCCGACTTCCTGCTCCAGATATACAATTTCAAGCACGAAGTACACTCGGTAAGAGGTCTTGCGCTGAACGGACAGCTACTAGAGGTCACATTCGACACAGTTGGGGCGAGAGGGGTAGGGTTTAATTAAGTTGAATTCATTTTGCTCTTTCTGTTACCCTGCTAACCCTGACTGTTAAGCACTTTTTGTTACGTTTACTTGGCACATGTTTGAGGTTCTTTAGATGCGAAGCAGCTTAAGGTCGAGCCTGTTCCCTCCGCCGTTGTGTGGGCGCCGTTGTGCGGCGTCCACACCCCCACTGCGCATGCCTGGCCAGGCACCGCTGATGATGATTGTGGCAGGATGCCCCTAGAGATTGGCCAACCAAAGAATCCATCACGAGATAGCTTCGCGTTCAGCCACCGTCGTCATCTTCCCGTAAGGGAACACTGAGTAGTATGCGAGGCATTCCTCCTCTCCTCTCTGACGCTCCTCTCCTCTCCGACATTCCTCTTCTCCTCTCCAGTATTGCGCAACGAATGGCAACACCTGCGGCTCCGCGCGCAATAATGCGAAGCAGCTTAGGGTTACAGACGCGACGGTAGCCGCTGCATACTCCGCTGGGGCCCCACTGTAGCTCCGCGGTATAAATGACGCGCGCACGCGCTCCGCTCTCTCATTCTCCTCCCGGAACACCGCGATCGAACTGAAAACAAATGGGAACTTGAGTCGACCCCATGGCTGCTTCGCATACTACTCAGGGTTCCCCTACGGGAAGATGGTGAATTTTTTTGCTTCTCTTTTGTTTTCTTTTTTGCCCTCTGCTGTATCTTTCAATCTGTTCGACGCCGTTGCTGTCAATCACATGGTGGGCAGTCGCCCCGTCGAGCTGCTCCGTGCAGCTTTTTGCGGCCACTCCTTTCCCTGTACCCATCTGTACCCATCTGCCATAGTGAATGATATCAATAAGATCGTGACTTTAGGATGAAATCCGCCAAAAGATAACTCACTAAGCTGGAACCAAGTGGCCCACCTTTTCCACCTTTGCGGTTGATAAGAGCACAGCTTGGAAAGTAAGTAATCATGATTATGTTTTTGATGCGGTAGAAGCGTAGTAGCGTATTTTTTCAACAACACGGAGGCAGGGGCGTTGTTTTCGTGAATTCTCGGCCAAAGTGGACAGGAGGGAGTGGTAGAGCGGTAGGAGGAGATAGAGGGACGAGGGAGGAAAGTGCATAAAGTTCGTAAACACAAATATTGCAAGCATCCGGAATTGCACTGCCAGTGCAAGCCCCACAGAGAGTGGGTCGAATGATTTTTCGTGAATTTTTGTTCTAATGCCCGATACCCCGAGGAAAATTAATCCTGTTGGCATCTCTAACTGTTGTTCAAAAAATTTCTGGAGTTTCACGCGCGAAAGCTACACTTAGGTTATGAAGAGCGCCCTAGAGAAGAACTGAATATTAATTTAACCATTCCGAGGTGTCTTACGCGGGCCGGAATTTCGGTGCACACGCGTTTTCGTTTCTCGCCTCAGTCACAACATACAAGGCGCCATGGACCGGTTTGAACCCGTGGCCTTTCGGGCAGCAGCGTGACGCCTTAAGCACTGCACCAACCCAGCGAATATTTTAATGGAGGGTAGGTCGTTTAGATGTTGACGATGTTATTTCGGACTCATGTAATCAGTTTTTTGACCCGCTGCCACAAGTTTGTTGTCATACTAGTTTGTAAATCTTATTCCAAGGACATTTGATGGCATATTTGGCCCACCCCTTATTTTCGTGTTTTTGGGGCTTATCTTAAAGGCTCTAAATGAAAGAGGCAACTATATTCTTAGGGGTGAGCAAAAGGGTGACGACAATTCAAGGCTGCAGTATGCCAGACGAATACTGACAGCTTTACCGTAAAGTTCCGTTAGAACGCCCACCCAGACTACACAGATGTCAAGTGAAATATACGGGATGGGCGATCTTTCGTGTCAGATGGGAAAAAAAATAGAAAGTGGCCGCACAGCCCACCAAACCTGCGGGGATATCAACAACAAATACCAGATGAATGTCGGCTCAAGTGCGGAAAGGACAAGTAAGTGACCGCATCAACACATGAATAGATGATTCCCGTTTATTTTTTTCACTCTTCGGCGCTGAACCCATCGAGTTCTGGGAGTGGGCGACTTTGGGATATTTTAGTAAATTGAATATTGCACCCCTAAAGGGGAGTGAGCGATGTTTCGGGGATGGGCGTTCGCTCGGAACTTCACGGTATTTGTGCCTACAAAAATAAGCTTGGCAACAGGTAATTGCTAAATAAATCCATGGCACGACAGTGTTTGGGCATTCTATGCATTGGGCACTCTATTGGCATTCTATGCATTCACTTTTATTTTGTGAGTATAATTGATTGCACAATCGAAACTTACGAAAGATTTGTTGCTTCAGACTTGCAAGCATTTTTGCAAGGAGTAATTTAAAATTTGTCCGAAAATTGCTACTAAATTGGACGCTGAACGTATTAAGATGGTGGCATTTATTGCCTGGAATAAAAGTTGAGGGACGCTCTAATGACATTTTTATCGCGTATTGAGCTATTTCCGCGGGGAAAATCTGCATGCAAACTACTTATTTCGTTTCGATAAACTCATCGGCCCATCTTTTGCTTTTTTAAAGCGACAGGCTCGTGTGCAACAGTGGTGGCGACATTCCAAGTATTCAGCGTGTTTTTTGGCCCATTTGATCGGCCTACCTGTTTTTTAATTTTTTTTAATGCAATATATGTCTAACCCCCAAGTTTTCATTCCGGTGAAGCCGATACACTTGGCGACGCTTCGGTGCTCCTCCTCGCCACTGCCGACCCCGCTCTCCAACTCTTATCCCCCTCGTCACTCCCGATGCCTCTTTCACAAGCTGCGCTATCGGATGATAACGGTGGTAGCGCCGTTATCAGGCGTTACCAGAGCAACTTGCCCGCTTTAAACGCCAACGTGAGCCCATGATTCTTTTTAAGCATAAAAGGCTCTCGGCGCGACATTTTCGCCTGGGTATTTTACGTCTAAGCACGCGCCCATCACCGGTTGCCGGTTTATGCGTGCAGTGGTTGGCGGTGAAGTAGGGGGGTGTGCATGCACAGGTAGCCTTAATGCCGCTTCCGACCACATGTGCTTTGTGCTGGCGGGAAATTTAAACGTGGAAGTCTCGCTGCGCAATGCGACGTCAGCTGTCCTCAATGGTCGAGAGGTTTGGTTTTGGGTTTGTGTGTTACAGAGGCAGTTAAATGCCTACGACGCGGGACGGAAAGAGACGGCGACTTGTTTGTCTACTAGAATAAAGCTCGAGTTCTTTCAGGTTTTAGCTCCATATGAACAAACGCGTGCAGTTCGTTCGGAAGAAGAATAGCGGGAATCGAAGGAGCTTCTACCGGAACAGAAGCGGGAATGGGTGCGAAAACATCAGAAAGCCGCCACCTCCGCCGTTTCCACTGCAAGTTCCAGCTCGCCGAGTAGCTGGGAATGTCTCCCGGATGGACAGCAACGTTGACGTTACCGAATATTTCTTGTTCAGTTTAAAGGGCTTTTAGAGCGACAATTCTGGCGGTGCATTTCACTTCTAAGCCCACGCATATAACTAGTTCCTGGTTTATCAGGCACGAATTCTTAGTGGCGGGAAGGGAGGAGGGGGGCCGTGCACCACAAAAATAGGTTTGATGCCCTCACTGATGATATGTCCGTTGTGGTGGAAGGAGTTTTAATTGTTGACGTCTACCGCCTCAATGAGGACGTTCCCGTGTCCTCGGTGGACGCGCGGATTGGCTTGGTGTGTTATGCACAGAGTAAGATACCTACGACGCGGGAGCGAAACAGACAGCAACATGTTACTCCACTAGAATAAATCTGGATCGCTTCAAAGTTTTATTGGGATCAGTGCTAATCGGCGATCGGAAGAGAGTTTTGTTTCGTGACTTTGTGCACTTTGTCCAGCTTCGCAAGTCATCCTTGTTCACAAAGTGGAAGGGCACAACTTTTTTGTTTTTTTTACTTACCCTTCCCATCTTTTTCTTTCCGGCTCATTCTCTATTTTTGCACCCATTATTTCCCTCTCCATCCTCATTACCCTTCCGTATGTGTAGGGTAGCCGAACGGACGCTTCCCTGCACGTTTGCCTTTGCCGTTTTTCTGCTGTTTTTTTTATTCCTTCCTTCATCTGCCTATGCATGTGACTATCTTTTGGGAATTCTCCCAGACAGCCGGGCTTAGTGCACAGTTAAAGGAACAACGCATGAACACAGCGGTTCACATAATTGTCAGACAATAACGGTGCCTCGCGGGGGCCTTTGATCGCAGGGTCATAAGCTGGCAGCAATCATAATATTGGAGCTCCTAAGACGTGGCGTGGCTCCACCAGATGGCCGTACTGTTGTCAGTCCGCATAAACACCCAATTCAGTAAAACTTTAATGCCTTTCCACTCGGTGAAGAAGGATGACCGGCGAAGCTGGGCGCAGTCCAAGGAGTGCAGGAAACAATATGTTTGTAATTTTCGATTGAGCATACTTGGAGGTACTGGAGCTTCATTCTAGCGGACAAACATGGGGCTATTCGTTTCACTCCCGCATCGTAGACTCCTTACTGCCAGTGTAACACACCACTCCACACCGCCCAAACACAGATGACAGCAGCCAGGTCGCATTGGGGCGGGAGGCGCAGCCGTCCACGTTTAGATCCCCCACCAGCACAATGCATATGCCATGCGTGAGGGCATAAAAATAGCTACGCGTGCACACCCCCCCTCCCCTTTCGTTCCTTCCAAAACCAAGCCATGCACGCATAAATCCATGTACGCATGCTTATACTTGAAATGAAAAAAAATGCATTTTTCCAACCGCTTCATTACAGAGGGGCGATTTCCCTTACAAACCGGGTGAACTTCCCAAGCGTTGTAGTCCCACACAAGCGTCGAGCGCCAGGCTGGGGCGTCGCTTGTACCCATTAATTTTCCGGTGGCTGCCCGGCGCCACCAAGCAACACACATGCACATGGGGGCTTCTACCGCTGCGGTGGAGGCTCTACTGGATGATCGCCTGTGGCAGGACACGCCGCGAGACTGTTTCAACCCCCGCCAAAGCGGTGTTCAGAAGGCCGGGGTTGCCCCGTCAGATCGACAAGGGTCAGGGGCCCCTCGCAAAGTAAAGGAAGCTTTAAAAGTGTAAATTCCCCTTTCAAAGGTCCGCACTCGACCAGGGACGCCTGATGCAATTAAAGGAAACGGTGGGTACTCGGCGCTGCGCGGATTCGAACACGATACATCCCGCATACGAGGCGAGTGCAGTTCCTCTCAGCCATCGCTGCTGCACGCACGCGAGAATGAATGAATGAATGACCTTTATTTGGGAAGAGGCCTGAGGCACTGGTGGGGGTTGGGGGGAAAAGGAAAAGGGAAGACCCGTATTACAAATAATGATCCCATGACGTTGTAATCGTTTAGAGTTCCTCTTCCGGTTAGCTGCAGGCACAGCTTGAGTGTTCACATAGGCACTAATCGTTAGTATGTGGAGCACTGTCAGGAAGGTTCACACGAGTACAGTCGCGTGCACGAACACTTGAAAAAAGGGTGCGAGTCAGTCAGCCACTATACAACTTTGTACAGACCACTTTGTACAGCAAAGTTTGCTACCCTTTCAAGGGTGCGTGGATCGCCTCTAATAAGCTGCAAGTGCTCAGATAGTGATTGTGGGGCCGCCTGGGACTCTAGGAGTTGCTCTCTGCTACTTGAGAATGTTGCGCAAGACCAAATTAAATGAAAGAGGTTGGGGATAGTATGTGACGCACAGAAGGTACATTTAGATGCCGAAGCCTGATTTCTTGTCCATTTAGAAATGACGTCCGGTGTGTAAGCCGCATCCGCATACACCTTGTTGGCGAATACTTCTTCTCGTCTCGATAGCGTCTTTAAAGGTGTCAAAAAACCAGGTGGGGAGCCTTCAGCTAATCGTTGTCTGCTGAGTAGTTTGAATCTTCGGTACTCTTGTTGACAGTTGGTAGTGGGTACGTCTGTTTGGGCGGACGCAGCGCACTCAGTGACGACAGGGGGGACCAAGGGAGGATTTTGTACACACTCCCGGGCGCGCCGTAGTGGAGGGCTCCAGATTAATTTAGATCACCTGAGGATCTTTAACGTGCGCCGAAATCTCGTGCACACGGGCGTTTTTGCTTTTCGCCTCCATCAGAAAAGTGGCCGCCGCGGCCGGGAAGCTTCGCTCTAAAAAGCCGTTGAGGCAGAAAGTTAGGCTACTTTGTTTTGCTTGAATACATTTCCTGGCGAAAACAAGACAAGAATGCCTAGCAAGCGTCCTGTGGGCTTCATTCGTTGTCGCTGTACTGCTTTCGCTGGTGGAACGTTTTTAAAGGTAAAGTGGCGACAGCTCCTTTTCCCTTGCTCCTTTCACTCCGGCCTCACCCGCGTCGCCGCGCGCCCTTCAACGCTCGCGGTGGTATCACGCCCGGTTATCCCCCTCAGGAATCAGGCGCCCCCTGAAACTCTACGGGGCTGGAAACGCGAAGAGATTTTCTTGTGGAGTACTTGTCATAATGATCCACAATTTTGTGAAGAGGCGTTTGCACAATTTAGAGGATCACATTCTAGCAGAGCCCAGCAAATGATGCGATGTTTGCTTACATGTGCAGCCTGCTGGAGCAAGCACAGTTAGTGAACACCAGGATCAAACTTCAGCGTAGCAAGTTCCCCTTTCGCGGTGGTTTTGTCCTCGCACTCACGTGAGCGAGCTGTGGTCGTGCAATCTGGTGGCCGCAAAGAGTGCTCACGCTCGGTATTAGGCACGTCTGATATTGAAATGAGGAAGTCTGAAAGTTTGCTTGGGCTTGTACAGCAAAGCTGTCTATAGCTAGGATCCAGCAGATCGTCTCCGTCAACAGAGCGACGTCGACAAGAATCGCACGCGAGTGTAGTACCACGTTGCGCCGCCCACTCAAATCCGCTGGATCGTAAAACTGTGCGTCGAATGTTCGTGGTATGAAGAAAAAAACTCATAAAATCAAAAAGGTGGCCCTAAAGCCTTCATATTTAATATAAAACGGCTTTTATTTCATAAAAAATGTCTTCCCGGAAATGCACTTGTGTTCAAAGATGAAGCCGACTTTAAGGGTATTGTTGTAAGCTTGGTCTTCATAAGATGCATTCCCACGTTGAGGGTTGCACAGTGAAGCGCGTCCATCGTCGCAGGAAGTATCATTACAGAAAGTGGCTCCAACTCTTGTTTCATTGAAACTATACTGAAAAAAATTATATGACAAATAGTCGGTAAGACGAATGTAACATTACGCCGAGTTATAATTAGATTACATTGAACACAGTGAAGTTGTAAATATTGTGAAATTCTTGTCTGCTGTAAATACACGAGTGTCTGCAGGTGGGAATCGGACAGTCCCATGTTTGTCCAAGGAATGATACCCTACTTCGTCGAAGTTTCATTCAGGTAATTAACCAGGAAGTAAGCTCAATGGCTAATTACAAACAAATGTGTTTTGCTTCGCGCACCCCTTGGACTACAGCACGGTCACAGCATATTCTCGCTCACGTTGAGGCACAGAACCACAGCTTTGCCGGTAAACCTTCTCCACAGAGTGGAATAGCGCTGTATTTTCTTCCGTTCGTGCGCTGAAGTTATATATCAAGCCCCGCTCAGCCGACCTCCTTCGGAATTTGACAGACGTAAATACAACCTTAAAGTTGTATTTATGTGGAAGTTTGTGCGGAATTAAGTAATTGCGCACAGCTTAGAGCACTTTTTCCGAAAAATTTTAATGCGAAAGGCGCATCAACTTACATGGACCAGCCAGATGCCATTAGCACAGTAACGTCTCTTAAAATGCTGGCGCATACTTTGGCAAGAAATGCCGCAGGCTGTAGTGGATCAATCCCCTATAAAGCATTTTGCGTCGAAGCCACAAGTGCGCAGACCAGTAAGCAACTAAGCACGATTGTAGGCGCTTAGTCTCTTGCACAGCCACAGTTGGTTTATTTCCCGTGTTTGAACAATAACGTTTTGCCACAGGTTAGCTTTCCTACTAGTATGTCCCAGAGGGAGACTGCAGGCCTTAAAGGTTTAGCCAACCTGGAATTTTCGAAAGGTGAAAATAACCTAGTCATATTTCTTGATGCATGGAAGGCGCACTGCGAAATAGCTGATCGTCACGTGTAAAGGACGCAGGTTTCCCCTGCAGTCCCTTGTCCCGTGGCAACAGTGCACTATTTACTTAATAAACTCGTTTCCGACCGCCTTTTTCGTGCACATATATCGAGGAAGTTCAGAGTCCCTGCTGTTTCAGATTCGGAGCCGGACACATTAGATGCCACATACGGCTGTCACTTCAGCTGCGAACCGAATTAAAAATTAAAGCTGCCTAATTTAGCAAAAACGACAAAGAATACGTCTCTCAGTCGGTGAAAATAAGTGGAGATGTGCAGGGAACTTTACATTTATGACCTCTTGGTTCCCATAAGAACAAGTTATAACTACTCGAGTTGCTTAGGTACAAGACATGATTCAATCAATTAATGAATCCACACCCTCGGTTGTTTTTTCTTAATGGACGTCATCGCATAAAGGCGCTATTAGCAGACGCACGGGCAGAAAAAAATCCCGCCATCTCCATGAAGTGAATAATGATGAGAGGGGCAAAGCTAAAATTCTTATCGGTAAAACCGTGAAACATTCGCCCGAACATCATATAAAGACTCGACACGTCAAGCTTACCACCGCTCCGTTGACAAGCCCGTCGACGACATCGATGTTTGTGGTGATTATGTAAGGCTTGTTTGGGACGATGAGAATCTCCATTGGTAAGTTGGCGAATTCGGTGTGTGACATTTTAGCCACCTTGGCCGTCGCCTTCTGCAGACCATCTTGTGTCGCGTACCCCCGGTACGTGTGGTGGTGGTGGTGGTTCCAGTGAAATGGCGCGTACCCACTCAGGGGGATTGGCCAGGAAATGGGCGCCTTACCGAAAGAAATTAGGTAAATTTTGAAGGGAAAGAAAAATTTTTCATTATTAGGATGGATCAGCAGTAGATGAGTAGAGAAATAAAAGTAAGGAGATTAGAGAAAGAAAGAAAAAAAAGGTAAAAACGAACACCATTTAATGAAAATTGGAAGTAAGAAACACGAAGAAAGTGGTAGAGACGAAGCAGTGAGCTTGGCGCGCATATTCTTGACAAGAAAATCCAGTTAAGCTAAATGCTGTCTACCACGGCAGACGGCCTGATTCCAGGATGAATGAGCGCAACGCACTGCAAAGATCCCCGTAGCAGAATCCCAGTTCCTTCGCCCCGAATGACAAAATAACTGTAGCAGACAGCGGGAGGTTTAGCCGGCTGCATGTACTTTCTAAGTATCTTCGTCTTATCGAGGAGAACCGTCGGCAGGAGAGGAAGAAATGGTCGATTGTTTCTGGTTCTTTGCAAAAGGCGCATAACGGCGACATAGCCAGATTAGAGCGGTGCAAGTAATAATTTAAATTTAGCACGCGACAGCGAAAGCTAGTGAGGGTTACTTCACAAGCTCGCGACTGGCTAATGCTGCACTTCCATGAGTACCGGAGGTGCTCGAGCTCCGAGCCGTCGTAAGTAGAATCAGGCAGACTTTGAAGTAAGCACAGCCTACGGAAGCGAGCCGAAGTTATGAGGGAAATGGGCGGCAGAACCTCCACTAATGGACCGCCCAATGCCATTCCCGCCAGAGCATCCGCCGATTCGTTAAGCCAGATACCTGCATGTCCAGGTACCCAGACCAAACGAAGTTCACGAAGGGAGGAAGGCGCTAAAGAAGCAAGGACTCGACGTAGGGGGGATGAAGTTGAAGAAGTAAGGGCAGCACAAACAGAAAATGAATCCGTGAGAATTATTGCCTGTCGTTTCGAGGAACCAAGCTTACGAAGGGCCAAGACTATTGCGAGAAATTCTGCGTGGAAAGATGTAGTAAAGTTGGGCAGCCGGAGGGAAAAGGCCCAATCTAGACTGGGAGAAAAAATACCTACGCCTGCCCTCTCCTCCCGGACAGAAGCATCGGTTGCAACAATGGCGTGGAATGGGAAACCGTTCAGATGATCCTGTA
Organism: Haemaphysalis longicornis; assembly: GCF_048455015.1. Classification (NCBI taxonomy): domain Eukaryota; kingdom Metazoa; phylum Arthropoda; class Arachnida; order Ixodida; family Ixodidae; genus Haemaphysalis; species Haemaphysalis longicornis. Next base: position 227,382,902 of record NW_027526203.1, on the reverse strand, counting down.
GGAGGCCTGTTAAAAGGTTCAGAGGGAGTAATTTCGCGTTAGAGGGAAAGATTTCATCAAAAGAAATATCTAAGTGCGACACTCTGTCAAGTACTGGAGCCGACAAGGGGGCCACATTTAATGGGCCAAGCAGAGATTGTACAAAGACCGCCTGTGGATGTTTGAACCGCGGCCATGAACTACCGAAGAACAACGAAGGCCATGTAACGAAGGCAGTTTGCGGCCGGGATATGGGCGATTCCATGACTCGTAAAAATGCATCTACGGTGAGGGCATGCATGCGTGAGACTAATTGAGGAATACGGGCTTCCATGTATAAAATTTTAATTGGTACATAACGGGGAAGACCCAGACATAAACGTAGAGCTTGTCTTTCGAGCATTATCAACGGGCGAAGTTTGTAGTGGAGACTCCCGGAGAATAGCACACATCCAAATTCTAGAATTGGTCGGACGTACATTTTGTAAATCATTAGTGGGGTGTCACGACGCATGCCCAATCTTTTGTGACTTAGCCCTCTCAAGAATGGCACGGCCCGAGCCCCTTTAGTAGTAATGTAATCTATTTGTGGACGCGAATTGAGGGTATATTCATATAAAATACCCGGATATTTTAAGGAATGGCCCTGAGGAATGTCCTGTTGCCGGCAACTAAGAGATATGAAGACTGGGCCGCTCGCTGGAAATGGAAGCAGAGCACATTTGTTCACATTTAGGGTCAAGCGAAGGCCATCGAGCCAAGCCTCTAAGGCGCTTAAATACGACAGCATACGCCGATACAATGTGTGTATATCCCTGTCTGAAGTGAAAAACGTAATATCATCCGCGTAAATATACACCTGAATGTCTGGAACCGAGCTCATTAAAATATTGAACAGCACGGGAGAGAGAACAGAGCCCTGGGGAACACCTCGAGTTTGACTGTATATTGGAGAGGACAGGCCCTGCTGTGAACAAAAGAATTTTCTATCCGACAAAAAATGCCAATCCACGAAACAATGTAGTCTGGAAAAGGATAACGCTGGATTGTGTCAAAAAGAATTTGGTATTCAACGCTATCGTAAACTTTAGCAATATTTAGGGTAATCAACACGCCCACTTTTCGTTGGCGTGCCAGCTGAATGCGACTCTCCAAATCAATGTGGGCCGACCAAATTGAGCAGCCAGGCCTGAATCCTATCTGTTTAGGGTTCAAGGCGTTCTCGCGTTCTAAAACGTTTTCAATTCGATGTAGCAAGATTCTTTCTACTAGTTTTACGAAATTCGATGTGAGGGCTATGTTTCAAATATTATCTAACGCGTATCCAAGACCTTCTTTTTTAAGGAAGCGGACGATCTTTGCCAGCGGTACGTGTCTTGAGCTCGCAGGCGACGAACGACAACCTCTTCTTCTTCCTCTCCTCCTTGTTGGGTAACAACGAACGCGTTGAACATTTTGACCTCTTCGGACAGTCTTTGGTTGGCCAATCCCTAGGGGGATCCTGCCACAATCATCATTAAGGTGCCGGATACAACAGCAACGAGGGACGGGACAGGGACCGAGCAAGAGGAGCTTCGCCCCTAAAATAGCATGCTCAGGCACATTTGTACCACATGCAACTAACCGAATAATGCATTCTAAAGAAGCAAAACAAACCCGAAAAATAAACATCGCATCAATGGGGAACAAGAAAAACAATGAGCTAAATCACAAAAAGACACAAAAGGGGACACAGAAATTTAAAAAAAATTATTAAAGCACAGGCTCTTAACGACGACACTTCATATACCATTGGTTACCGCAAACAGTCCGCTTTGTCGCAGACACAAGAGGTACGCTTGGGTCACGAAAAAGTTACAGGCTTTATATACAACAATGAACATAAAGAATACATTAATAAAAAAACTGTGGATGAAGGGAGAAAGGCTGTGGGATAGTATGGAACTCATAACGCGAGTAAAAGTGGTGCACCCCTCCATCTAACGACGAAGATGGTTGAACGCGAAGCTTTCTCGTGACGGATTGTTTGTTTGTCGTCTGACTTTGTACCTAGTTCGACCATGTCGTAAGGAAGCACTTGGATAGACGCCGGCTTCATAACGCGAGGGACCCAGGTTCGATTCCGGCCACCGGTAGCGCTTTTTTCTTTCACTTAACCCACGGTCATTCATCATCATCGTCAGAGGAACTTGGCTTTTCTGCAGGGTGTTTTCGTGTTACAGACACAATAAGTGAGAACACAAAGGCTTCGCTTTAAAATGACACAAAAGTAGCAGCGGCATGCAAATAGATTGCGCACAAAGTTTACACAATGAAGGTGCACAAGCTCGGACTGGAACAGCTGTTCGCTAAGCAGACACCAAATCGAGCCTCACCCCCCAACGGCAGCGTTTGTAACTAGCCGAGAGTATGTGTTATAACACAACACATACTTTAAAACATGAAAGAGGTCACAGCTTTTCAGGACATATTTCAAATTAGGTTAGATACTAAGAAGCAAGGTGCCACCGGCAAAAACAAGCTCAAAGTCATGTAAAGTTTACCGCAGTGGCACGGCAATTTTACGCAACCGAACATTTTCTAAAATTATAATGGCTCACAGTAAAGTTCATACTCAAACTTAGTACTGAATAGCTACACAGAACGCATTGATTTGCAGGGAACGCACAGGGAAAGATGTACATTTGGAGCGTTCGTGTTTTCTTACGTCGAAGTTACACATGGGGTATAAGGTGTGCCGTAGTTGAGTGCTCCGGGTTAATGTTTAATCGCCTGTGGATCTTTAACGTGCGCCGATGTTTTCTTACGTTGGTTCCCTCGCACTTCCCCGAGGGGGAGAGTGTGTAAGTGCGAATGCACGGTTGTTGATTGCGCGATTACGGTGGATATCGTGATCTTGGAGTGGAGAGGAGGCGCCCAACACCCGCAGTCACTGAGCCGAGAGAGGAGGAGGAGAGTAGCGCCCGCCGTTACGGCGAGGGCTACACGAGCGCCCTCACGCGTCGGAATGCGGAGCGCCCGCTACGCGAGCGAGAGCTCTCCCGCCCGAAGTGGAGAGGAGGCGCCCAACACCCGCAGTCACTGAGCGGAGAGAGGAGGAGGAGAGTAGCGCGCGCCCATCTCCCCCCGTTGCTAGGGAAGACGAGGAGGAAGACGAGGAGCGCGCGCACCCGCAGCTGTTGCTATGCGGACGACAGCGGCGGACGATTCAGGCTTGCTTAAGAAGTGCATTCGCACTTAAAAAACATTTGCCGCGTATCTGCTCACTTCACCCAAATGACGCCACAATACGATAGTCTTCTGCCGCATCTGCCACATGAATGCCTCTCTTCCCTCCCCCGTCCACCTCTCATGCTCTTCCCCTTCTTTTAGCTGCTGCTGCGACGACAAACACGGAGTTAGTTTGATAAAGTCAATTCAAATTTCCTGCGCTCCACTGCTCGCGCCCTCTACTGGAACCTATTGTTACGGCTGAACTTGGAACACTGGCGCGAGGTACATTCTCGCGTGAAGTTTTTCTGTGTATATTTTGATCAAAATATCTTTTCAACACTTTTTTATCTACTATCGCAAATATCAAGCAGCAAGACAAGTTTATTGAATGAACACAGCGAGTACCAGTTTTGCATTGATGTTTTGCCTAAAATGTGCCTAATGTTTCCTTTTTGCTGAACTATGTTGGCGAGGTTGAAATCTTATTTCTAGATCTAGTGGTTTGGAAAAGTTTTGCCCATATGAACCTCCCGTACAAGAATTCTATTAACAAGCATTCAGGCCATAAGGCTGAATTCAGTGACCGACACGCACAGGCGCTGACCGAAATTTTCTGTTTTAAGTAGCCGAGGGAAGGCTGACGTCTTTTAAAGCAACCAATGGTGAAATGAAGTGCGCGCAATACTGTGTTCTGATTTTTGGCTTGCGGGGCGCATGACAGCCACTGTTCCTTTTCGTTTTAAATGTTACCCGAAGGCCAGAGACTTCGTAGACAGAGCAAAACAAATCCAGGCCACTGTGCTCACAAAACCATCACAAACACCTGTTGGTCCCAGTTCATCAGTGTCCCTTCAAAATGAACCTCTGCTGCATTAAATTTCAGGAGGGATCAGGGATCTAAAGTGTCTACTGCGGGGCTTAGTTGATATGATTACGTTTTACGTTTTTCTCAAGTGTATCGGATTAAGCACTGACGGAGATTTCTCCGCAAATTAAGTAAATTCGACTAGGCAGCAAGAGGAACAGATAAAATGGCGCCAATTCAGCAGCAAAATTCCGGCACTTCCTCTGCGGAACATTCACGAGGCCAAATTTTTTATTGCCTGTGGCTGACCAAAGCAATGTCAAACTAAAATTGTATTCGAGGCTTATAAAAAAAATTTGTGGTAAAAATTACAAATAGTGTTTTTATAGTGACAAGGCTATTAACCAATAGCTGTGAAAGCCACATCGGCAGTCAGTGTGATTGTTCGCGGAAAACATCCATTGCGAGACGCCTCTGAAGCGCCGAGGACGTCGTGTACTCTCGGAGGGGCTGTTGTACCAACGCAACTGCTTTTGGACAGAAAAAAAGCATTATCAATGCGTCATAACCTCCCTGCCTCTTCTGTTGAGGAGAGTTGCCCAACTCGAGCAAATAATATCGTACGAACCAAGAAGGGAACCCATGGCGGCGCCGTTACTTAATAAAACAGTCTACTGGGTTTTACAACGCTTTATCGGATATAGTGAACTTTCGGTTGGCGGACACGGCGAGCCAAGTCAGTGTACTGACTGCCCGCTTTCGATTGCTTTCCTAAGTACTTCACAGGCCCCTTGATACGTCTTGTTCAGTTGAAGGAAACGGGTATAGATTCAGCCCTTTTAAACATAAATTCCTCGGTAACGTTTGCTGTCAAAAAAGTTTCATTCAGGTATAAACTTCCCGCTATTCAGAATAAAGGGATGGATTGTCTCCCTGTAATACTTGACAATAATTAATCGTTGTTGCAGGAATGTCAACCTACAAAAAAGACTGCTTTGTATTTACGCAACAAAGCAAGTCACGATAAAAGCCTTGAGTTTATAACCAGACTGTTTAGGTACCTGTTTCTTTTTAAGCTGCCGTTGTGTCTCGTGCAATCACAGTATTTGTTTTTTCATGAAACAGATAGCGCTGATCCACGTGTGGTACGTTTCCGTCGACTTCCAGCTGTTCTTGGTGTCACTTGTGGTCCTTCTTGCGTTCCGATGGCAAGTACACTCCCCGATACTTTTCAATGGAATGGTTGAACAATTACAGAAAACATCGCCTCTCAATACTTCGTAAACAAAGGTTTCAAACGCAGGTCCAAATTTTGGTGCGGAACGGCGTTTCTCGTGCTATCATTGCTGAGCTGTGTGGTGTCTGCAATGCAAGTTCACAAGACGGAGATGCCGCCCTTTATGATCGCCATTACAGAGAATTTCAGGTAATTCGAAAGCATGAAAACAGGCGAGTATTCACCACGTTTCTCATTGCACTCGTCAAGGCCAGCAGGGTGGCTGATTCGGCTTCATCTATCACGGCACAACCATGGTCTTCATCCGGGGTTACAAAAAGAATTTAAACAATTAAGGAGGAAGTTTAGTTTCCCTGCTTTGTTTATTTGCATTAAATCTTTGTTGAAGTCGAGGGCAGTGCAACTAGAGGCACGTACGCTTGGGTGGAGTCCGGCCTCACTGGAGACGCCAGGACAAAACTAATGTGATGGAGAGAAAAACTTTAAAGCGATGTCGAGGTCAGCAGAGCTAGTTGCCTGCATTAGTAAGCCTGGAAAAAGTAATGACAATTGCGAAGTAAAGCTGCGAACTTCTTTTCCGGTCCGCCTAAGGCGGCAAATTAAATGCCGCCTTAGGCGGCATTTAATTTGCCGCCTTATGGGAGGCTGCATTTAATGCGGCCTCCTACCGCATTAAATGCGGTGGGAGGCCGCATGCCTCTCACCGAAAAACAGATTGGGGAGGTCGGGAAAATTGACTAGCTTTGCTTATTGCCTAAACCGCACCCACAGTTAATCAGGCAACAGCAAACGATCCTGCGGCGCATGCAGGCGGGATCGCTAGCGCATCCCGTTCTGTTACACCGAATGTACCCGGCGCAGCACGACACACCCTGCCCTTTCTGCAAAACCGAAAGAGGCACTCTGGCACACATCATAGCCGAGTGCAAAGACCTCAAGAACCCCCCACCACCCTTTCCCCCAAACACCCCCAATCCCCAACCCCCCGAGCGATGGGAGACCTTGTTGTCCAGCCCCGCCCTGCCAACTCAGCTAGCACTGACGGCCAGGGGCCAGGAGTTGCTGGATACATATGGGTCCCGTGAATAGGGAACCACCCCGTCTGGTGCCTGCGCGCACCATCGAATTTTCGAGCTCAGTAAAGTTGATTCTCTCTCTCTCTCTTCAGTTCAGAAATATGAGTGCCTGTCAGGAAAACCGTAAAAAATAATTTGCTCTTTGGTCATTTAAGTGGCAACGACAGCTGCCATTCAATTTCAGACAGGCTGCATGTTTCACCGCGATGGAATAGTATACATGTACCTCTGGGTGTTTCTCTAAAATGCTAACGTATAATATACGTCCTTTGTGTACACCCAAACAAAGACACCCCATCGTGTGTGTTTATGCAGACGAACAAGAAAGTAAATCGCAAGACATAACAAGACACTTAAAAAATTCCCCCGCATTTCCCCGAGGGGGAGAATGTGAAAGTGCGAATGCACGGTTGTCGGCCCGCTTGCGGCGCCTGCGCTCGGCCCCCGCAGCCCACCGCCTCGCCGCCTTCTCTTCCATCTCTTCCATCGGGTTTGTAGTATCACGTGTACACCACGCAGTTATCAAGCCGCTATAACGCCGCTGAGTCGCCAACGCACGCCGCTGACGACGTAGTTTGAATGCGTTAAAGATACAAGGCGCGTTACTCACACTGATATCAGCGTGGCTTCCGTGGCTTAGTCGGTAGCGCGTCGCGCTGCGGCCGCAAAGTCCTCGGATCGAAACCTGGCGCCGGATGCTGTTTCTTTTTTAAATGTAGAGGAGCACTGCGGACGCCGCCGACGCCGCCGCCGCCGCCGGCGGTGGATGGTTTGGGGTCGCTTATAAAGAGCATTCGCTCTTAAAACGCAAAATACGCCAGCTTTTCTTAAAAGAAGTCGCCGAGCATAATCAGACACGCGTACGATGCTAGAGAATGCGAAAGGTACCATCGGGATCAAAACAGAGGTATGTCGGGAAGGGCAGTGTTCCTTGTTGAAAAAAACGTGTTGGGAGACGAAGTGAAAGGCGTGGATGGGTTGAAATTATCAGCGCATGCTCTGAATGAAGAAACCTATTGACCGTCATCTTTAAGTCAACGCTTACATCTCGCACAAACTCGAGCAGTTTTCTTGGTCCTTTGAAACATCAAGTGGACCTATGTCGAGCATCCCCACCTCGCCCCTCCCTCATACGAGCGGCGTTATTTTCTAATCGTGTTTTTACGCCACTGAGCCAGAGGCCACATTTGTGGGTGAACAATTCAATTACATTTTATTTTAGCCATTGGAACACAGTGAGGCCATTCCTGGAGCACTAACGTTCTTTCTATGGATTTATTAGAGATTTGCAGCAGCATCTTAAAACATTGCCGCCTTCTTCTATGCGAGAAAGCACATCCTAATTTGTTTCATTCACTGGCACAAGGCGATTCAGCCAACTGCACGCAGATGGTATGTTTAGACTTAACCAGTTTTTTTTTTTTCCGTGACGCCCACATAGTACCCAACTAGTTCCGGCGCAGCCTCCTTCCGTGCGTGCCCAAATCTCCCCACGTTCTTCATTATTCGTTCTACAAACAAACAGTTCATCCGGAGCTGTTAATTCGCTACGGCGTTACCAAATATACTTAAACTGGGTAGTCGTTACGCGAAGGAGTTCAAGCTCTCCGATAGGGACCGTCGGCAAGCCTTACGAGGCTATGTCCACCCGTTAATTACACAACAACAACAACAACAACAACAACAACAACAACAACAACAACAACAACGTATTCACGTTGGTACTTCGTTTCCGAAAAAACGCCACAACGTGAAAACTGTCAAGGCTGACATTCACCGAATATCGCAATCTCCATGGGCATATATGGTTACGGGCTAATACGATCCTTGAATACACACTTGCCCATTTCAATAGGAGCTCGAACGTTCGTAGTAAAATGCAGAGACGTGAATACACCCTTTTTAAACCGTACTTGTGTGCGTGCTCGGAACTCTAGAGCGCTTCTGTAGTACAGTAGCGCGCTACAGTGAATAATAGAGGCGGGCCCATGCACTCAACCTAGAAACGTCAGTGTTTGAAGCACGGAAGGAAATTAATTAGCAATGCGCTCTCCCACCAAACACCACGGCATTGCGTAACAGGATCGCCTCCGTTTCGTACACAGGTCCCGCGTCCTCCCTACAGGGCACCACATTCTTAGCTCAATGCTCGCACTCCCCCCTTCAACCATCCCGAACCCTCCTCCCCATTCCTCCTCACATCCGTAACAGCCTCCGAATCCACCCCATACTTCGCCACATGCACCCAACTTTCCCCGCAGCCCGACAACTAGCACGAGCCAATACCCACGCCGAACAATACCCATTGTCAGCATGAACACTATACACTGATGCCACCCCCTACCCTCACAAATCTTCACACTGTATAGCTGTTGTTGGCCAACACACACCACCAAATGTCACGGCGGCTAGCATCCTAACTACCAACCCAACCATGGCACAGGAGGCAGACATTGCCCTTGCGCTCACCCAGCGACTCACACCTGAATTCGTCCTACCTGACTCTCAGCAGCCCATCCGCAATTTTATTCGCGGTAATATCTCTTCCCTGGCCTTGCGAATTCTCTCCACGAATCCTCCATCCGACATCCTGACCCTGTTGCGGACACCATGCCACACAGGCGTAGGCGCTAATGAAGTGGTGCACGTACGTGCTCGCGAACTTATTGACGGAGTCGCCATTTTCACTACGCCTAAACGCGATTCCCTTGCAGGCAAGCCAACCTCCCTCCTGCAATACAGGGATATTTCCTTGCACCACCAGCTCCTCCGCCGCCGATACCCATCCCCGCACCCACACCTCTCCCCGGAAGCAGGAGAAATGCTGCGCATCCTAAAAATACACACTTTCCAACATCGAACACACCTGATACACACTCTTCCACATCACTTTACTACCGCTACCTGTCCAGACTGCGGGACACTCGACACTCACTACCATTCCCTCTGCGAATGCCCCGCAGACTCATACCCCCCGTTCCCTCCCCTCACCTCTGGGAGCAGACGTTGCGCGACCCAGGGGAGTCGGGCCAAGTCCGAACTACCTCCCAGGCCCTGGCGGTCGCGGCGGCCCAATGGGCCTCCTACGCCCCCAGTACCTGACCCCGAAGGAGGAAATAACGTCTCTCTCTCTCTCTCTCTCTCTCTCTCTCTCTCTCTCTCTCTCTCTCTCTCTCTCTCTCTCTCTCTCTCACACACACACACACACACACACATACACACACAAACACACGCACGCACGCGCACGCGCACACGTGCACGCACACGGGCACACTCACGCGCACACACACACACACGCACACGCGCGCACGCACGCACGCACGCACGCACGCACGCACACACACACACAGAACCTCGGAAAGCAAAGTGTTGTGCCAATGTTGTCGGCATATCCTCTGCAGTTTGTGCTGGTAACCGGGATCAAACAAACAAGGCGGCCTGCATTTAGTACGGAACTCTAGTTAACATGCAGAACTGTAAGCGCGCACTTTCTACAGTAGTAGTACCAATGTAGTATTGCACAGTGGTTAGTAGGTTGTCTGGCGGAATAAACAGAAAAATAAAGGAAGGAAATTCGACTTACCCAGGCTATAGCTGATATGCCACGGTACTTCTACTGTTGTTTTCTTTACAGAACAGCGCAAGATATAATGAACAAGTACTACGTGCTACCCTACTATCACGCACTGTGCTTTTTCTCTGGCTGCACCGCGTGGCTGGCTAAGGATTACTTCAGCGGTCGGACGCTGCCAAAGGTAAAAATAACTTTTTCTCGCACTTGAATTTCTGCGTGAACTGTAAACTAGCTTCAACTAGAAAACCTTTTATTGGTTAGCGTCAAAACAAAAACATAATAAATGGGTCTTTAGTGCCTGGGCGATGAGAAAATGTCTAAAAGTTCCAAGAGCACATGATTCCAATGGTTGCTTCCAACATCCACAATAAAAATACCCGGCGCCACAGTAATGACGCAGAGACCACAAAAAAATATTGGCTGGGAGAACCCTTCAGCATCTGAGGCACTACAATTGGAAACAATAGTGATGTTTGGATTTTATTGGCGCAAGGCCATCTAAGGGTAAAGAGCACCCTTGTGAACAATGCTAAAATGTTCTATATGGATAAAGAGGGTCTGTAACACGAGCAGGTAGGCGAACGTTCTTACAATTTATATGTGTACGTACAACAATGATCTGGCGTTTTATATTTTGTGTTTTTTTCTCGCTCCGGAGATATACCTTGCCTGTAAGGCATTCCGCTAAGGATTAAATTAGGCGACCTGCTGACCTCTAATGTGCTCGAAAATCTCTGCATTCACACCGGTGTTTTAGGTTTTTTCGCTGCATCAGAAAATCAGTAAGCTATTCCACTATGTGAAGGTAGATGAACAGGGAAGCTGAAGCCAAGATCATACGCGGCGTCCCCATTACTACTACGAAAGAAGAGTGAAATTCCAAATCGAGTACCACAATTTGTTGGGACGACGGGACCGCCGACTCGAGGAGCCAGAGGAAACTAGTCACGCAAGCGCTTGGTTCGCTGACAAAGAGAGGGCGGGGCGAACAGGCACGTGGCCGAGGAGTATTGTCATCGGTGAACATTTGATACATGATGCGCTACTACATGGTACGCTATTTTCTTTTCACGTGCGGCCTATTAATAACAAATCTAGTCAAAATGCATGTCCAAGTGATGAGACGTAGAGCTTGTGATTAAAATCAATTTTTTATCATGATATTGGAGTTTATTATTAACTAACCTACTCAAGGTGCATATAGAATTGATAAGAGATATATGCTTGAGGTCTAAATTATGTTTTCAGCGTCGCGCTGCCTTCGTGGCGCCCGCGTGCAAATAGCACACACACCGGGACGTTCATTTTCCAACGCATCACGCTACACGACTCTGCACGCTGCAAAAACACGTGACTTTTTGTTAATACGTTTTTTGTTAAACATGTTTTTTTTTTGCTCTTAGGTACTCTCGAACTCAGTTAGGTGAGAAGAACTCATGAATTCGTTTGATAAGTCCCCATTCTGTTTCCTTGCTTCACCCAAAATTTCCGGGTTTTTTTACCGAGTGTCTGGAGTGACATTCGCCGAAACTCCATCTCAGCGCTGCAGCCGGGACTAGAGTGCCGTCCGTACGGCGTTCGAATTTTTGAAGAGTGAGCTGACACAAGCCAAAGCGCTTCCCGTTGTGGGCTAGAGGGTTCCGCCTTAGCTTCTTGTTACGAAGGGTGGTTGTCCGGGTCCGGATCTTGTAGTCCTTTATTTTTAACAATTACAATTTTCATGTCATAGGTTAGTTTTCGGTGTTTTAAATGATTTTCTTCTTTTCGTTAGGTTACGTTAAGTTAGTTTGCGTTACGTTATTTATGAAGAGCGAAGTAATGCAGGACGCGGCATTTTGTTATCAGAACGCCGGTGGACGTCGTTTTAGAGGAGTGGTTATAGTACCGTCTGAGAGCACTCCAGAGAGAGCCTTCTTTTATTTGCGAAAGTAGTAATTGACTCAATATGTCGTAAACTGAAGCTGTACCTTCCCGTTAACATTGAAGTGTACAAGGTATAGGTAGGCAGATTTTATAGTGGGATAAAAGTTTCTCTGTCTAAGAACTAAAAATATATTTTTTTAAGAAGCAAATCTATTTACCCTACCCGAGGAGCCTCAAAGGCGGGCAGTTGAAGAGGCTAAGCGTTTTGCAGTCAAGCCTTCGAAAGTACCAGGTACAACGGAAATATACTATTGACCGCGACGATCGCAAGTTAAAACTTCTCAGTACCAGCAGCGTGGTTAATAGCTTGTAGATGGGATAAATTACTCATAATGTGCAATTAGGCGGCGTCAGAAACCTAAAATATGGGTTTCTGACACAACAAGGCAAGGCGGTAACAAAATATTGCTAAAATGGTAACCTCGGTCTCGTAGAAGACAAAAGCTGGTAACCTCACAATTATTTTAATCCGTTCCGCAACTAACAAGCTGAACAAGAGGTAAATATGACCACTCTGATCCCTTTTTTACATCAGTCGATTTAGTTTTATAACATCTATAAAAACAGCCATAATTATTTGTTTTGTTCACTGCGAACTGCTATTCAACTGTTGATCGGACAAAAAAAAAAGTGTTGAATGTGACGCAATTTTTCCAACTTAAACCACAAATAAGCCAATACATTTCTAGCTTTCTAAAATGCTAATTTATTTAGTGCCATTTTGCGTAAACATCGCAAAAATTCAAAAACTTTCTTTATTAAAATCACGTCGAAAGGTAGCCCTTTTTTACATATTTTCCTTTTTTGGCCCATTTAACGAAGCAGTATTTTGAAACGTTTGCTTTCTAGAGTCTTAATGAGCAGTGTACGAAGTGTTCAGCAGCCCCTGATCAACAAGTAAAAAAACCAGACAGGTTAGCTTTAAGGCCGATGTGTAAAAATGTTTTTTTAAGAAGTGCCACTTTTGAACGACATTGCTCTCGCTGCTAAATTTGAGAAAAGTTTTCTCAAAAATGTAAGTATGACAAATACAATTTTTCTGTATCCAGTAGCAAAGTTTGCAAGTATTTGGCCAAAAACTTATGAAGTTGTAGAAATTTTTTCCCTTTGGTTTACACGTGCCCAAATTTGCCACATCATGCAACGTGGAAAGTAGCCTTGCCGATCTTGTCCTAAATATTTTTTACTAAGCCAACTATGGCGTTTCTTACTAAAATATTGCCAGTTCCGTGGTAAGGATAGAGTTTTCTACAGAATATTAAAGTTTCATCTCAAGGAAAAATTGTCACGGCACCACTTTGGCTGTCCTTATCTGAATACAACATGCACTATAAAAACCTAGCTCATACCCGAAGCCAGCACCATTACCGATTATGGCCCACCCTAATGGAGGAAATGGGCCGAGAAGGCAAAGATTCATAGTAGAATGGTTGTTCGATAAACCTCAAGGGTCATCTGGTGTTACGTCGACTAAAGTTATTCCGCTCATCTGGTGTGGAAATAAATGAAATTGCTCAGTCGAAACCAATGACACATAATATCTCGCGGGACTGTGGGAAAGAAAGGGCTGCGCGCACTATGCTACGACTACTAAGATGCTTCATTGCTTGCTCAATTGCTGTCCGGCTCCATTAGGCTAACGGATCGGTCTCGCATTGTACGTACTCGAAGACTTTCTCGCGAAAAGGTCAGTTGTTCTTGTTATTTGTATTTTGATAATTTAAAGATTTTACAGCCAATATATTATGCATTTACGGGAAAGTATAACTACGTGCACCGCCCTCACACCCAAACTCACGCTTTGAACTCCGGTGACTCATCGTGTTCACTGCACGCGACTTTCTGCACGGGAATTCCAATATGTTTGGAAAGGAAAGTATGCGACTATCGGCTCTAGACATGCGCGAAATAGTGCATTTATTTTCAAGGATTAAAACGACATGAAGCGCTCTGGGAAGGTATGCTACGCGACAACCTCTGAAGTAGTGCCATAGCATCACTACATGAAGTTTTTTTATGGGCCGAAGCATGGCCTACGTGAAAACCGCTTCTGGCTCACCACAAGTGGAGCGCCAGTGCGCAGTTGAGTAAAAGGAGGGAAGAAAATGAAGCAGTCTGACATCCGGTGGGGTCTATGAGGGGTGCATCGCTGTGTGACTCTGGTGCCTCCCGCTTCCCTGGAAAAGCAGGGAGTACCGCCTACATGGTCCCTGTCCTCAAGTGACTTTGTATTCTACTTCTCTGCCTTCAGGTAGCCACCGCATGCTGCTGGTTTGTCAGCCTAGGATGCGGCGTTACGTGCGTGTTCATCAGGTTTGCCTGGTACCATGAGAGAGAGCCGACAACGGAAGTGGGCAAACTGAGTATCGCGTTCTTTGACCGAATACTGTGGTCCATTTGCCTGTCCTGGATCACACTGACATGCTCAACAAAGCGTGGAGGTAAGTTCGAGGTAAGCAGGATGACAAGTCCTGCTTTTTGCTGTTGCCTTTGCATCCTTTCAATTGATTCCATGAAATACATCAGCAATATCAAGCATAGCATAATCTATATATAAGCCGCTGTAGAAGATTAAAATCACCTGCGTGACTCGGCTCGCTCACTCCCTAACTCACTCACTCACTCACTCACTCACTCACTCACTCACTCACTCACTCACTCACTCACTCACTCACTCACTCACTCACTCACTCACTCACTCACTCACTCACTCACTCACTCACTCACTCACTCACTCACTCACTCACTCACTCACTCACTCACTCACTCAGCTATCCCACATTTTAATTTTCGAAGGTATGCTGGTTGAGCTTGACCCGAACACGTCACTTTGCTGTCACATCCAGATTTGTTGGTGTCTGGCTGTCACGATTTTTTTCGTTTCGTACTAACTTGCCGTTGGTGAGCTGCATTATTCTAATGAGAGTGATCACACGCCAGAACCCTGAATGTTGTGTGGCGCCGCACAGCAAAAACCTCAGCAGCATTTGGTACATATTGCTCGGCGGCCAACTTCACACACCTGTGAGCGAATCGTCTTACATCGCTAGAAAATTCTGTTGCTATGCGCGGCCTCCATTCTTCGCAAGCAAGCTGGCACGATTAGTGCATAGGTATACGCAAGGCTAGACTTGAGAAGGGACCGCAACAAGCTAGTACGAAAGAAGCCGATAAATGAGCTAACAGTAAGACGTAAAGTAGAAGAATCCAGGATAGCACTGCAGAACCGATATTCAGCTCTTAACGAGGAAGCCGAGCTTACGACACAGGAAGCCAGCGACAACCTTACACGTATTATCACGGAGTGTGCAGTAGAAGTCGGGGGCACTATGGCTAGACAGGATACTGGCAAACTTTCACAGGAGACGAAAGATCTAATTAGAAAACGGCAAACAATGACAATCTCTACCGCAGCTGACAGAATAGAACTAGCGGAGCTTTCGAAGTTAATCAATAAGCGTAAGACAGCTGACATACGGAAGTATAATATGGAGGGGATCGAATACGCTGTAAAGAACGGGGGTAGCCTGAAAGCTGTGAAGAGGCGTCTTGGCGTGGGGAAAAATCAGATGTATGCACTTAAAGATAAGCAAGGCAATGTCATCACAAATAGGGATAAAATAGTCACAGTGGCCGAGGAGTTCTACAGGGATCTGTACAATAGCCAGGACATCCAGGATAATACCTAACGAGACAGTAGCTCAGACGAGATAGACATCCCAACAGTAGCGACCGAAGAAGTAAGGAAGGCTTTGAAAGAAATGAAAGGGGGCAAAGCACCTGGTGAGGATCATATAACAGCAGACCTCTTGAAGGATGGCGGAGAAATTGTACTTGAAAAACTGGAAAACCTGTATACACAATGCGTAATGACCGCAATGGTACCGGAATCTTGGAAGAACGCGAACACCATCCTAATCTATAAGAAAGGCGACATGAAGCACTTGAAAAATTACAGGCCGATCAGCTTACTGTCAGTCGCCTACAAGGTACTTACCAAGGTAATCGCTAGCAGAATTTCTGCAACCTTAGATTTCAGTCAACCTAAAGAACAAGCAGGGTTCCGTAAAGGTTATGCAACAATGGACCATATTCACACGATAAATCAGGTGATAGAGAAGTGCGCTGAGTATACTGAACCCCTATATATAGCCTTCATAGATTATGAGAAAACATTTGACTCGGTCGAAACATTAGCAGTCATTCAGGCATTACGGAACCAGGGGGTAGATGAGCATTATGTAAGAATACTAGAGGATATCTACAATGGGTCGACAGCTACCATCATCCTCCATAAGGAGAGCAGTAACATACCTATAAGGAAGGGTGTCAGACAAGGAGACACAATCTCTCCAATCTTATTCACAGCATGTTTACAACAAGTATTCAGAACGTTGGATTGGGAACAGGTGGGAGTAAGGGTTAATGGAGAATACCTGAGTAACCTCAGATTTGCTGATGACATTGCCTTGCTAAGCAACTCGGGGGACGAATTGCAAAGCATGCTTTCCGCACTGGACGAACAGAGTAGAACTATGGGCCTGAAAATTAATATGCAGAAAACTAAAGTAATGATCAATAACCTCGGGACAGCACAGCGTTTTGAGATAGGTGGCGAGACAGTGGAAGTGGTAAGCGAATATATCTACTTAGGCCAAGTTGTGACCCCAGATCCCAACCATGAGGCAAAGATAATTAGAAGGATCAGAATGGGGTGGGGTGCATATGGCAGGCATTCTCGGATAATGAATAGCAGCCTACCATTGTCGCTGAAGAAGAAAGTGTATGACAGCTGCATCTTACCGGTACTCGCCTGCGGGGCAGAAACTTGGAGGCTCACTAAGAGGGTTCAACTTAAATTGAGAACGACTCAGCGGGCAATGGAGCGTAAAATGATAGGTGTAACATTAAGGGACAAGAAGAGAGCGGAGTGGGTCAGGGAACAAACACGTGTTAAGGACATATTAGTAGAGATTAAGAAGAAGAAATGGACGTGGGCAGAGCATGTAATGCGAAGGCAAGATAACCGCTGGTCATTAAGGGCAACAGAGTGGATCCCTAGAGAAGGCAAGCGTTGCAGGGGGCGGCAGAAAGTTAGGTGGGCAGATCAGATTAAGTACTTTGCGGGGATAAATTGGCCATAGTTGGCACAGGACCGAGTAATTGGAGAATAATGGGAGAGGCCTTTACCCTGCAGTGGGCGTAGATAGGCTGATGATGATGAAAATGATACGTAAGGCCTAAATAAACTCACATCGTACAACCTGTAAATTAAACGCTGTCGACAAGGGAAAACGACCGAAAAGCCGACCCAAGTATGCCTAAAGGAGTTTTTTGAACGCTGCGACTGGTTACCACAGATGGAGGCTATCCACGTTACATCCCAGAAAAAACAGGCGCCTCTCCTCATCCAATGTGGTGAATGGACCTACAACCCGTTCCCCACCTTGGTTCACCCCGAGAGTAAAAAAAAGTTGAGTGCTCCAAGCTCCTATAATTTTTAATGGGGAATTTGACCGTAACAAATAGGAGATTCTCGGTCGGCCCAAATTTCATACGAGACACCAACTGCTGCCGCGACCATCTCACAAATACGTCTCGGAGCCACGAAACAGTTCTGAACAGTCAAACTGAAATATTTTACGGTCACCAACTGTAACGGGACCTCATACCGGCTTTAGCGGGACCTCCAAATTTTCACTAGGAATTCCTAGTGCAGCCTTGGAGCAAAGCAAGTATCAAATGTCGGAGGACAGGTTGCGAAGTCCACATCCACAACTGCCTCTACAAAACTGCCACTCTAATTCATGCCACGCGACAGTGGGCTGTATGGTGTAGAAGACACGGCTTTTGAATAAAGGATACTTAATCAGGGGGAATCACGTTAACGGAGCTTTCGATTTCACTCTCGTAGCAGAGTCAGGGGTCAGGCATTATGCCTAATCAACGACAACATTGAACCCTGCCTGCCGAAATAACTGCGGTCGAAACCCACAGAAATCGTTACGGTAACCAGAAAACCGCTCCATTTTTTAATACGCTTTACCGGAAATATCACCAAACCTTGTGTCGTCTTAAAATTGTGACGTGCATCTTTTTCAAAAAGGCGTTCACTTATAAACATGTATTGCAAAGACAACGCTCTCAAAAGAATGAGCCATCACGTCGATCCGCAGTGAATTTGCACAAGTCAGAGCCAAATCTGTATAGCTTCATAACGTACATCCAGGTGAATTAGCGATGTTTATCGTGCACCTGGTGTTAAATGGCAAGCCACGTGCCATGGGAGTTGACTTCGGAGTTGCGTTCTCACTCATAAGTGAGGAAACGAAAAAACCCCTGACCTGTCAAGCCATTTCCCCCAGAGGCAGAAAATATTTGCTACGAACCTGGTTGGGCCGGTAATTACTCCTCCGACCAAGGATAACAGTAGCCCTTCAGTGCAAAATAAACGCAGCTGAGATGTCATCTGAAAAGACGAAGAAGGAGCTCGGTTGGAACCTTTTATATGGGACTGCTTTCTAGCCGAGTGGTCTGTGTGTACAGTGTTAAAGAGACCCTCACCGTTCCAAACATGAATTAAGGTCTCGCTGTACATATTAACCCTTTAAGGTAAGTGGTAGTAAAAATTTTACCAAATGCCGAAAGGTGGCATTCACTTTGAGTGGCAACCACGATGACACGACGCCCTACGAATGTTTCAAGACCAAGGTCTCTTCGAGCCGGTTCAATCATCGTGATGAGCGACTGCAGCCGCAGTACAAAGAAAAAAGGGAAACTGCACATCTGCGGAGACCATCGTAGAACCGTTAACGGGAGATTCCGGTTACGTTCACGCTGGCTTCCTACAATTTATGAACCGTTGACTACGTTGTTTGGCACGCAAAATCTTAGCAAAAAATCACGTACATGCCAAACATCTGTTGATTACGACAATCAATGGACTGTTCAGAGTAAACGAATGACTCTCGGCCTTTCAGCATGACTTGTATTGTTACAGTTCCCAAACAAGCTTCTTTTCAACTTTATGCAATTTGTATCTCAACTACATCCTCTTTATAGAGTCCACAGAGGCAAAACAGGCCCATCGAGTCGATGCAGTTCTCAAGGGCCTACAGCGGCCTGGAGTCAAAGCAAACGAAAACAACCGCCCATTGGCTCTAGATGAAATCGAATTCCCTGTATAATTGGCGGTAGACCGAAAGCGCACAGCCGATAGAAGACAAGCATTATGCCGTCATCGATGCTCCAAAGCACAACTACAGGAACGAAATACAGACGTATATCTAACTGCTAGCATTTTACTGCTGAGGTATTGAGTAGCGAGCTGCGGTTGACAAGAGTCTTCGACCCGCAACGGTGGCTCAGTCGATGCGACCTTATATGCTGCTGAGCCCAAGTACGCGTCTTCGATTTCAGGCCGCGACGGCCGCTTTTATGATTGAAGCGAAAAGCAAAAACGCCTGTGTGTTGAGATTTCGGCGCACGCCAAAGATCCCTGATGGCCAAAATTAATCCGATGCCCTGCAATACTGCGCTACTCATAGCCCAGGTGTAGCTTCGGGGCGCAAAACACCCAAAGTAAATCAATCATCAGAGTCGGCGCGTTCTACCGGACAAAGACACCGAATGTGCCTGGCACATCGAACACCAGAGAGCGGTGTAAGCCTTCAAAAACATTTGTCCTCGGCACCAGCCCTACGACATTTCGACGAAACCACGCCACTGTTTTTAACGCCTCTATGTGTGGCGTTAGCTCTATTATCTCACAAACAATTGACCAAAGAAACCAGGAGCCAGTTGCCCCGCTTCTGAAACGTTGGAAAATCAGGACGCAACTATTGTCACCCGGACGATGAAACCTTACAATCAGTTTTTCCCGTGGCGCACTTTCCTCGGCACAAGGCCAGACGAGGGGTTCTATTTACATGAACTTACACAAATACCAAACTGTGACGTGGTATCATAAGACCAACATGTGAAATTCCTCAAATCGTGTTTTGACAATTGATGTGGTGTTGCCTCACTACTGTATCAGGGCTTACAACTACGGGCTACTGGAACGCCCAAAAGCAGTCCATCAAAATGCTTACGTCTTGAGTTATAGTCCCTCCTAAACTGTGAAGACAAACCAGCCAAAACGGGCGACATTCTCATGATAGTTGCAGCCAAATTTTTCCTCTCGTCGCTGAAAATCTCCATAAGCCAGAACACGCGAACCTGCAACTTCTGCTTTGCGTCAGTTTAGGCCTAACGTAATAACACCCCACCTTGTGGGAAGACCCAGAGCTTGTAGCCTAAAAGGCAGGAAAAAGTGAGGAGGAGGACCAAACTTTTATTGAAAAACAAGACTTTTGGTGTCGCTGATGGGTGGGGTCCCTAGTCCAGGACTACACTGAGCACTGAGTCTGGCATTCTCCCGGGTCAGGTTGACCAGATGATGCTGGTCTTCCAGGCTCGAGCTCGCCAGGGCTGCCTCCCATAGCTAAAGTTTTTTCTCTGGTGTTGTGCCTTCTCGCCAATTGCTGTTTCACTCCCAGGTGATGTGGTATAGTGTGGTAGTGCTGCTACAGGTTGACATTCTGGTCTGTATTTTCCTGGATAAATGAGGTTATACCTGTGGAGGTTTTGATAAGTATTCGTTTGAATCTGTTTCCAGGAGGTGGCTTCCATTGCGTTTAGCTTTTGTGAGGGGGCGGGTAGAGTGCGCTGGCTGCACTGAGTGCTTCCAGTCTTTCCTCATAGCCGTTGGGAAGTGGGGTGAAAAGCGGCGTACTGCACCCGCCGGGTCCGTCAATTCTCGGGAAGTGCTGTTAACCGCTTCGTTCCCCGCCAATCTCTCGTGACCGGGGGTGCAGATCAATCTGTGCGTGCCATAAGGTCTTCCCATTATCTTTTTCAGTATGTTTGCTGCAACCCGTTATATTCTTCCTTTAATGAAGTCGTAACATGCTTGCTTGAAGTCCGTAATTACGTGCAGGCTCTTCTGTTGTCTCTCTCCATGGGCGATACAAAAGGCTATTGCTCCGGCCTCCGCTTCCTCGGGATTCGTGTTCTTAATAGTCATGCAGTCTATTAGGTTGTGGTCAGAATCTATGAGAGCCGCCACCGCATCTCTGTTGTTTTGTACATTGCTGCGCCAGTGTGGACTGTGTTACGGTCTCCATGAAGTTTTAAGTGCGCGACCCCAAACCATCCACCGCCGGCGGCGTCCGCAGTGCTCCTCTATATTTAAAAAAGAAACAGCATCTGGCGCCAGGTTTCGATCCGAGGACTTTGCAGCCGCAGCGCGACGCTCTACCGACTAAGCCACGGACGCCAAGCTGATATCAGTGTGAGTAACGCGCCTTATATCTTTAACGCATTCAAACTACGTCGTCAGCGGCGTGCGTTGGCGACTCAGCGGCGTTATAGCGGCTTGATAACTGCGTGGTGTACACGTGATACTACAAACCCGATGGAAGAGATGGAAGAGAAGGCGGCGAGGTGGTGGGCTGCGGGGGCCGAGCGCAAGCGCCGCAAGCGGGCCGACAACCGTGCATTCGCACTTTCACATTCTCCCCCTCGGGGAAATGCGGGGGAATTTTTTCTTCTAGATATGCTATCCTTGCTTTTCTTCTTCCTTGGTGAGCTGTCTTGTCCATGTGTCTTGGTATTGGTGATATAAATAATTTTCTGCGTATATAAAGGTCGAATTGAATTGCGATGTTATTTTATCAGCGGGCGTGCCTACTCTTTCACGTATGGCTCGGCCTATTCTAGTGAGTTGCAGCCTTTGTTTCTGAGTGATCAGCGTGGCTTCTTTGATCTCTTCAAAAGTGTTTGTTATGCCCAGTTTTTGCAGCTTACTCGTGGCCGTGCACTGAGGAAGTCCGATTGCGGTTTTATAAGCTCCCCTTAATGTCGTTTTCATATGATCGTTCTCTTGTTTGTATAGCCGGTGAGGAAAGGTGAGTTTTCATGAACAAGGAATGCGTCCTTTGGGCAACAAGTCATGTAGTTTCCAGTCACTTCCTCCAAGTAGCTCTTATTGAACAGCACGCATACCACAGAGGTATGAAAGGCGTGAAGCAAGGAGCAAAAACCCATTCTTGTAGATGATGCTACACAAAGCGACCACCAATGTGTAGCAAACTTCTACACGTGCAGTCAAACGCCAAGGCAAAACTAGCAGCTCCAGTCTCTACACGGACCCGCGCTGTGCTTCGCATTGACTTCTCAGGACCCATATGACTAGAACAACTATGCGGTGTGGCCACGCTGCTGCAAAGCCGCCCGATGTTCGCCTAATGCACAGAACAGATATGCGTCACAGTGAGGCAACTACCCTTTTTATTAGCCACTCCGGAAATTTTTCACCCAGTTGTCAGCGATAATGGTACTGAATTTGCCTGGATGGAATGAAAGAATTTTCAAACAAGGTACTTCGTTCGGCGACTTTCATGCATTCCATATCACACAGTGACCAGTGGGCGAGCGGAAGGAATGGTGAAAAAAAAAACGCTGAGCTTCATGAACTCCCAACCAGAAACGTAAGCTGTGTCCTTGCTACGTTACTGTCCAACCAGCGATTACCTCTGAAAGCTGCCTCATAAGACTACAGCCAAACCCACGTTTGGCAGAGGGATGAGAACAGTGCCAGACCTGCTACATGAGGCAAACGACACCACAGCAGCAACACGAAAAATGCAACTTTACACTGAGGGGCAGCCTGTATTTTTTTGAGACTTCATTGGTTGTCCCAAGTGGACGACGGCAGTGTCGCAGCAAGTAGGTGAGCGTTAACTTGATGTTGCCCTGAAACTGACATGGTACAAAGAAGGCACGTTGATCCCGTGCGATACACAGTTACCGCTAACTCGAACCTACAATCACTGCTTACTTCCGTTTTCGTGACATCATCTCAAGTATGTCAAAAGGAACAATCAGTGACATGACTCGGCCCGCAGGTAATGCTGCGTCACTGACTACTTGGCGTGGACAGCGGCCCAGCACTTTTCCGTAGTGCGGTGCCAATGATTACCCTGGAAAATGACGCAAAATGAAAGGCTTCCAGCCAGAAGAGTGGCACGGGAGACTTCGGCCAAAGTCTGGGACAATATCTCTGTGGGACTGACAACTCAACCCGCATGATCGCTTCCAAGAAAAAAATTGTTTTGGAGAAAGAATTTCCGTAGAGCCATCACTCCCTGAGCTCCCGAAAGCTCCATGCTGCCACCGAGCCAGCAAATCGTACCCGCCATTCGCGGCAGCGCACTCGCATGCCGAATTCGACACTTGCCTAGGCATACTCTTGCCTCGCTCGGGTGTTGATTTTACCTTTGTGGCTTCCCCTCTTCTCAAGCAAGCGGCCACCATGACAGCGTGGTAGCATGCTGTGTATTTATGACTTTATTATACATGCATGAGCACTCTGAACGTTTCTAAGGCCGCCCAGAGGTTCAGCTTCACTCGAATGACGTATCCATGCCACCAACAAACCGAATGAGGTGCATGGAATGACAGCAACTGAACTTTGTAGTTAGACTGTATGATCGACACCGCCGTTCGCTGAAATGTTATTGTTGGATGCATGGATTCGTATTCGAGTTCACTGTGGTGAATCAGAATCAGAGGACTGCCTTAGAGTGTACTGACAACATATTGTGAAATAATAATCGAGGGCACTGTGGTGTATATACTAAACCATGTACTCTCATCGCTATTTTAGCACGCAAGCGCTTGCTAAAACTAAAACGTCTGTTTTCTAGGCATCATGGAGTCCTTTCTCAGCTGGAAAGGCTTCGCACCACTGGGCAAGCTGTCCTTCGCCGTGTACTTGGTGCACATGCCTTTTTACGATCTTATGAACCATGTCGCGAGGGAGCGAACCTACTACTCGCACTTCAGCTTGGTAAGAACTTTATGCATCAGCTCATTGCGGGGAATAATGTTAGACTTTGTCGTGATTTATTAAGGTTAAGCGTTCAGGAGACAGAGCGGGTCATACACGCCTGCTTTAGAGTCTAAATACATCTGTGGAGCTATTTTAAAGAGAACACACAATAGTTTTTATTTGAAAGCGCGTGGATTTCCATAGCTAACACAAATACATGATCAACTTTCCGGAATTTCGAGGCGGAAGTGCTATCCGGTAATCGCAAGCCTACCTCTATAGCAAGGGCATCATTCAACTGCAATATTGGGAGGATCCGAACCGCTCCTTTGGGAAGTTTTAACTCTGATTGAGATTATTAATGTTTTTTCCCTACAACCCACGAGCCATCGAAGATATGTAAATTATTCATCAAAGAATAGAAGCAGTGTTGCCATGCGAGTGCTCCAAATACTTTGACTATTCTATGCTCCAGCACTGCATACTTTACTAGCTAAATATTATGGACGACATGTCGAGCACCAGAAACAAATGGCTAAAGCTAACGTGTTTAATACAATGACATCTAAAAAACTATTTAAATCATACGGCATAGGGTACTTACAATTGCAAAGTAGCCACAAGGGCTCGATCAAATGATTCTCTCTTTTAAAGTGCCCGGTGTGTCTCGCTTTCGACCTTTTCTATGCAGCCACTCCCCTCCCCAAGTGAACTAAGTTTGGGCTTCTCACAGTTTCGACTACGTGCGGTCGTAATGTCCGCCTAGTTGGAATCTATTTTGTGCTCTATGCTTGCCTCTGCCACATTTAAAGCTCATTGGAAGTTCTATACACCCGTGTCCCGCTGTCGTACGTAGAGCTCCGAGCATTCCGTGCTTTACCCTACGAGGATTAGGCGACCCAACTTCTCTTCGTTACCGTGCAATACCGGGTTTAAATGGGAAGTCACCGAAAATGGTGCAGTTTTTTGGTAGTTCTTTCCTAGCATATCTAGTTTGCGTAAATAAGGCGCTGGCATTATGGAGCGCGTTTTGAAATCGTTTCTTTTTCCACCTTTTTTATTGCATTTGCGAAGGTTACGCAGTTTTTCGGAGTTCTTATGTGGAGCTACTTCCTCGGCTACCTGTTGTTTGTTGCCTGCGAAGCACCACTGGGCAACCTCGACAGATTGGTCTTCAGTGGTCGTGAGACACCGTCGACAGGAGCTGAAAGGAAAGAGTCCAACGATGGCGAGCCGAATAAGAAGCTGAAACTTTTCGCGGTGAAAACGGGTTGGCTTTTTCCTAGAAACACTGCTCAGATAACGAATATAGCACGAAATTAATTTATTATGCTGAAATAAGGTACAGCAAATCTTAAAGAACGTCGGGGCTATTATATATTGTTTTTTTTTCTGCTCTGTTTTATATGTTTGTAACTATTGTAACCCACTCCCCTCTCTAATGCCTCTGGCCCTGAGGGTACCTAAATAAATAAAATAAATAAATAAATATATCATGCAACACACTTCATAAAATCTTCGGCCAATCGATGCAGCCTATAGCTGGAAGGGTACTTGCGAGAAAATGCATATAGTTTACCAAATATATAGACAGAACTATTGAACGGGTGAAGCATAGTTGTCTTCTTATCGAAAATCATGCATCTCGTCAAAAAAAGTACACTTCATTCATATTGTTAAGAAGTATGTTGTGGCCTACATTTTTGAATGATTCCCATCGAATCGCAGCCCCGTAAGAGCAATCGCAGCACACTCTTTACGCATATTAAACTGATGACATCATCACATTGTCTAGTGGAACTGTTTCCTTCAGTGCTACTCGTGTTTTTATTTGTCATGCACTCGCTAAATAGAAAAAGAGGGTGCGAAAGTTGTGCATTTAGCTGCAAATAATCATTCGTATATAAAGGAATGAATCTTTTGGGTTTCCTACCACGGGGTTTTTAAATTATGCAACCTAACCACTATTCCCATGGTCACATTTAGACCACCCGTGCTTGAATATAGGTGGTTATTTACTCCTGCCTATGGAACTTGAACATGTGAAATAAAAACTGGTATAAATGTTTCGTTCTCAAATTTCTAGTTTTTGTATGTTTTTCGCTTTATGAACACGCACACACACAAATATATAAATATATCTATATCTATATATACATATATATATATATATATATATATATATATATATATATATATATATATATATATATATATATATATATATATATATATATATATATATATATATATATATATATATATATATATAGCGAATCAGAATAGGAAATGAGGGCCTCGTTGAAAAGAAGACAGATATAAGGGTTGGCAGTCAAGAAAACCTCGGAAAACAAAGGGGAGGATATGGTAGGTCATTGAAACAGATAAAGAATTTGGAAAGAAAGAAAGTGAAGAAAAAATGCCCGCCAGTTGGGATCCAAACCCACGACCTCCAAAATACCGGCCTGGTGCGATGACCACTACGCTACCGGCGGGGCTATTTTTCCCCTTGACTTTCTGGGGTATTTATGTCAATGTAATTTTTTCCTGTGCTTGGGGGTGATAGACAGCGCCACTCCGACTTCTCGGGGTGAAGGGGACCTTCTTTTTAACCCCCGGGCCGTGATTCGAGGGTCTACGACATGTCGAGAGTGGTCGACAAGCGTTGAACCCTCTTAAGCTCCCTATGGCACCAAGACTGCCAGAACAGACTGCCTCGCGGAGGTCGTGGGTTCGGATCCCACCTGGCAGGCATTTTTTCTTCCCTTTCTTTCTTTCCAAATTCTTTATCTGTTTCAATGACCTACCATATCCTCACCTTTGTTTTCCAAGGTTTTCTTGACTGCCAGCCCTTATTTCTGTCTGATATTATAGTATATATATATATATATATATATATATATATATATATATATATATATATATATATATATATATATATATATATATATATATATATATCAGGGTGTCGGACCGGAACTGAACCGAAAAAGAAATAACTCGTACCGGTTCATGCCGAAACAGTTCGACCCTCCGTTGTTCATATTGCACAGTCAATGCACTTCAGGCCTTATTTTCTGTCCCGGATCATCAACTTCGTAGCCGCTCGCGCGCTTTCCCCTCTACAATTGGACAATATCGCACTCTAGTAAAAACAGGGGAAATTAATGAGCACCAATGTAGCAATGGTCTGTTGCTGCTGGAAACACAAGCGTAGTGCAAGCTGACAAACGAAATGCCGTTCTCGGCAGCTTTCAGGGGATATAAAACGAACTTTCCCTTCCCTAGCTGCGAGTTTATTGGAGCAATCAGGCTGCACGAGTGCTCCACTTCGCAACAGCGAAAGCCCACCCCCGATGTGTGCAAACGTTTTGCATTTCGTAATTTGTTTAAAAGGTCCGACCCCTGCAAATTGTTAATACTTGACAAGTGTGACCGCAGGAGCTGCTCAGTGGCTAAGCAGTTTGGTGCTGACCACAAGTGACCTCGATTTCCCTTCCCCACGACCGTTTTCAGAAGCAGATGGAAATCGAGAACGTCCGTGTATCGAGGTTTTGATCCACGTATACTATCACCAGCTGGTTAAAATAAGTCTGCCGGCCTGCAACATAAACTGCACCTCAGAACAGAGATATAGCACGGGGCATCAAATGCACCAGTTTTTTCCAAACAATTTGTATACACGGAAAACAACAAAAAAGAACAGGCGAATCACGTTGTCTAAAATACTACGCAAAAAGTAAGTATAACCGAATAAGTACAAAAAATCACCAAAACATGGATATTGCTCTATGCTTTTCTTTGCTGTGCCTTTCACAACAAAACGTGTCATCAATGCGAAGGAAGTGAGTTCCGTGGACAGTTTTTGAGGACAGTACAGTGGATAGTTTTCGTTTTTTACAGATACAAATAACAGCAGATATGTCAGGGAAAACTGTTAAGGTGCACGCTTAATCCCCTGGCAAGAAACTGCAGCCCTCGACCTTATCTTGGAAGCAGAAACCGTAATAAAGCAGATGACACATGCAGAAAGACAGGCCGGTACCTCACACTGCCCCATTCGCCCAGCGATCATCTTCTCTGATTGTTCTCAAGTTTTGTCTCCTTTAGTTCTGCTTTTTTAAAGACGATAGTCTTTCTTGGGCTACTTAAACCCAGAAATTTTGGTCTGTCTGTATGTCTGTCTGTCTGTCTGTCTCTCTGTAAGTCGATTCAGCCACCCGGCAAAAGTAAAATGCTTATTCCGCAATAGTCTTATATACTTACAGCCAAATGTAAACGTCTAAGCCCGGTTTATACAGGGTGTCCCAGCTATCATGCACCAAGATTTAAAAAAAGAGTAAAGGCGTAACTCGAAGAAAACCTAGTGCGTAATGTTTGCAGTACTGTGAAGAAGCGGAGAGTATTTTTTTCGTTAATGAGACTTAATTAACTAATTCTAATTAATTATCTAACTCGAGAAATACTGTCCTAATCACTGAAGTGTCAATAAAGCACTTGTAGGTAACCACGAGGGGCATCTAACTACGGTATTTTCAGCGGTGAACTGATTGCGTACACATTTATTCTGACTGATAAAGGAAACCCGCGAAATATGAAAAATACCACGTGACGGCGCCTCCGCGCGCACCGTAAAGCAACGCCCTCAAACAGGCTGCCTCTGAGCTAGCCAGAATGAAATAGACAAAAGAAAGAAAGAAGAAATCGCTACCGAGTTTGTTCCTTATCTGCACACGCGTCCCGCGAATCTTGCTGCTGCTGCTCCTTCCATGCATGCTATTATCAAGGTGATGCGCTGTCTCTTCGGGCGGGTAACACGCGAAGCAGTTGCTTTCAATCAGCTTTGTTTGGGGACGCTGCTTTACAATGCGCGCGTAAGCGTCGTCACGTGGTATTTTTCATATTTCGCGGGTTTCCTTTATCAGTCAGAATAAATGAGTACGCAATTAGTTAGTCGCTGAAAATAGCGCAGTTCGATGCCCCTCGTGGTTACCTACAAGTGCCTCATTGACACTTTAGTGATCAGGACAGTATTTCTCGAGTTAGATAATTAATTACAATTAATTAATTAAGTCTCATTAACGAAAAATTACTCTCCGCTTCTTCACAGTACTGCAAACATTATGCACTAGGTTTTCTTCGAGTTACGCTATTTCTCTTTTTTTTAATCTTGGTGCATGATAGCTGGGACACCCTGTATGTTCATGCTTGCCAACTTTGTTGAAAAAGAACAAGACATTACTCAAATATAGGACAGGAAATTAGTACACAAGAGATATTGACAGTGTTCCTTTATTACAAAATTCATGGATGCTTGGTTTTTCGATAGCAAATGATAGTCTACATCTACTGCAGAAAACCGCCGCCTCCTGGCGGCATATGAAAAATCACGCGGCAACGGCAACGAAAGGTTCCACTAACTAGGTTCCACGTTCTGCTTGGAACGCACGTGGAGCACGGCAACGCGGTTCTATAAACCTTGAAGTCGGCCGCCTCGATTCACGCGCGTCTCCGCCGCACTACAGCGCTGGCATCGAGGAACCCCGCCTGTAGCAGTGGAACGCGGTAAATTCAAATCGCCTTGACCAAACCTTTAGTGTGTTTACTTTGGGATGAGCGTGACGGTGCAGGAATAGCATGAGAGGTGAGCGGGAAAGCGAAGGGGGCGTTTCCATGGCAAATGTCTGCAAAGACTATCGTCTTTTGACGACATTTGTAACGAAAGGAGCAGATACGCGCCAATTTTTTCGAAGGTGCACTTGTACTGACCGCCCAACTCCCTACATTACTTCTACTGCTACTCGTTGCGGAGGGGAGCACTGCTGTGGACGAATTAAATAGAGTCTACCCAAAAAAGTCCCATCTCATGCTCCGCGCGTCAAGTTTCCCTTTCATTTTGTAACAGCATAATCTGTTATAAGATTCCAGAATGTAGTACACGGAACGATGAAAGGGGGTCAGGCGGTGCGATGACATACTGATTGTAATGCACATATCCGGTATAGCTATAGCAAAAGGAATTGCAGTGGTCATAGAAATATTGCAGTGACTGAGCGTTAACTAAAGCTTACTTTTTACAAAAGCGTGGCTAACACCTTCGATCAGGTGACAGCTAACAAATTATTCAGGGTGAACAAATCATCCAATTCATTGGTAGTATTTATGTGCCTGTTGTAGGATTTTTCTGTTTTGTTACAAATATAAAAAATGTGGCCCATTGGTATTAAGCGCTTGTATTTGAACGCGCCAGTACACAGGCCTAAATTTAACGCTTCAAGGTTAGCGTGATGCGCGATTTCATAGCGACGA
This sequence comes from Haemaphysalis longicornis, assembly GCF_048455015.1. Classification (NCBI taxonomy): domain Eukaryota; kingdom Metazoa; phylum Arthropoda; class Arachnida; order Ixodida; family Ixodidae; genus Haemaphysalis; species Haemaphysalis longicornis. Next base: position 227,352,911 of record NW_027526203.1, on the reverse strand, counting down.
TTGGGATTTCAACAAAAAAGGAAAGGGCAAGAAATATCTCCCACCGTCACATCTCTTGGCGGTGCCTTTATGAATAGTCGCTAGGACAACAGTAAGTCTGTGCGAGAAAGTAGGTGGTGAATCAAACCGACTTCATCTGTTTTTCTAATATCTCGTATTGTTTAAAGTTTGTTTTGCAATTGCGCCACTGCTCTGGGATGAACAGCAGCATTTTGAATTTTTGTTTGTATTTTGATATGACTGTCTGTTTTACTATGAAGGTTTTTTCTAATTGCAGTGATACTGCAACTCATCAAACCGGTTCAAGCTCCCGAATCGGTTCGCGAACCGAACAAAAGGATAACTGGTATATATATATATATATATATATGTATATATATAATATATATATATATATAAACGAACCCAATTAGCGTTACTCACTACATGAACGCGGGGGCGGTCGGTTATAGAGAGCGATCTTGCCTGAACTGTACCTGCACTTTTTTTCCCTAAACAACGGGGAGATGTATGACAAGCACGAGCGGTTCAGTAGGTTCGAGCGGTTATGACTATTTAAACCGCGGTGTTTTCAAAGCCTCAGCGTGACCCCCTGACGACGGTACGCCAGGCTCTACTTGGGTTCGTTATCTCGATGCGCCGCTTGATGCCGGCAGTCGCATCGACCGATAACGAGCTACGACAACACGGCAAGCCCATAAAGTGCCCTGCACTTAAAACGCCTGTGTATAAGAGATTTCGGCGCACGTTAAAGATCCCCAGGTGGTCAAATTTAGCCCAGAGCCCTCTACTACGGCGCGCCTCATCGCCTGCGATGCGTCGGCTCGTTAAACCCACAATAAAAAATCATATATATATATATATATATATATATATATATATATATATATATATATATATTGTGAGACCCAGTGACTACGTTCACAGTACTTTGGGTTCTGCTACCGGCGCTTCTTCGTAATCACCCACTATCATCAGTGCTAGCCCCGATGGGCCCGGCATCATCATCACCTGCAAATAATCATGATCACCGCTTGATCTTATTCCTTGGCCCGAGCATTGGAATCAACGGCCACGCCAACCGTCGTCTCTAAATATATATATATATATATATATATATATATATATATATATATATATATATATATATATATATATATATATATATATATATATATATATATATATATATATATATATATATATATATAGCGAATCAGAATAGGAAATGAGGGGCTCGGTGAATTAATACAGAAAATAAGGGTTGGCAGTCAAGAAAATCTCGGAAAGCAAAGGGGAGAATGCGGTAGGGCATGGCAACAGATGAAGAATTTTTAGAGACAGAAAGAAAGTGTTGAAAAAATGCCCGCCGGGTGGGATCCAAACCCACGACCTCCACATACCGGTCTGGTGCGTGGACCACTACGCTACTGGCGGGGCTGTGTCCCCACCACTTTCTCGTGAACCCACGAGGTCGTGGGTTCGGATCTGATTCGGACCTATTCTGATTCGCTACATGTATAGCAAGGGCCTCTGTTCTGGCAGTCTTGGTGCCATAGGCAGCTTATGAGGGTTCAACGCTGTTCGACCACTCTAGACATGTCGTAGACACTCGAGTCACGGCCCGAGGGTAAAAAAGAAGGTTCCCTTCACCCCGAATAGTCTGAGTGGCGCTGGCTACCACCCCCTAGAACAGGAAAAAATTACATTGACATAATTACCCTTGATAGTGGAGGGGAAAAATAGCCCCGCCCGTAGCGTTGTTGTTATCGCACCAGACCGGTATTCTGGAGGTCGTGGGTTCGGACCCCATCTGGCGGGCATTTTTTCTCTACTGTCTTTCTTTCCAAACTCTTTATCTGTTCAATTACCTGCCATATCCTCCCCTTTGCTTTCCGAGGTTTTCTTGACTGCCAACCCTTATTTTCGTCTTATTTCAACGAGCCCCTCATTTCGTAATTATATATATATGTATATATATATATATATATATATATATATATATATATATATATATACAGAAAGATAGGTCAGCAGTCTACACAGAGCCTAACCACACCCCTATGCCTCCTTTGGCATTGTAGACTGCTGACCTATCTTTCTGTATTTCCTCAACGAGCACCTCATTTCCTTACTATATATATATATATATATATATATATATATATATATATATATATATATATATATATATATATATATATATCAAAGTTGCAGTCCTTATTGCCAGTGCTGTTTGGCGTTTTAACAGTGTTTTTTATAGTACCGAATGAGGTATGATTGCCTTTTTTTATGCAGGAATAACTCATCGAAAATTAAAGTAGAGACAAAATGCGGATCCCTCGTCCCGTACCTCTCTGTTCTACAATATATATATATATATATATATATATATATATATATATATATATATATATATATATGAGGTTTTCTGAGGTTTTCTTGACTGCCAAACCTTATTTTCTGTCTTATATATATATATATATATATAAATATAAATATATTGTAGTGGTGGCAGAACCATCTGCATTTAGCGCCACTATCATCCGCATCAGCGGTGCCTGGACAGGTCAGCAGTGCCACGCAGAGGATCGAAGGCGACTGCGCTCCAGGGGCGGTCGCATGTCTAAGCCATTCTCTAATTTCCGGCAGGGCCTTACGCACCTGAATAAATGTAGGAGGCCACAGCGCATCAACGAATCCACGGCCCTCTTCCTACATGTGGTGACCCGGACGTGATCCCCGGCCAGCGGCACACCGACATGGTGGCGTTGGGGGACCCGCCGATACCGGGGCTGGAAACATGTGACCTCAGAGATTGGTTTTTCAAGCTTGAGGCCACCTTCTCGCTTAATTACGTCACCATTCAGCCACTCAAGCACTCCATCCATCCTCTGGGAGCCGCTACCGCTAGAGCTTCGCGCGTCCTCGCCCTCCCACCACCCAGAGAAACGCCCTACGACAACCTTCGCGCTGCCGTGGTAGCACACTACCACTTCGGAAACGACTGCTTTCGGCCTACAGCACCGGAGGTACCGGCACGGGTAGCGCACGCTTCGCCATCACACATCGTACCTTCTGCACCGTCGGCGTCGTTTCCTGCCACGAGTGTCGCCATCATAGACTCCACCTCCACCGGGGCAGCCACACATGCACCGACAATACTCAGAGCCGATGACGTCACGGACGTCGACCTTAAGGAGCCCTCCTCCTCCCCTTCTACCACCCCATGCAAGGACTCCGTGCAGTCGCAGCATAAGTGGCAGGATACGCACGTCGTGGCATTCAAATACAACCCCGACGAACTCACTTCTCCCATTGTGCTGCTGTCAATGCCCAAGTTGGAATATCAAGGGAGGGAAGCCGCTCTCCATGACGTCTACATTCCGGGCTTCAAACCCTCGGAACAACACGCCCAAATCCGCGATGAACAGTACGTTGACAAAGCATCCACGACTACAGCGCTGCTGCATGCTGTGCAAGAGCTTTCTCGCGGCCACGACCAGCTAGCACTGACAAAGCCCGATGCTCCGGCAGGACGCGCCCAGGTGCGTTCCGGCTCGATGTCGCCACCAGTTCAGCGTGCTTCTGCGAAGCGGCACTGACATCACCATCAACGCCCTAAGCACCTGTCGCCAAAACAAGCTGCATCGCGGGCACTCCTGAAGGGCACTCCCACCCAAGGAGGTTATACTAGAAAGTTTAGTAAAACCTCCTTGCTCCCACCAGTCATTAGCGCAGTGTTGCCCAGCACCTTTCGTACATGCGCTGTCAACAGCAAATCCTGTTTTGGGCCCATCATCGGCGTTCCGGGACTTGCGCGCCTCAAACCCGCGCCGAAAAGCTGCTCCCAAACCAGTGCTCAAAACGTCGCCGTCAAGGCTATGAGCCTGCTCGTACTAGCAGCCGAACACCAGTGGACGTTCGTCACAAAAGGCTGCGCGTAGAGCGCGCATTCTGCAAACATTGTCTTGTCGTCCACGCTGCGGCCGCAGCTTGCATCACTTTACTTCAGGACTGTTTCACCCTCCGCCAACTCGTCCTATCGTCCACTCTCAGCCAAGGCCACCGGAGGTCGACCCAATCGCCGGACGCTCTTTTGGGATTGACCATGACAGCCTAAGGACCTGGAACGCGGAACAACATACATAACTGGTTGTGTTGTGTGTCCATGTACATACTTTCGTGCATAGCTGCACATATGCAATTATCATAACACGCTTCGCGCTAGGTGGGTAGCACTGAAGTCCCTCGATCGGCGTTTAGCCAAGTAGCGACAAGTTCCTCCTCTCCACCCCTCTCCCGCTCCCCTCGCGTCGTCTGCTAGCGCTGTCCGCCATGAACTTCCTAACTCGCGGCAGCTGCACGCCCGCCTGGCACATAGGCAGCGTCGCGCGCACTGCCTGCGCAGTAGTGCGAAGCGGCTTCCCCAACGTTTCGCTGCAGAATACAGCGGTAACGTTATTATTCATGCCATACCACACAAAAAAGGAAGTCAAGCGCTGAATATACCCGGTGAAAAGCCGATGAAGGGACTTCAGCTACGCGTGCCGTGGAGCGCGGCAGTGAGCATGGTTTGCTGGCTCTCAGATTCAGGCCAGCGTGCGTCGCATTCGGTGTCTGACGGTTTCTAAGGCTTGTGGATGACGTTTAAGTGCCTTCATGTTCGGATTAAGTATAGATAAAGGTAATCAACATTAGCTAAAGCTGCCTCGACGGATTTGCTTTTATATAAGCCCATTGATCGGCGGCGATGCTCGCCGTGCACCCTTCGCGAGTATTTTAAATGCAGAGCATTTCAGATAACTCACGATGTCACCCGCGTTGGCGTCCGTAGTCCGCGTCCGCATCGCTCCCCCTACACTATATAAAAAAATAATACTTGCCGGCGCCAGGTTTCGATCCTACGACTCTGTGGGCGGAACGCAAGGTGCACGGTACTCTACCAACTGAGCCACAAAGCCGACACAGAACGGAAGGTTACGAACGTGCCTTATATCCTTGACTCATTCAACCGTCGGCCAGAGGTGCGCCCTCTCCCCCGCGTCCTCCTCGCCTTCTCTCCGCTAGCAACGCCCTCTCTCGCCGCGTTCGGTTCGGGCGCACAACAGGTGGGGACGTGCGCAACACCCTCTCTCGCCGCGTTAGGTTCGCGCACAAGAACAGGTGGGGCGCTCGCATCGCGCTCTCTCGCCGCGGTCGGTTCGCGCTAAACCACATACGTCGTTCGCGCGCGCTGCGGTCGCTAACATCTGTGGCGTGATCGTGACGTCAGCATCACGCGTTCGCGTGGTGGCGATTTCGGCGCTATAACACACTCTCGCGAGGGGCATTGGATTGGATTAGATTGGATTGGCTTGGATTGGTTTGGATTGGATCGGATTAGAGTGGATTGTGTTGGATTGTGTTGCGTCATAGCCGCGCCACGTTGCGTCATAGCCGCTCCACGTTGCGTCATAGCCGCGGCAGGGGGTTCACGGCACGTTTCACCATCGACTTCATCGACAATGTCTACGCTGGAAGACAACAATTACAACGACAACAACCAATACGTAATCCATACGACTTGCAGGCGCGCCCCCCCGCAGAAATGCTCTGCATTTGATCGTGCCCCTCGCGAGGGGGATGATTTTGTTTTGTTTGTTTTTTCGCAGTGTGCCTTTCTAACAAAATTTTTTGCGCGCTCGGAGTTCCCCGCCGCAGTAGTTAAGGTGCGTACTGTCACATGTACGAATGCAGCCTTGAAAAGTTGCGGGACAAGATTGTTTATGTACCGCAATGTTGTACTATTATGACACCTAAGTAGATAACAGCTTGGTAATTACTCCACACGGACGTTTCTTAGTCGCAAAGGTAGAAAAGCATGCTAAGCTTCTGTAAAACAAATGCAATTTTTCCCAGAATAGAGTGCTGCCCAGTACCTCTCAAACATCGTTCTACCCACAAGATCTCCTCAGAACTGCTTCATAGACAGTAGTGCTTTGCCCTGTCAGTCTCGCGTATATGCTCCGTACAGCCGCCGAGGTTCGAAAAAAACATGGAATGTAGCCTTTAATGCTTGCAGTTTATTAGTTTCAAATAAAAGCAAGCCTATTTTATCAGGCAGCAATGCTAGAAGTTCATAGAGTAATTCTGTTGAAGTATTTTTTTGCTATCTTATATAGAATACAATATAGCCTCACTTCAGGGATTTCCGTTATTTCCTGCAATTTCGCATATGAAATGTGGGTAAAACTTTGACATACTTCCGAGTCTAAACCATGTAGTTCGCTCAATGGGAGCTGCATTTCATTTTCGTATTTTATATTTTTTGTAATTTTCCGAGGGATCTGGCGGATGTATATTACAAGGTGATATTTTGCATGCAGCATGCTGTTAGCTTGAACATTAGAGAAATAGGTTTTGTCAAAGTCAAACACTTTTCGGATCATGCTCAAATAATAGAATTTTTGCATCCAATATTGAAGATAAAGCAAGGTTTTATATAAAGTAATCCGGTGCCACAAATGCCATGCATGACACTGTAGCTGTCAGTCTATTTGTGTAAAGATCTATTTGTGTAAAGATATTACCTTAGTTCGACGCAAGAACTGTACTCCCTTCAATTGAATATATTCTGGAAGTAATCTGGAAGAATCTCACGTGACGTGTTCAAAATCTTTTTTATTGGTGTACAGTTAAGCAAAATTTCAGCAAACTTGTGGGGACTCCAGGGTACAGCATTATTTGCCTTCAAATAAACATTTCAAAATAAACACCTGCCACTGTGAAAAGTCACATGACATAACTGAAGGAACACACAAAGAATCGTTTAACATCAAAACACTGCTCATTCAATGATAGGAAGACAAACAGGTGCAAAAAATCGAACTCAGTTAGAAAATCTGCTCATCTTAACAGCTGCAAGCTCTAGATTTGAGTGAAAAATGGGGAAGGAAGAAGAGGATACATTAGAGCTAAATTGTTAGATACAGCATTCAGGCTTATTAAACATCTGTACATCTCAACAACTGCCAGCTGACAATTCAACTCTTCAAAAAAGCATGGCAACAAAACCAAACAAAAAAAAGAAAAAAGAAACCAAGCTGTAATGGGGTAGCTCACAGCCAGATATTTAGAGACGTTATCCAGGTTTGCTCAAAACTCCATCGTAATCGTTGCATGTAGTAGTTCCGAAAGTATTGCGAAAAGGCACAGGTAAACAGTGGGGCACAAAGGCCATCACCTCAGAATAAACTTTTTACACACACCATTAGGGCTTGTTTAAAAACATGCATCAACTAAACAGCAAACTGAAAATGCACTCGCTCTTATGTATTAGACAGTAATGCATACGTGAAAAGCAAATGATAAGGAACACAAGTGGCAGAATTACACAATGTTCAGAAGGCTGAATTGGGCAACAATAAAATTTCGCAGGTGTAGGAACAATGCATCAGAGGAAAAGAGGTCACCACAGGCAAAACTCAAACAACTAGCAGCTTCTCAATCACTCATCTGAATGCCAAAACCAAAACATGAGCAATGACCATCAACCGCTCCTGTATAAATATAAATGAAAGAAAACACCCTTCAAAAGAGAAGAAACATGAATATCAACACATGAGACACTATAACTCTTCTATCAAAATGCCTTTCATAAACAATTCAAACAAAACGTCGTCGAACATCTTCAATATTCGCAGCTTGGCTTGCATACAGGTTGTTCCATAGGATAGACCCAAAATGAAGTTTCGGAATGACGACGGATAAAAACAAAATGCTTGAGGCATGACACGTTATGGAAAGGACATTTGGTGCTTGATATTACTCCTGACTGACTGTATGCCTTTTTAACAACCTTTTCAATGTGCACATGAAAACGTAGTGCTGAATCGAAAAAAATCCCAGGGTCATGACACCTATCAACTATTTTCAGGATGCATTGATCTAACATGTAATCATATAACAAACTTGTGCATTTCCTGGTTAGACTCCTTACATGTGTTTTGGTAGGATTTATTAATAACTTGTTAACAAGGCACCAAGTACTTAAACTGCAAATATCGGACTGTAAAAGGGCACATTCTTCACGAGAGTCAACTTTTCGGAATAGCTTGATGTCATCCGCGTGGAGAAGCATTTGGCTATTGCTTACTGAGCAAAAAAACTATGAACAAAAGTTGACCCAAAATGGATCCTTGAGGGACTCCTGTCTTGGAAAAAAGGGGTTTAGACAACATGCCACGTATGCGTACAATGTTTGGTTGGCTATTTAGGCAGTCACGAATGAACATGCAAAGGTTGTTGCAAACACCATATCGTACCAGCTTTTGAATTAGAAGATTGTGATCCACCAAGTCAAAAGCCTTAGACAGATCAAAGTACATTACATCAACCTGGCCACGATTGGCAATGATTCAGCTAGTGCATCCAACAAACGTTGTCAGGTTGGTTTCAACCGATCAGCCTTTTAGAAATACATGGTGAGCATCTGGTATTTGACATATAAAAAAGAAAGACAAATGCCTGAATAACGCAATTTTAAAAACCTTGGCAAAAGGACTTAGCAAACCTACTGCTCGGTTTTTTGTAACGGCACGCTCGTCACTGCGTTTGAACACAGGGGCAAGCACGCCTTTCTTCCACAGAGGAGAAAAAATGCCCTACGAAAGTGAGATGTAAAAAGCATATGCGTCAACAAAGGAACGAAAATAGTTTCTTACATAACAAACATTTTAGTTCACGAGAGAACCAGGCTGGAGAGCTGCTCCTAAAAGTTTTTTGTTTCGGGATGAACACCTGGAATGATTCATGTATAACTCTTGTTAGTATGCCAACTGCCTCATTTACATTGCGCTGGTATGAATGTCTGACCAATCATGGTCACGCAGAAAGAAAAGGCCGGAATAGTCTCCTTTTGAAAACATGAACTTCTGTTACGACATGTTTACTTCGACCACTACAAAATGCAAACAATATTGCCAATGAAGCATGCCATACATCTGGAGGGACAAGGGGTTCTTCGACCACTACAAAATGCCAACGATATTGCTAATGAAGCGTGCCATACACCTGGAGGGACAAGGGGTTCAGCAGGGCTTAGACGTAGCAGGGCATGTAAAGCTAGATGATGGCTCTGGCAGCCTCCCGCATTCCGATACTTTTGCTGCCACATCTCGGTGCAGGTGGTTCTTCGGAAATTTTTTCATTCAGCTTACGCAGGTACAGGTGCACCCGGGTACGCAGGAAGCATTTCGTGAGCTTTTGCGGCACGCCATGGCAGCCTGGAAGGATTGTGGACGTAACTTTGAGAATGGCTTTGTTGATGGCCGCTAGCTGTGAACGGTTCTCAAACAGTGCTTCCTTGTTATGCCAAAAAAATGCCTCCGATGTTCTGAGGATTTCAAGTGCAGCTGCTGTGGGAGTAACCAATGGCATCTTGTTCGGGAGGTACGACTTCAACTGCAGCACCATGCTGCACTCTTCCACTGGCTTGTCAGCACACATAGCCGCGGCACAAAGGCTGCATGTTTTGAAGTTCTTTTTCACTTGCCCGAAAATGCACCCGCAAAGGTACTCAAACGCACCTGCGTCGTCCACAACAAACCGTTCAAGCATGTCAGCTGTCGGACAGAGAACACGAATTGGCTGCTTCCTGGGCTTACTGCTGTTGATGCCGACAAGCATTTCCCCTTCCACACAACTGTAGCTGCCATTGGGATTTGGCCGCAAGAACTGCGACAGTGACGCACTCCTGGTCGCAGACTTGAAGTCTTTTGGATTCGGTGTTGGGTTTTTGAACCGAATTGTTGAAAAAAAGTTCTCTAAGGCATGCTGACTGAGGCGGGAAAGCAAAACGTACAGGAAACTGTAATCTTGCAACAGGCTTTCCTGCAGTTCAAGAGCAGCCCTTGTTGACAGAAGGACTCCAGTCTGAATTGATTTCCAGGGTCCTCCCTCACTCCCTATCGCCAGACCTTGAAAAAGAAGCATGAAGCTTTCAAGAAACTTCACAACATCCGGGTTTTGGTGCATCATCGCATGCTTTTTTGTTCGGGATGTCAGCATGACAAACCACTTCTGCACCTGGTCAACAAACCAGGCAGTTGTTACAGCTTTTGCCTCTAGCTCCTCTAACTCTCCTTTTTCCACATAATACCTTAACGCCGCAGCGGTATCATAGTGGAAAAGCGTGTAGGCAGGCCCAACCTTCATCTTGTCGAAGTGCTTTGGGCTGATCGAGGCTTTTGTGAGCCTTGGAGCTATCTTAAACTCTGCACCCTCCTCTAACTCAATCACTTCTTCTATTGGAGCCAAGGAGACTTTGTTGGTTGGCAAGTTGTTCTCTTCAACCACCTTGGCTGGAAGATAAATTGTCTGGTTTTTCGTCAGGTGGCCCCGCAAGTTTTTGAGCAGGTGCGGAACATCAGCAAGGAAGTACAACCGTCGCGTTCTATCATGTGGGTGTTGCACAGAGCAGCTTCGCTGTCCTCCCTTCCCAGCATGCAGCCCGAAACGGTTCCACACTGCCTGATTGCAGGAGCCCATGTCGCTAATGAGAGCATATCACTTTGATGCCAATGCTTTCACAGGCAGCAATGATTTCCACAATCCTGTCTTTAACAGTGTAAGCATGAAATGAGTTTTCCGTTAGCTCGTACGCTACTGTCTGTTTCCAACGCGTGGACAGCCCCCCCAACATGAACACCAGCCCATGGGTAGCTAGTGCATTTTCTGGCATCTTGCCATTAGATAACGGTACCGTTGGTCGACCAATGAGCATGCCAGTGGAGGGATCGAAATCCAGGCCTTTTGTGAGCTGAATCTCGTCCATCATGAGAACAGCATGCCGCTCACTTTCCTCAAGAAGGTTCATCTGGAAGAAAAAACCATAGCCCAACCCGTAACAAGCTGTTGAGTATCAGGCTTATCCAATTATAACGTGCACCTTTTTTCTAGAAACACAACATGCATGTCACGAATAAGTCTACACTGAAACTATGCTAATGAGTGCTTATTGTAACATCCAGTTAATAAGGTTTAAAAGCATGCAAGCAATGAGAAAAACAAATAAATTGCGCAGGAGGCAATTATCTTTCCATGCAAACGAAAGCAGCAACTGTATAATATTCAACAGCCTCCACAAACACAGCCAACAAAGCATTTTATTCATAACGTTTATTTTCCATGCAGCAGACAGACCAACAACGCTTCTCATTAATGTGTGCCAGTTCAGCTTCCTTTATCCTAGCTTCATGTGCAGTTTCATAAACTCATTTATTAACCCCAAAAGGGCACTAAAAGCTGAGAACTCTACTTTAACTGAAGATCACTTATTTGAAACCACTTTAAGATTTAATTCGACGGCTTAGTCTTTTGCTGAGAAATAAATAATCAAAGCTGGCCTTTCTCTCTCCCATTTTCCTTTCATACTTGTAAGTGACGTTAAAGAGCCATCACAAAATACTCAGGGCAAGCTGCGGTCCCATTCTACACTCCACTTCATAGCCATCTCTTAGAGTGGTTGTTCCCATTGCATTTCAGTTTTGTAGCAAAGACCACAAGCCAATCAGAAGAAAATTTTTGAGACTGGCTGTTTGATATATACATGGTACGCATCCCCATTGAGTCACCCATTAGCATATTTTGACTTCGCTTGCAAAGGTTCTGCATACATTTATTTTACACTGACTAACACGTTCCTACTGACTCCGAGTTTCAGAAAACTACTTGAGCACACTCCATCAATTTAACTGATCACACCAAATGTAGTCCAGGAAGTGTTCGGGGGGACAGTATCTGTTTTCACATGTTTGTCATTTTCTGCTTAAATAAACAACTGCTGCTGCTGATGCGAGAGCTACACTTGTATTTACGAAATTCTGATCTGCTGATCAGGGCTAACTTGCTTTTACACTTTCCGATTCTTTCTCCTTGATTGATTGTGGGATTTAACGCGCCGACGCAACGCAGGCGATGAGGCGCGCCGTAGTGGAGGGCTCCGGATTAATTTTGTCCACCTGGGGATCTTTATCGTGCGCCGAAATCTCGTACACACGGGCGTTTTTGCTTTTCGCCTCCATCAGAAAAGCGGCCGCCGCGGCCGGGAATCGAACCCGCCACCTCGTGCTCAGCAGCGCGACGCCTTAGCCACTGAGCCACCGAGGCGGATGACTGTTTCTCCTTGGGCATCTCAATAAATACGCAACATTAATTTTTGCTAAAAGCTGCATTTAGAGCTGGCATTATAAAAATACCAGTTATATTCGGGCACCACCAGTAGGTAATGCCAAGTATAAAATAAGGTTATTATCATACCTTGATCTTTAGCAAGTCCATCATTTCCTGGATAATTCCTGGAGCAAACTTGAATGCCTCCATCCGACGCTGTAAGGTCAGTTCTGCAGGCAAAGGGCTGGCGAGCTCACGAACTAGATTATAACCTTGCGAACCACAGGATAGCCTCAGTTTGATGGCTTTTACAACCGTTTCTTCACTCCACGTCGTTCCTTGCATGGTTTTCTTATGCAGGCTGCCAACCTGGTTCTCATTAAAAAACCTGTCGATACATGGGTACAGTACAAAAAAAAGGGCAAGCTATAATTTAAATTGCCAATTTCGCTATTCATATGCTGAATTGAAGTATAACATCAATAAAATACAAGAATATGTGACCGCCATAGGCAGATTAATACATAAGAGTGAAAACCTCACAAACAGCAAAAAAAGCGAGAAAAATGTGCAAAACAATGCTGAAGTACTTTTTGCTATAAATAAATTAACACAATGCTTCAGGTGGCAATGCATACTAGGCACTACGGCATTGTCCAAAGCACTGTCTCGCATGCACTCGAATATTTGGGATGACTGCGAGCATTGAATTATACCTCATGAGTTGCTAAAATATTTTTGCATTATTAGGTTGGGATAAGCAGTGGTAAATGCCGTTCAAATGCCTTTTGTTAAGGTTGACCAAAGTCTTTTGTCTGATACTAATACCAATAGGAGCTCAGGATAATTTCTTCTTTTTTGCCTTTCGAGAAAGCCTTTGTACCACTTTGGTTACCGTGCTCTAATTCACACATTTTTATTTCTGTCATAACCATAAAATTACTTTAATTCCCTGCACATACTATGTTAGCGGCACAGATGCTACAGAGCGCTCCAACTAAAATGGCACTTTTTCCAAGTACTCCTGTACCATTCTCATTTCATTTTACACTGCAGTTCTATACAAGGTGGGTACCCCAGCTGTACAAATCCAGACCACAGCAAACAGTGCAAACCCAGCAAAGAAGAAACAGCAACTAGTTTGTTTACTTTCTGAGGTAGACATACTAGTGGTGCTAAGTATAGGTTCATTAAATTGTGCTACCTTGTACAAGGTTTGTGTTCTGCTTCTCCAAAGTCTTCACCCGTTTCTGAGATGAAGATAGTTTTCTTTTCAAGGAGTCAATCTCGGCTTGCATATCTGCAACTGTTGAGCTTAGCACACCTGTAATGCCCATGCACAGAATAGGTCATTTTTTACACCAAGAGGCACAAAAGAAGCTTTTGAAATGTCAGAAGTACAATATGTGACCTTTTTTTGGAAATTTATGCAGAAGAAAAAGACAACACCATCGTCATTATCCGCCAGCAGCAGCTTATCTATGGATAAAGGTGTCCCCCGTAGGCTTCTAACACTAATACCCGTCACACGGCAAATATAATGTCATTCTAAGTGAACGACATGTGGCCCGGCCGTGCGGGTCTATACGGTGAAACAAATGTCATTTGATTGTGATAGCGGTGATGATTGCTGAGCTCGCAAAACTGCGAAATTATATTTAAAGCGCGTCTAGAATGTTTTCACACATGATATTTTTTGAAAACATAACTGAATATTTTTAATAACTATAAGAAAATCACTGGTTTAGATGACATCAGTAGGCATCACAAACCGAGACAAAAAAGTCCACAAAAATCCGTATTTGGGTAGCGTGTACACCGGGGACGAGATTTTCTTGTCTTTTAGTAGTTGTCTTTCTTTATTTGAATAACAACACGAAGAACAAAATATAAGTTTACTGACAGTAAGTTACAAACAGTATTCTTTGGTTTCTACTGAATTTTCTTGTCCAGTGACGTGCCACTCTGCCAAGGCTACTCATTTGGCTGCTATTTGAATTCTGGGACCTCAGTTAGCCACTGTATGTCATTCGCCTCAAATGTCAGTCGGTATTCTCGCGTACCACCGAATTAATGACATTTAGAGCGAATGACATTTGCTCTAAATGCCATTAGATCTGCGGTGTGACAGGGGTATTATACCCGTGCCACACGTACACGAAAAATGACATTAGGTGCTTATGCCTTAACTTTTAGTGCCATTAATTCGCTGCTACACGCAAAAATCTAATGCCATTCGCTCTAATGTCATTTTTGGTTTAAGGAGTTCCCCACAACTCATTTACCTTCATCCTCGAACGCCATGAGCACAAAATGAAACCTACGAAACTCTCAGCAGCAGAGTGTTGACGCGGAAACGTAGCTGAACTTCGAAATAAGGCGATTTTTTGTGCACCCTTGGTGCCGAAATATTGAAAAAGAGGAATTTCACTAAAACAGCGGCAAAAGGCAAAACGTCACTCGTCGTGCTAAATTTTTCGGATTTGGCTACCACTGGCAGGCGATGGCAGCTGATGAAGCCACTTTTAGAAATGGCTCACACCATTTTTTAAAGAACACTGTTTCTCATAACGTTTTCTTTTACATTTGTAACCCTTGTGAGATGTTTTTCCCTTCGTTAAAGACTTCTAAAATATGAGTAAATTTCTCTTTTTGGTCATGCTCACCATCATGCCTAACACATTTAAAATGCCGTTGCGGTTTCGCGTGTAGCACGGCCCGCCCAGTTAACGTCATTTGGCATCTTAAGGCCTTCAGCACTTAATGTCATTTTTTGTGTACGTGTGACACGGGTATTCCCAACCCACATTACCCGAACCAATTCTTCGCCCCTGAATTTCATTTTGGTCACGATTTTCTATGTGAGCAAGCAGCTTAGCATAAATGTGACAGCTGCAGACAAAACCGACTTGAAATTTCACAAAGTGCTTTCACCATTTTTCTAGTGTTGCGTGCATTTGCAGATGTACCCATACTGATTAGCATTAGAATTGTCGTTAAAAGTTTAGCTGGAAGCTGCTCTTATCTACCTTTTGTCACTTTCCTGGCCAATCACATTTGAACTTTTACAGGTACACTATCAGCTCGGATGGGTCCCCACTCCTCCAAGCCCAGTAATGATTCATAGGACACATTTTTTTCTACAGTGGGTTAGTTTCTTACCTTTTGTGCTGGATGCAACTCCCACCAGGGTGTTTCGGCATGCCACAACCTTTGCCTTTTTGAGTGGTGGTTCATTGTCAGGAATGTCTTGATGCAACGTACATGTAGCCCTAGGGTCTGTTTCTGGTAAGAATAAAGCAAAAGATTATAGCTTGCCTGAGGCACATGCGCACAATGAAGACTACCTTTCCCCGCAAGTTCTTACTCACCCCCTATGACCTGGGACATCCTAGCAGGCTCATTCTGGGCAGTAGTGTTGCAATCATTCTCCCCAGCCTGCCACTGTAGTGAAGTGCATGCAGCAGCAGCAGCAGCAGCTGTAGGCCCTGAAAAAACATTTTCTGTCAATACACCCGAAGCATATGCCAAGAACTGCAGAAATCTCATCAGATGGGGAAAACTCACTCAGAGCTTGGAATGTAGCCTGTGTTTGCAGCAGTTGATCAGAAATCTTATCTTCAGCATCTGTTGATGTGAGCTGCAAAGAGGGAATGGTGGCTCCAGAAGAAATGGTGTTTTTCATTGACTTCGGCTGGTAGCCTTCAGCTGCAAATGAAGGTTCCGATTTTCTCACAACAGTTCTCATTTTCAGAATGCCTGGGATTTGTGGGTAAATAAAGGACATTTCATCATGAGCAACATATTTACCAGGTAGTTCTGGCGCAGCCACCAGTTGCAGAGGGACACCAGTTGCAGTTGCAACACTCACACTGGGTGTGAGCATTGCTTGCCGGTTCTTGAGAAGTGAGCGGCTAAAAGGCATGCAGTCTGAAAATTAGAAGCATTTTTTTTGTCAGCCAGCATGTTTGGAATTCATCCATTAAACTAGAGCCATTCTCTTCTTGGAAAAAAATGTATGCTAAACATACCACCCTGCAGTGTTGTGGCTACTGTCGGCATTGGCTGCAGGTAATCAGTACTGGGCAAGAACCTAGGCAGTGTCAGGGGGCGTTTCAGGAGCGATCGGCTAGAACGAGCAACTAACAGTCCTGAAAGGAATACAAATTTTTTGTACACAGATACTCTGACACAAATACTCTGATTATACACAAATACTCTGACAGCCTGTCATTGCAAAATAGTGCTGTGCCGTCGACTCACCAGACTCTTTCGGTGTAGCTTGTGCAGCTATCTTCAAGCTCTGGTTTTTAGCCGTGTCAGTGCAGACCTTCAAATGGCCTTGTAGTACAGCACTGCCAGAGACAACCACTGGACCTAAAAGTGACATATTCCTCTATGAGCATGTCTGCAAATTTGTACTTTAAACTGAATTCACTCTCCCCCTTGAAACCACTATTTCACTAATAAACTCACCAGCTAGCTGTGATGCAGCCTTTGCCAGCATTGGCTGAGGATGGTTAACACTGGGTGCAGTGCTAGCTGTTCGTCTACATTTCAGTATTGAACGCCCAGAAAAGATCGGCAATTCTGAAAGCGAAGAAAGTTCTTCCTTGTTGGCATGTTCCCAGTGCACCTTTTCTGGTTCTGAACAACACTCACCATCAAGTTGTGATGCAGTAACTGTTTGCAGTTGCTGCAGAGGAGAACGGGAACTGGGCATGGACGCAAGCGTTGCTTGACTGTGTCTGAGCAGTGACCGGCTAGACGTAGTGACTAAGGATTCTGAAAAGAACGCGTTGTTTGTATGTAAACACTAGGATTGTGTGCAAGGCTGCAGACGGCATACTACTACTGCAAACAAAAGTTGCACAGCTGACTTACCTGACAGCTGCGACGTGGCTTGTGTAGCTACTTGCACATTCTCAATACTAGCTGCATCATCAGCTGGATTAGATGCTGGCATCAGCAGAACATCAGTAGGAATGGCTACAGGTTCTGCAAAAAAAAAGAAGGGAGTTACCTTTTCGTTCTGCGTTTGCGTTAACCTTTTTGCTCCGTGTTTGTTGAGTAACCGTATCATGGGTGAAATTGAATGCATTTTTAGGTAGGAAAACAATACTGCACATTTAAGTTACCAGCCATGTGTTGCACCTCATCTTCTAGCTGCGAACATTGACCAGAAGCTGTAGCAAGTGGGCATATCGGAAGAGAATGTCCTTGTGGGATTCCAGTCGCTGAAAATTTGATTTTTTGTGGTTATGGATATACACAGGCATGAATGGGAATCTACATTTAGCTTTTATAGCATCAATCATAACCTTTTGTTAAATAAGCCATCACTCACTTCCAGCGCTTCCTACTTCAGCAGAACTTCGAGGGTGCGGCAGCTTGTGTGATGGCTTTTCTGGCCTGTGGCTGAATATCGATGGAACAGCACTGCTCCTCAGCTTTTTTATGCCGAACTTCCGGAGGATGTTTGGCTCAAACTGGTCCTCTGTGAAGTGAGACTGCATAGCAGGTGTGTTAAAGAAACAGGTAGACATTACACCACAAAAAGAAGTCACTGTCAAGCTGCCAATGCAGTTCAAGGCCAGCCTGCAGAAAATTAGAGCAAGTGAACGGAGTGACCCTTTATGTAAACGGGTAGAGGATCTGCCAAAGTTTAAAGTGATACACATTGGCAGCAGATTATGAAGTTTACTACAAATCTGTATTAATAGCGTTGAGGCGATGCGGCAAAAACTTGTATTATTAGACTGCATTCATTCTGATTCCAAGCTATTTTAACGGTTTTCAAAATTCAACGCACCACGGTGGCTCAGTGCCTAAGTAAGGTGTTGTGTTGCTGAGCGCAAGGACAGGTTCGATACAGGCCATGGTGGCTGTTTTTCTGATACAGGCTAAAAGCGAAAACGCCCGTGTGTCGAGATTTTGACGCACGCTGAAGATCCCCAGACGGTCAAAATTAACCCGGCGCGCTCCAACACCACTAGCCACGCGTCATAACCCAGGTCAGGTGTAGCAATCTGTGCGAGAAACACCTAAAATCTGAATTTTTCTTTCAATACTAGCAAGTGAGAATCAAATGCTCATAACTAGAGGTTTCCCCGAGTGTTTTTTTAAGGCACGGCGTTTCTCTTAACGTTGCACACGCAAACCAGGCTGTCACGTTTAATACGGCGATCGAGCGGTGTTGCGTCCTTGCCACAGCAGCTGCAGCTGAGTGTTGCAGTAAAGTTGAAACTCACCTCGCATAGTTTGCTGGACTTGGTAGGCTGGAAGTCTTTTCTTCCTATCCTGTGGAGCCAAACTTTCCTGCGCTTGGCATTGTGCTTGCCGAATGGCACGGCAAACAACGCCTTGCCTTTGCCCGACTGTGTCGTGCAGTTAAACGCGCAGCAACCCGTCATCTCACAGTGCCATGGACTTCGGGGCGGGTAGCCTACCCACAAGACTAGATATACTGTTCAAAAGTGTCCCACAATCGTCAGCGACCGTTTCAAATCATAATTTGCGGCTAGCACACACAGAAACAACGGGGGCTAGGCGGATCAAGCAAAACACCTTGATCGATCATGGCGGACGGAAACGGAAAACGCAAACCGGAACCGGAAATTTTTTTAAACCGGAACAGGAAATAAGGCGTGAGCCAATAGCAGGGTGCGTCGGCACATCAATCGTTGTCGCTACTTAGCTAAAGCTGATGAAGGGACTTTAAGTAGCCCTGTAGTGGCGGCAGCACTATCTGCTTTCACGCCACTATCATTATCATCCGAATCCCTCCACGATCATCAGCGGTGCCTGGCCAGGTCTGCAGTGCCACGCAGAGGATCTGCAGTGCCACGCAGTGTCACGCAGAGTGCCACACGGGCGATCGCATGTCTACGCCGCTCTCTAAGTTCCGGCCGGGCCTTACGCACCTGAATAAATGTAGGCCACAGCGCAACAACGAGTCCACAGCCATATATATATATATATATATATATATATATATATATATATATATATATATATATATATATATATATATGGGATCCGGACAGTTTATCGAACGCCGTTTTATCGAAAGTGTTTTTCTCGGCCTTTTCGAGTAACATAATTTGCAGTACGTTTTTTTAATTTCCTCCTCGCTATGTAATTTGCATATCTTGTCTCCACAGCAGGCCTATTTAAAAACATTTACAGTCTGTCTTCTAGTTGATTTTTATTTCCTGCGTATTTTTTTGTTTGTTTTTGTGATGCGCAAAATATGTCACCAGAATTTTTTGCTGTGTTCATTGCGCACCTGGTACTGCCATAACTAATCTCCTTGTGTCTCTATCCCCTCTGATCCGAAGCATATCACGGCATTCTGGCGTATTGATTAAAATGCCTCGATATGCTTCGTACCTTTTTGTATAAACCGCTTTTGTGTCGACACATAATCTAATTATTTCGCCGCGTATGTTGTACATAAGTCAGGCACTTCTTGGCGCTTGAGGGTCCAATGTCAAAAACCTAACTGGAACGCTAGCAAAAGTCTCTCCCGATTTCTGCATTCCTAATTCTTAATGGGATCTGAGTTCAGTTGCTAAGAGGTTACCAAGCCTTGTACTACTGTTCTCGTTGCCTTGCATGAACTAACGAGAAAAACGTGAGGTACAAAATTGTCACCGTACTGCAGGTTGGTTCGTTTTCATCTCCCTCTGGTTGCACCCCAGCATGTCTGCTGGGGTGCATCCTCTTGCCTTTTTATCAGAAGGCATAAAAACAGTACGATCAAAATAGTAAACACCGAAAATGGAGAAATCATGAAGGTCTACTCAAAATACAGCATCGTGACCCGATTACCTCTAAATAAAAATGGAAAAATTAAAAAAATGAGAACGAGCAATACTATGGCCCGTGCGATTATACCTGAACAAGGCACACAAAAAACCAACAAAATGCGCTGCCTGGTCGGGTGGGTTCCTCCAAGGCCACCACGAAAACGTAAGGTTGGTGAATCAAGAGTGTTGACGCAAAAGTAGAAAATTATACGAAATCCTGTATTTTTTTTTATTTGAGCATGATTAACAAAAAATGTAAATTGTGATGGGATGGGCAATTGTCCAGCTGTACTAGCTTACGAGTTTCCCTAGTGCGAGATGACCTCTGACGACTTGTCCTACTTGACGAGTTCACCTATGACGAGTTGGCTGTGACAGGTTCCCTTGTGATGATTCTCCTAGACTCCACCACCTCTGTTGGGGTCTCACTATCACTGTCGGAACCCCCCTGTTCCAGTCACATAGCATTAATCTTTCAGAAGTTCTTGGCCCAACATTTCTCCAGATGCAAACAGTGTGACCCCAAGGTCCGAGTAGGAGTCGCGGGTAAACCACGTGACTAGAACAATTGTGGGGTACAAGACTCTGGATCACGTAATGATGAACCATGGCGCAAGGGATATATTTTTCAACACTAACCTAAACACGCCGATACACATCTAAGGAATATTGCGCACGGGGTTCGGGTTGGTACTATAGGGGCAAATTCTGTAATATAAACAAGGGGGTCATACATGCTTGAGTGAAATCAATAAAGACTCGAAAAATAAAAATAATTTAATAAAACAAAGGTTATCGAAAACACTGTAAAGGCGCGTCAACATATATGGATAGGTTTTTTATGTAATGCACGTCAGAGAGAATGTAGGAGGAAGGTTAATGCGATGGCCAGTTAAACAAAATAAACCCCGAAAATTACAATGCAAGCCGCAAAACCGCACTTTCGATAAAACGGACGTAGGTGGTTCGATAAAACGGCATTCGATAAACTATCTGGGAACCTATATATATATATATATATATATATATATATATATATATATATATATATATATATATATATATATACATAAGGTTAGTAGAGACAGAGACAAACGAGAAAGACTTAGAAAATAAAAATAAGTTTACTGACGTTTCAGGGAGAGGACTCCCTTTCTTCAGAGTACAAAATAAGTTCGTTTCAGAGCTATATATACAGAAAATGTAGCAAGCGCGAGGGCAAGGTAAGAGGAGGGAGAGTTTGGATTCAAGGTTGGTGGGTAGCAAAAGAATGAAGGGAGAGCGGGAAAATTAATTACAACAAGGATGATAAGAACACACAGTCACGCGGTACGAACTTGGAAAAAAAGAGAGAGAGAAGAACCAAACACAGAGAAAAAATAATACGTAATTAAAAAATAAAAATAACAATAAATAACAAGGTAATTTTCCTCCCCCGTGGCAACGGGGGTGAAAGAGGGGTCAAAACAAGATAGGCCCATGTCCCTGTTTGACATGGGCAAAAAGATTAGTCACGCGGAACGAAGACGTTTCAAAGAAGATATGCAAACAAAGGGCGAACATCTGCCCATTCACACCCGTTCTAGGAATCCAAGTAAGGTCATTGAAACAAGAGACACGTGGCTTCTGTTGGTGGGAGGCGGGGGTCGCGCCCAAATACAGTAGGACAGGCAGTTTCGACAGGAAAGAGTGTACATTGGTATACAAAGAGCGAAAAAAATAAATAAATAAAAAATAACCAGAAAATTTTCCCCTCCCTCGTGGCAACGGGGGTGAAAGAGGGGTCAAAACAAGATATGTCCATGCACGTGTTTGACATAGGCAAAAAGATTAGTCACGTGGAACAAGGAAACGAAGATATGCAAATGCCACAAAGGATGAATATCTGCCCATACACACCCGTTCTAAGAATCCTGGTAAGGTAATTGAAACGTGAGACACGTGGCTTCTGTTGGTGGGAGGCGGGGGTCGCGCCCAAAAGCAGTAGGATAGGTAGTTTCGACTAGAAATGAGTGTACATTGATAGGGGAAAAAAGACAAGGTCAAACAAGTCATGAAAGAAAAAGGTCATTAAAAAAAAGAAGAAGAAAAAAGAAAACAGGCAGGTGTGCACGCGTATGACACGGCAGCAAGTGGTATTCTTCTGCCCGGCGCATGGTGCCAGTTCAGGGAATGCCGAGGCGGTCAGCAACGAATATTAGAAAACAACAATACAAAAAAGAAAGAGGACACGAAAACAATCACACACGCTTGCGTTCACAAAAATAATTGGAAGGTGAGAATATCAAAGCTAAAAATGGTACTGCAGCCTTCTACCCAGAATACAATGTCCAGACTTGTTCATCAAATTTGCTTCAGTGAAGCTATTGTGCTAAAAAACGTCGTGCTAGCACGAAACTATACCCAACTACGAGACCGGATTCTTAGAACGGGTGTGTATGGGCAGATGTTCATCCTTTGTGTGCATTTGCATATCTTCGTTTCCTTGTTCCGCGTGACTAATCTTTTTGCCCATGTCAAACACGTGCATGGGCATATCTTGTTTGGACCCCTCTTTCACCCCCGTTGCCACAAGGGAGGGGAAAATTACCTGGTTATTTTTTATTTATTTATTTATTTCGCTCTTTGTATACCAATGTACACTCTTTCCTGTCGAAACTGCCTATCCTACTGCTTTTGGGCGCGACCCCCGCCTCCCACCAACAGAAGCCACGTGTCTCTTGTTTCAATGACCTTACTTGGATTCCTAGAACGGCTGTGAATGGGCAGAGGTTCGCCCTTTGTGTGCATATCTTCTTTGGAACGTCTTCGTTCCGCGTGACTAATCTTTTTGCACATGTCAAACACGGACATGGGCCTATCTTGTTTTGACCCCTCTTTCACCCCCGTTGCCACGGGGGAGGAAAATTACCTTGTTATTTATTATTATTTTTATTTTTTAAATATGTATTATTTTTTTCTCTGTGTTTGGTTCTTCTCTCTCTCTTTTTTTCCAAGTTGGTACCGCGTGACTGTGTGTTCTTATCATCCTTGTTGTAATTAATTTTCCCGCTTTCCCTTCATTCTTTTGCTACCCACCAACCATGAATCCATTTGAACAAACTCTCCCTCCTCTTACCTTGCCCTCGCGCTTGCTACATTTTCTGTATATATAGCTCTGAAACGAACTTATTTTGTACTCTGAAGAAAGGGAGTCCTCTGCCTGAAACGTCAGTAAACTTATTTTTATTTTCTAAGTCTTTCTCGTTTGTCTCTGTCTCTACTAACCTTATTTTTTTCGCGCTCTGTGTGAGTTTTTATCTTTTCAGTCTATATATATATAAATACAGGGTGTCCCAGCTATCATGCACCAAGATTTAAAAAAAGAGAAGTTGCGTAACTCGAAGAACACCTAGTGCATAATGTTTGCAGTACTGTGAAGAAGCAGAGAGTAATTTTTTTCGTTAATAAGACTTAATTAATTGTAATTAATTATCTAACTCGAGAAATACTGTCCTAATCACTAAAGTGTCAATGAGGCACTTGTAGGTAACCACGAGGGGCATCTAACTGCGGTATTTTCAGCGACGAACTAATTGCGTACTCATTTATTTTGACTGCCAAAGGAAACCCGCGAAATATGAAAAATACCACGTGACGGCGCCTCCGCGCAAATTGTAAAGCAGCGTCCCCAAACAAAGCTGATTGAAAGCAACTGCTACGCGTGTTACCCGCCCGAAGAGACAGCGCATCACATTGATAATAGCATGCATGGAAGGAGCAGCAGCAGCAAGATTCGCGGGACATGTGTGCAGATAAGGAACAAACTCGGTCGCGCTTTCTTCTTTCTTTCTTTTGTCTATTTCATTCTGGCTAACGCAGAGGCAGCCTGTTTGATAGAGTTGCTTTACGGTGCGCCCGGAGGCGCCGTCACGTGGTATTTTTCATATTTCGCGGGTTTCCTATATCAGTCAGAAAAAATGTGTACGCAATTAGTTCATCGCTGAAAATACCGCAGTTAGATGCCCCTCGTGGTTACCTTCAAGTGCCTCATTGACACTTTAGTGATTAGGAGAGTATTTCTCGAGTTAGATAATTAATTACAATTAGTTAATTAAGTCTCATTAAAGAAAAAATACTGTCCGCTTCTTCACAGTACTGCAAACATTATGCACCTGGTTTCTTTGGTGTTACGCCTTTACTCTTTTTTTAAATCTTTGTGCATGATAGCTGGGACACCCTGTATATATATATATATATATATATATAAACAAGAGAGAAAGTGGAGAAAAAATGACCCACCACATCCTCCCCTTTGCTTTCACAGGTTTTCTTGACTGCGAACTCTTATTTCTGTCTTATTTCAACGAGTCCCTCATTTGCTATTCTGATTCGCAATATATATATATATATATATATATAGATAGATATAGAACCATCACGAAAAACTTGAAAAAGCCTGGGTCCCAGCCGAAATATCGTATTAAATATTGTGATGTTTTTCGTGGTGATTCTAATGTAATATACTATTCAGCTCTCAAGTCCTGTACTGGTAATATATATATATATACATTAGGAGCTGAGCGGCTCGTTGGGGAAATACAGAAAGAGAGGTCGGCAGGCTACAACGCCACAGGAGGCATAATGGACCTTTTTCCAGTACCGGTCCCTCTTGCGGCCGCCACGGCGAACTAAAAATGGCAGTAAGGCACACCCCCAAGAAAGTTTGGCTTTCGGAGAACTCGTGCACAAAATATCCTGGTCCTGCTGCCCCTCCCGCACTGACCCGTCACCCGGCCGCACCTTTCACATGAATGTCACGGGAGCAGGCGAACGTTCTCGTGACTAATCTACCGTGTTCGAAGCGCCACCCCCCCCCCCCCCCCCCCTTTTTTTTTTTTTATTTTCCTAACCCCCTAACTGGCAGCCATGTGCTGGCAGCGTGGTCAGTCTCAAGCGCCTTCGCCCCTTTTCTAGAAGCCATTATTTTATGCACGTACGAACCCACCACGAGGAGTCCAAAGAGAGAAAAAAAAAGAAAACGTGCAGATTATAGCCGCTCCCTAAGCAGAAAACCGAGGGGCGCGCTTTTGTTTATTTTGCCCAAGGCGCCTGCCAAGAATGGCGGACCGGCAGCCCGCGCATGCGCAGATCGCTACTGGAAAAAGGTCCATTGCATGGTTAGGCTAGTGAAGTTAGTTAACTTAAGATTTTTTTTTAATTTACGTAAGAAAAGAGAAAGAAAAAAAATCGCGCCAATCCACCCCGTGAATGTGGTTGGAAAGCAAAGCTGTAAACGATTACCCATGCGACGTCACTTAAATTCACTCACATCGCTCTACAAATAGTAAAACCAGAAAGAAGTGAAATGCACTTAACCACACAATTTATTACTTCAAAGAGATATTCTTGGTAAGGTTAAATCAATGCATGATGCATGAACGGTGTTTCGTTGAGTTGTATTGGTGTAGCACAAGAGTGGAAACTTTTTTTATAAAATTAAAGTAAGCTCCAAACCGGTGTTAGACGATCTGACTTCTCCGTCTCTGCGCCGCGGCCGGAGGCGACGAGATTTGCGGCAGAGAAGGAGGAGGAGGAGGAAGAAATTCTTCTGTTCAGATTTCTGAACGGCCCAGAGGGCAGCCCTGGAGAGTGATTCCTTCTTCTGTGGGGCCCATATGCAGTCCGCGCGGCCTGTGTTTCTGTCCACCCGCTGAAACTGGGTAGGTAGAGAGGGCCTGGACAGCAGCATCTCCCATTGCTGTAGTTGGGTAGTTGACGGAAAGAGAGGAGGGTGCTCACGGCTAAAGTCGCACACCCCGATTACGGGGTGGGGTGTTCCTACTTCTGAGCAAAATTTACATTCAGCGTCGTAGCAATTCGGATACATTAAGTGAAGACGCGTAGGCTGTGGGAAGGAGCCCGGATTGTATGAGTCGTAGGGTAGTTTGTTGGTCTCTGGAAAGGTCAGGGTAAGGCGAAGGTACGGTCTGTCTCAGAGGGCGATAAAGCTGGGTTATCTCCCTGAACGTGACAAGCAGGTGACTGCCCTCGTGCAGCTCCATAGCACGGGAGGTAAAAGCGCCGGCTTGTTGGGTGGGCGTATTTGTTGCCCTCCATTTAAGCGTGAGGGGGTGTCCAGATGAGCTGAATGGAACCGTTTGGGGAGTGATTTTTTAGCACGCGCAGTGTAGGTCAGGACACCCAACCCGACTGGTAATTCCAGTAGGCTTGCTAGGAATCGGTGACTACCCTCCGAACCCTGGTTGACTGAGAGCCAAGGTGAACGCTGCCTCTTCTGCTGCCGTCATTTCTTGGGTCCTAAGCGAGGTACACGCAAGGAGGTTGGTTCTGGAGGTAGCCACGATGATGTCGTATTGCTGCCCTCGATGTTTGGAGGCGTCTGTGTAGATAACTGCATGATCCCCACCGAGGGTGGTGTTTAGCGCTTGAGCCCGTGCTTTTCTGTGACCCTCGTCATGTGAGGGGTTCATATCTCTAAGCAAAGGGAGCATCTTTAGTTTTAGTCGCCAACAGTCTGGGAGTACGTCAAGCAGAGTGACATTCTGGGCTGCCCAGCCAATCTGGTGAAGCATGCGGTTATCCACCGAAGTTCTGAGTCGGACCTCCTTGTTAGAAAGATGGCCTTCTCTCAGCTCTTCCACCGTGTTGTGGAGCCCCGTGCTAAGAAGCCTCTGTGTGGACGCACTCATGAGAAGACCAATGGGCTGCTCGATCGCCTTTCTAATCATTATATAAAGCATCTCTATGTCTTCCTTGTCGAGAAGAAGACAGGGGGTTGACGTAGAGACTCTAGAGAGGACAAAAGCTTCAATTAATCGAAAGGTACCGGATTCCTTTAGGCCTCGCTTCTTGGTGGCAACTCGCCTGATCATGTGTATGATTTGATTAATGCTGTTTTTGAGGCGCTGGAAGGAGACGTCACTCTTGGTGTTAGCCTTGAGATGTAGGCCCAGGATCTTGATGCTGGGGCTTGAAGTAATGGCCTGGCCATCACGGAGTATTTGAAAGTATTCCTTGATTTGGCGTGAGGGTGGACGACAAGGAGCTGCGATTTTTTACGTGAACACTGGAGGCCACAGGCTTTAGCACGTTGGCATATATACTAGAAGTGAGATGCCATGCATTGGTGTGAGCGTCCTTTAATTTTTGTAACTCTTAGCTAATGAGCAAGGTGCGCACAGGGCCGCTAGACGGGCGTGAGTGGTCACGTGACGCTTTCACGTGGCGTTCAGCGAGAACGCAGGGGCTAAACCCGTAGATGTACATGGTGAGTACACCACCTGTCTTCCCCGTCTTCGCGTGGGCTCGTAGCTAAATCGGTAAGACGACGGGCTCTCGCTTTGACAGTCGATTAGTTCCAGGTTCGATTCCCGGTGGTGGCGGTAAATTCTTTTATTTGTTCACAGGAGTTTTCTGGTGACACCAACGGTCGCGAAAGAACCCTTGGGGGGTAGAGGTAAAAAGCTTTGCTTTAAAACACGTGCCCAGAGTGGGTAAAAAAACCCACGCGTTTCGATTTGATCTCGAATGCCTTACCGGTTCGGCTATCCTGGCGACTGTGCCTTCCTTCACTTTCTGGGGTATTTACATTTACTAGAACTGCATCTAAAGCTTGAGGGTGCTAGCTAGCGCCACTATGACTACACGGGGGGAAGGAGACCTTCTTTTTAAACGGGGTTTAAAAATAGTGCTGCAGGGTGGGAACCGAACCCACGACGTTCAGAATACTTGTCTCGTGCAATGACCAATACGCCACCGGCGGGGCAGTTTCCCCTACCCTTTCTCGGGTATGTATGTTAAGATGTTTTTGTTTTCCTACGCTTAGGGGTGTCCTTTCAGTCTTTCCAAAATTGTCTGTTTCAATGACCTACCACATTCTCCCCTTTGATATATATATATATATATATATATATCTAGAGAAAGATAAAACTCACAAAGCGCGCAGAAATAGTAGCAGTAAAAATTCGGATACACAGCAAGAACAATAACAATCAAGGTTTACTTACGTAGCGGCAACGGGACTTGCCTTCATCAGAGTAAAGTTACATGATTTTGCTGTCGCAAACATTTGGAACACATGTCTTATATAGGTTTGCAGAAAACTGTGAGAAGGAGCGGAAAATGATTCGGAAAAGGAGAGTACGCATACAGTCGGGCTACGCCTATTTTACAACAACAAAAAAAAAGGGGGGGGGGGGGAGCGAGAGAGAGAAAGGTGTCGTGTTAACAAAGCAGCGTTCAAGGTTGCACCATGACGGGTCAACGTATGCCGCGCGGGCTGCAAGTTCAGAGAATGCGGGAAACTGGACAACCGCGGTTTCAAAAGAAAGGGAAGAGTATACAGTAAGGTATTCAGTGGCTGGGGAGACTAGTTGGGGCGGAAGCGAAGATGGGTGTGCCCTCCGCGGATGAAGAGTATAGATAGGGGGCACGAAAGAGCATTTCACAGAAGCTAGCAACTGAACAGGAAATAGGTAGGGTCACAAAAGGTTAAACATGAATAAATCACAGAGTTAAACATTCTTAAGTGGTGGTGGGAACGAGGCCTCCTTCCCCAGGGCAAATGGCATTGTTGAGCCGCATTAGGCTAATAAAGCTGCTGTAATAGGAGAGTTTCTGCGAATTCCAATGGGAAAACTCAAGGGTAGGAATAATGAATTAGAAAGCCGCCAATTTTAATCGAGGGATAAGCAAGTTAGTTTTTTGTAATTTCATTAATCCCAAGTGTGGCTGACCCAAACTTATAAATGAGATAAGATTCCCGAACCTCGCGGTCGTGGTGCGTTTTTAAGGCGGATTCTAAAATCGTTGCTTTAAGATGTTCAAATGCATGCCCTGGACTGTTCACATGTCTTGACAGGGGCAAATAAGGGCAGCTTTTTGCGTGAGAGCGGTGGTTATTGAACCGTATTCGGAAGGGCGTTTCAGTTTGGCCGATATATTCTTGCCTACAAACAGTGCACTCTAGAAGATATACGACATGAGCGTAGTCACAGTTAGAGTTACCTTTTATATTTACGTAGGTTCCCAGACAGTTTATCGAACGCCGTTTTATCGAACACCGTTTTATCGAAAAAATGCCCGTTTTATCGAACGCCGTTTTATCGAATGCCGTTTTATCGAACCACCTACGTCCGTTTTATCGAAAGTGTGGTTTTGCGGCTTGCATTGTAATATTCGGTGTTTATTTTGCTTAACTGGCCATCGCATTAACCTAACCTGCAGTAACCTTCCTCCTACATTCTCTCTGACGTGCATTACATAAAAAACCTATCTATATATGTTGACGCGCCTTTACAGTGTTTTCGATAACCTTTGTTTTATTAAATTATTTTTATTTTTCGAGTCTTTATTGATTTCACTCAAGCATGTATGACCCCCTTGTTTATATTACAGAATTTGCCCCTATAGTACCAACCCGAACCCCGTGCGCAATATTCCTTAGATGTGTATCGGCGTGTTTAGGTTAGTGTTGAAAAATATATCCCTTGCGCCATGGTTCATCATTACGTGATCCAGAGTCTTGTACCCCACAATTGTTCTAGTCACGTGGTTTACCCGCGACTCCTACTCGGACCTTGGGGTCACACTGTTTGCATCTGGAGAAATGTTGGGCCAAGAACTTCTGAAAGATTAGTGCTATGTGACTGGAACAGGGGGGTTCCGACAGTGATAGTGAGACCCCAACAGAGGTGGTGGAGTCTAGGAGAATCGTCACAAGGGAACCTGTCACAGCCAACTCGTCATAGGTGAACTCGTCAAGTAGGACAAGTCGTCAGAGGTCATCTCGCACTAGGGAAACTCGTAAGCTAGTACAGCTGGACAATTGCCCATCCCATCACAATTTACGTTTTTTGTTAATCATGCTCAAATAAAAAAAAATACACGATTTCGTATAATTTTCTACTTTTGCGTCAACACTCTTAGCCCCTCTTTTGATTCACCAACCTTACGTTTTCGTGGTGGCCTTGGAGGAACACACCCGACCAGGCAGCGCATTTTGTTGGTTTTTTGTGTGCCTTGTTCAGGTATAATCGCACGGGCCATAGTATTGCTCGTTCTCATTTTTTTAATTTTTCTATTTTTATTTAGAGGTAATCGGGTCACGACGCTGTATTTTGAGTAGACCTTCATGATTTCTCCATTTTCGGTGTTTACTATTTTGATCGTACTGTTTTTATGCCTTCTGATAAAAAGGCAAGAGCATGCACCCCAGCAGACATGCTGGGGTGCAACCAGAGGGAGATGAAAACGAACCAACCTGCAGTACGGTGACAATTTTGTACCTCACGTTTTTCTCGTTAGTTCATGCAAGGCAACGAGAACAGTAGTACAAGGATTGGTAACCTCTTAGCAACTGAACTCAGATCCCATTAAGAATTAGGAATGCAGAAATCGGGAGAGACTTTTGCTAGCGTTCCAGTTAGGTTTCTGACATTGGACCCTCAAGCGCCAAGAATTGATTTGATTCTCGGGTTTAACGCGCCGACGCAACGCAGGCGATGAGGCGCGCCGTAGTGGAGGGCTCCGGATTAATTTTTGACCACCTGGGGATCTTTATCGTGCGCCGAAATCTCGTACACACGGGCGTTTTTGCTTTTCGCCTCCATCAGAAAAGCGGCCGCCGCGGCCGGGAATCGAACCCGCGACCTCGTGCTCAGCAGCGCAACGCCTTAGCAAGCGCCAAGAAGTGCCTGACTTATGTACAACATACGCGGCGAAATAATGAGATTATGTGTCGACACAAAAGCGGTTTATACAAAAAGGTACGAAGCATATCGAGGCATTTTAATCAATACGCCACAATGCCGTGATATGCTTCGGATCAGAGGGGATAGAGACACAAGGAGATTCGTTATGGCAGTACCAGTTGCGCAATGAACACAGCAAAAAATTCTGGTGACATATTTTGCGCATCACAAAAACAAACAAAAAAAAAACACGCAGGAAATAAAAGTCAACTAGAAGACAGACTATAAATGTTTTTAAATAGGCCTGCTGTGGAGACAAGATTTGCAAATTACATAGCGAGGAGGAAATTAAAAAAACGTACTGCAAATTATGTTACTCGAAAAGGCCGAGAAAAACACTTTCGATAAAACGGCTTCGATAAAACGTCCGTCGATAAAACGGCGTTCGATAAAACGGCGTTCGATAAAACGACTTCGATAAAACGGCGTTCGATAAAACGGCGTTCGATAAACTGTCCGGATCCTTTAGGTTCCCAGACAGTTTATCGAACGCCGTTTTATCGAACACCGTTTTATCGAAAAAATGCCCGTTTTATCGAACGCCGTTTTATCGAATGCCGTTTTATCGAACCACCTACGTCCGTTTTATCGAAAGTGTGGTTTTGCGGCTTGCATTGTAATATTCGGTGTTTATTTTGCTTAACTGGCCATCGCATTAACCTAACCTGCAGTAACCTTCCTCCTACATTCTCTCTGACGTGCATTACATAAAAAACCTATCTATATATGTTGACGCGCCTTTACAGTGTTTTCGATAACCTTTGTTTTATTAAATTATTTTTATTTTTCGAGTCTTTATTGATTTCACTCAAGCATGTATGACCCCCTTGTTTATATTACAGAATTTGCCCCTATAGTACCAACCCGAACCCCGTGCGCAATATTCCTTAGATGTGTATCGGCGTGTTTAGGTTAGTGTTGAAAAATATATCCCTTGCGCCATGGTTCATCATTACGTGATCCAGAGTCTTGTACCCCACAATTGTTCTAGTCACGTGGTTTACCCGCGACTCCTACTCGGACCTTGGGGTCACACTGTTTGCATCTGGAGAAATGTTGGGCCAAGAACTTCTGAAAGATTAGTGCTATGTGACTGGAACAGGGGGGTTCCGACAGTGATAGTGAGACCCCAACAGAGGTGGTGGAGTCTAGGAGAATCGTCACAAGGGAACCTGTCACAGCCAACTCGTCATAGGTGAACTCGTCAAGTAGGACAAGTCGTCAGAGGTCATCTCGCACTAGGGAAACTCGTAAGCTAGTACAGCTGGACAATTGCCCATCCCATCACAATTTACGTTTTTTGTTAATCATGCTCAAATAAAAAAAAATACACGATTTCGTATAATTTTCTACTTTTGCGTCAACACTCTTAGCCCCTCTTTTGATTCACCAACCTTACGTTTTCGTGGTGGCCTTGGAGGAACACACCCGACCAGGCAGCGCATTTTGTTGGTTTTTTGTGTGCCTTGTTCAGGTATAATCGCACGGGCCATAGTATTGCTCGTTCTCATTTTTTTAATTTTTCTATTTTTATTTAGAGGTAATCGGGTCACGACGCTGTATTTTGAGTAGACCTTCATGATTTCTCCATTTTCGGTGTTTACTATTTTGATCGTACTGTTTTTATGCCTTCTGATAAAAAGGCAAGAGCATGCACCCCAGCAGACATGCTGGGGTGCAACCAGAGGGAGATGAAAACGAACCAACCTGCAGTACGGTGACAATTTTGTACCTCACGTTTTTCTCGTTAGTTCATGCAAGGCAACGAGAACAGTAGTACAAGGATTGGTAACCTCTTAGCAACTGAACTCAGATCCCATTAAGAATTAGGAATGCAGAAATCGGGAGAGACTTTTGCTAGCGTTCCAGTTAGGTTTCTGACATTGGACCCTCAAGCGCCAAGAATTGATTTGATTCTCGGGTTTAACGCGCCGACGCAACGCAGGCGATGAGGCGCGCCGTAGTGGAGGGCTCCGGATTAATTTTTGACCACCTGGGGATCTTTATCGTGCGCCGAAATCTCGTACACACGGGCGTTTTTGCTTTTCGCCTCCATCAGAAAAGCGGCCGCCGCGGCCGGGAATCGAACCCGCGACCTCGTGCTCAGCAGCGCAACGCCTTAGCAAGCGCCAAGAAGTGCCTGACTTATGTACAACATACGCGGCGAAATAATGAGATTATGTGTCGACACAAAAGCGGTTTATACAAAAAGGTACGAAGCATATCGAGGCATTTTAATCAATACGCCACAATGCCGTGATATGCTTCGGATCAGAGGGGATAGAGACACAAGGAGATTCGTTATGGCAGTACCAGTTGCGCAATGAACACAGCAAAAAATTCTGGTGACATATTTTGCGCATCACAAAAACAAACAAAAAAAAAACACGCAGGAAATAAAAGTCAACTAGAAGACAGACTATAAATGTTTTTAAATAGGCCTGCTGTGGAGACAAGATTTGCAAATTACATAGCGAGGAGGAAATTAAAAAAACGTACTGCAAATTATGTTACTCGAAAAGGCCGAGAAAAACACTTTCGATAAAACGGCTTCGATAAAACGTCCGTCGATAAAACGGCGTTCGATAAAACGGCGTTCGATAAAACGACTTCGATAAAACGGCGTTCGATAAAACGGCGTTCGATAAACTGTCCGGATCCCATTTACGTAGTAGTCTCAAGCCGTGCTGGTGGCGCGCTGTGTAGTGGTCATGTGTGGGCATACTTTACATCGGGGTTTATTGCAGGGCATGCAGCCAGTAGTTGCCGGTCGGTTGATACGAGAGTTAGTAAGAAAGTCACCTAACTTCTTATTACGCCGGTAGACAACGCGTAATGGTTCGGGGAATATGCTTTTTAAGCGGTCACTTTGCTTTAGGATATTGTTCTGTTTTTTTTAGCACGGTTGACACTCTTGGAGCGGAGGATGAGTGGGATAAAACAGTTAGTTTTCGGGTTCCCGTTCGGGGCTTTTTTTTTACAGATTACGTTACTGTCTAATTGGTTGGCTCGCACAATAGCGTCGTCGATAACTTTTTCCGGGTATTTTTTATTCAGGAGGGCGGTCTTGAGTTCTCGACAGTTTAAGTCAAAGTCGGCTTGGTTTGAGCAAATTCTCATAAATCGGTTGGCTTGGCTGTATTGCTGTCTTGCAGTGTCTGACATGGTACTTCGGGAGTGCAAATACTGCCGCGTGTCTGTCGGTTTTCTATACAGTTTAGTTTGAAGCCTACCTTCGAAGGTAGTAACGGTGACGTCCAGAAAGTTTACACCGTGTTCCGAATAGGAATGAGCAAGAGAAATACTAGGATGGGCTAGGTTAAATTAGAGTGAACTAGAATAGGGGAGTGGCCCGAGCGGGTGGAGACGGCGCTGCTTTCGGCGTGCCGCGCGCCGTCGACCACCGCTAGGGTGGCTAGGGGCGCTGGTGCACGATCTCGCAGCCGGTCAGCCGCGCCCGCGCTGTCGCCGCAGCCTCTATGGCCGCAGCCCTCGATCAGGCCGGACGAAACGTAGAACTTGGAAGGTGGTGGGGGCACGTGCGTTCGGTGGAATCGGTGCGGAGGTTCTGATGTGTTTTTCAAAACAGTGAGAGAATGCATTTCGTCAAGGACCAGCATGTGAGGAAGGTGGCGAAAAGAAGGACTGCTGCGCACTGTTTTGCCCAGGCTGTCGCACCGGCTATCAGGGCGCTCCAAAGGCGTCTTTGACGCACTCCCATATTATGTGCCATAGATTGCCTGGTTGAGTACAGATTTTACATTGTGCGTCGAATTCTGTGGGAAATAACAGATGTATCCTGACTGAATGGGGAAACGTATTTGTCAATATTAGGACAAGCCCCTCACAGAATCGTCGGCTGCAGTGTGCGAGCTCCACTTTGTGTACAGGCCGTTCTGTACAGGTTTGTCCTCAACATGGAGAACGCGTTCACTGAATGCTTCAGTCTTCTTGAGCTTCATTGGGATAGAATCCTTGACATTTTGAGTGTGGTGAAGGCTAAGCAGCAGTGTGAACTTGGGTGCAGTGATCATTGTAAGGCTGTTGCGGCAGAGGTGCGTTTTACCTCACGACCCGCATTAACTTCTACATCAAAAGCATCAACAGAAGCAATGCAAAAAGACGGCAATCTGCGAAGTATGCTAAATTAGGTAAATGCCCGTAGTACTGGACCAAATTGCGAAATAAACTGTTACAGTACACTAAAAGGTAATCTGTTCTGTGTCGTCCACTGTATGTATATTATAAAAATTGCAATCCGGTTTGAAAAGGTGAAGCTGGGTCATTAGCTGTACACAACTTTGCTTAACATGTAGCTTTGCATGTAAGTGTTAACATTAGTTAGATACTGTTCTTTTTTATAGTAATTATAACAAGAAATAACTACAATATAATTTGCCTTTCGCCATGATAGCACCTCTGATCTCTGAAAAATCGTAAAGACTCCATACCATATTGGCAAGCAAGGAGCAGTTAGTTTCGTTTTTGTGCTGTGCGGCGGGTTTAAACTTCCTTTTAGGAGATTGGGGGTGAGGGGAGGGGGGGGGGGTGTCAACGTGCTTATTTGCGCACATGCGTCGAATAATACATCAGAGTTCACTGCAACATTTGCAAATTTGCACTGCAAATTTGTCGCTCTTAAATGCTGCTATACGAGCAATAACGCGTTTTTAGAACCGCGATGCTCTGCCCTGTGCAGGGACTAACAGTAGTCCATGCTGAACACCTGCCAGTTCGCGAAAAGTAAGTAATTATCGTTCGTCAGGCAGTATTCGGCGTGTTTCGGAGAACACAGGTGACAGTTCATTGACATTCCGAACCGCCCGCGCCAGATATAAAGCTCGAAGTGAATCAAAATCGCGGATAGCGGAACTAAAGTGCCTGCAACCAGAACGGCCCACCACATCGAGGCCGGAGTTCTTGTGCTCGACATGGAGCAGGAGTAAGTAAAGCAAAAATCACGTTTGGTCGTTTAGAATCTTGCTTAGCTTCTGAATGCCTTTGAAAACCGAAAGAGAACGCGAGAACATGACAGAGCAAGGCCAGACGCGTAGTCTCACTGCGCCAGACCAGCTGCGAAAGGGCGCAGTCGCGCCACCTCGCGGTGTCGACGCCAACCGGAGTGGCTCGGCGCCGCCGCTCGGGACACTCCCTTATTCTAGTTCACTCTAGTTAAATGCCTCAATGAAGGTGAGGAGCTCCGCCTCACCGTGTTGCCAGATCATGAATATGTCATCATTATACCTTTTATAGTACATTGGCTTTATATTTTGGGTGTCAAGAAAGTTTGATTCGAGGTGAGCCATAAAGATATTGGCGTAGCTAGGTCCGATTCGAGTTCCCATTGACGTTCCGCTGACTTGCACGTAATGAACTCCGTCGAACTCAAAATTGTTATGTTCAAGAATAAGCCTAAGGAAGGTTTGGAGAGCAGAAGAATCGATAGGTTTGTCGCACGATGACTGCTCATACGCAAGGGATACGGCGGCGATGCCATCTTCATGGGGGATGTTAGTATACAGTGACGCAACATCGAGGGTGACTAGAAGGCAGTTATCAGGAATTTCAATTTTTGAGATGTCTGAGAGAAAGTCATTGGTATCCTTAATGAAGGAGGGAAAGCTGGGTGGAATGTCGCAAATTATATTATCCACATAGCGCGAGAGGTTTTCGGTAACAGTGCCAATGCCAGAAACAATGGGGCTCCCTGGGTTGTTAACCTTGTGAATCTTTGGGAGAAGATAGAATTTACCGGCTACTCGGCTTAAGGGGATCAGGGAACGAGCCGTGGTTTCATTTATTGTTTTATTTTTAACAAGGTCAGCAAGTTTATCTTTGACAAATTGCTTATAGTCTTGAGTGGCATCATTGGGTAGTGCTTTATAGAACGACGATACTGGTAGTTGCTTATTGGCCTCGTTAACATAGTCGGTTTTGTCAAGGATTACGATTGCGCCTCCCTTGTCGGCCGGTTTAATAATTATGTCGGGACAGCTTGCGAGTTCCTCTAAGGCTTTCTTTTCGTTGGTAGTCATGTTGTGTTGGAAAGAAATTTGAGTTTGGTATGCTCCGCGGTAACTCCCAGGGGTCTTAGGATTAGAATAAAACCTGCTACTACCGAACTCTCCCCGTCCAACATGAATAAGTGGAAACAGGCACTCGATAAAGCATCTTTACAATTAACTGAAATAATCCTCAATCACTACGAAACTACGGCCCATTCTCTCCGAAAGAAAGAGGAACTATTTAGTCAGGACCTAAGCAAAAGAGAGTTGAACCTTTTAAGCAACTACGAATCTAAGACGGCCTCCGCCATATCCCGAACAAAAGACCGAAAGTTTAACCGAGATAAGATTTCTAACACTGGCCACATGCGTAAGAACCTAACAAGCTCCGGCACTAGTAACTGCCCCCACTCTGACAATACGGCCGATAATGTCACTACGACTGTAATAAATGTTTCGACTACTGCACCCCAAACAGTTCAGTTAAACCCCTGTACTAATAATTTTCCCTCGCCTGCCGTCACAAAAAAAAAAACCGTACCGGGAATGTAATGAACCTTTCAAGTATAACCCTCTCCCCAGCTCAGATGAACGTCTTGTTAAAGGGCCTAAACTTTTGCCCGGCTACTGGTGGTTTTGATGAATTTCAGCTTTTTAAGGACTTAGATAACTTCGCCAGAAACATGAGGCTACGAGAATACTTCTACGATTACCCCGCGACGGAAGAAGCCCGCAGAACCCTACCTAGCTATAAGCACTGGAATTCTCCCACACAGCATGATAGTTGCCTTGACATGTACATCAAAGCTGTCCAACGCGATGTGCGAAAAGCATACCAAACACAAATTTCTTTCCAACACAACATGACTACCAACGAAAAGAAAGCGTTAGAGGAACTCGCAAGCTGTCCCGACATAATTATTAAACCTGTCGACAAGGGAGGCGCAATCGTAATCCTTGAGAAAACCGACTATGTTAACGAGGCCAATGAGCAACTATCAGTATCGTCGTTCTATAAAGCACTACCCAATGATCCCACTCAAGACTATAATCAAATTGTCAAAAATAAACTTGCTGAGCTTGTTAAAAATAAAACAATAAATGAAACCACGGCTCGTTCCCTGATCCCCTTAAGCCGAGTAGCCGGTAAATTCTATCTTCTCCCAAAGATTCACAAGGTGAACAACCCAGGACGCCCCATTGTTTATGGCATTGGCACTGTTACCAAAAACCTCTCGCTCTATGTGGATAATCTCATTTGCGAAATTCCACCCAGCTTTCCCTCCTTCATTAAGGACACCAATGATTTTCTCTTAGACATATCAAAAATTGCAATTTCTGATAAATGCCTTCTAGTCACCCTCGATGTTACGTCACTGTATACTAACATCCCCCATGAAGATGGCATCGCCGCTGTATCCCTTGCGTATGAGCAGTCATCGTGCGACAAACCTATCGATTCTTCTGCTCTCCAAACCTTCCTTAGGCTTATTCTTGAACTTAGCAATTTTGAGTTCGACGGAGTTCATTACGTCCAAGTCAGCGGAACGTCAATGGGAACTCGAATCGGACCTAACTACGCCAATATCTTTATGGCTCACCTCGAATCAAACTTTCTTGACACCCAAAATTTAAAGCCAATGTACTATAAAAGGTATACTGATGACATATTCATGATCTGGCAACACGGTGAGGCGGAGCTCCTCACCTTCATTGAGGCATTTAACCTAGCCCTTCCGAGTATTTCCCTTGCTCATTCCTATTCTCAACACAGTGTAAACATTCTGGACGTCCCCGTTACTACCTTCGAAGGTCGGCTTCAAACTAAACTGTATACAAAACCGACAGACACGCGGCAGTATTTGCACTTCCGAAGTAGCCATGTCAGACACTGCAAGACAGCAATACCTTACAGCCAATCCCACCGATTTATGAGAATTTGCTCAAACCAAGCAGACTTTGACTCAAACTGTCGAGAACTCAAGACCGCCCTCCTGAATAAAAAATACCCGGAAAAAGTTATCGACGACGCTATTGTGCGAGCCAAACAATTAAACCGTAACGTAATCTGTAATAAAAAAGCCCCGAACGGGAACCCGAAAACTAACTTAGTTTTAACCCACTCATCCTCCGCTCCAAGAGTGTCAACCGTGCTAAAAAAACATCACAATATCCTAATGCAAAGTGACCGCTTAAAAAGCATATTCTCCGAACCACCACGCGTTGTCTACCGGCGTAAAAAGAATTTAGGTGCTTTCTTACTAACTCTCGTATCAACCGACCGGCAACTACTGGCTGCATGCCCTGCAATAAACCCCGATGTAAAGTATGCCCACACATGACCACTACACAGCGCGCCACCAGCACGGCTTCAGACTACTACGTAAATATAAAAGGTAACTTTAACTGTGACTCCGCTAATGTCGTATATCTTCTAGAGTGCACTGTTTGTAGGCAACAATATATCGGCCAAACTGAAACGCCCTTCCGAATACGGTTCAATAATCACCGCTCTCACGCAAAAAGCTGCCCTTATTTGCCCCTGTCAAGACATGTGAACAGTCCCGGGCATGCATTTGAACATCTTAAAGCAACGATTTTAGAATCCGCCTTCAAAACGCACCACGACCACGAGGTTCGGGAATCTTATCTCATTTATAAGTTTGGGTCAGCCACACTTGGGATTAATGAAAGTTACGGAAAATTAACGTGCTTATCCCTCGATTAAAATTGGCGGCTTCATAATTTTTATAACTATTTTCATTATTCCTACTCTTGAGTTTCCCATCAGAATTCGCAGAAACTCTCCTATTACAGCAGCTTTATTCGCCTAATGCGGCTCAACAATGCCATTTTTCCTGGGGAAGGAGGCCTCGTTCCCACCACCACTTAAGAATGTTTAACTCTTTGTGATCTATTCATGTGTAACCTTTTGTGACCCTACCTATTTCCTGTTCAGTTGCTAGCTTCTGTGAAATGCTCTTTTGTGTCCCCTATCTATTCTCTTCATCCACGGAGGGCACATCCATCTTCGCTTCCGCCCCAACTAGTCTTCCCAGCCACTGAATACCTTACTGTATACTCTTCCCTTTCTTTTGAAACCGCGGTTGTCCAGTGTCCCGCATTGTACGAACTTGCAGCCCGGGCGGCATACGTTGACCCGTCATGGTGCAACCTTGAACGCTGCTTTGTTAACACGACCCCTTTCTCTATCTCGCTGCTCCCTCCCCTCCCCCGTTTTTTTTTGTTATTGTTGTAACATAGGCGTAGCCCGACTGTATGCGTACTCTCCTTTTCCGAAACATTTTCCGCTCCTTCTCACAGTTTTCTGCAAACCTATATAAGACATGTGTTCCAAATGTGCAAGTCCCGTTGCCGCTACGGAAGTAAACCTTGTTGGTTATTGTTCTTGCTGTGTATCCGACTCTTTACTTATACTATATATATATATATATATATATATATATATATATATATATATATATATAGATAGATAGATAGATAGATAGATAGATAGATAGATAGATAGATGGATAGATAGATAGATAGCGAATCAGAATGGGAAATAGCCGGCTCGTTGAATTAAGACAGATATTTTTTATTTATTTATTAAATACTGCGGACCATTGAAGGTCCATGCAGGTTGGGTGGTTACATAGTATCAAAACAGGAAATACAGTTCGAATATGAATACAAAGAAACTAAACAACAAACATCACTGAGAACGATACATGGGATCTGTAAGGGAATTCCATTCGGCTATGGTACAAGGGAAGAAACAGAATTTATGCGTCTGTTCTAGCAAAATACCGATTTAGGGAATGAGGGTGGTGATGGCGCGTTTGTCGAGTCAATAAAGGAGACAGATGTAGTGTGATTTCAATGGTCAATTGGTTGTTAACAAGTTGAGAGAGAAAATCCAGGCGGAATGTTTTCCTTCTTATCTGAAGGGGTAGAATATTGTTAGCTGCCATAAGGTCAGGGGGAGATCTAACGGCTTTCCTTTGAATCATGTCAAGTTTTTTAATGTTTGAATCGGTGAATGGATCCCATATGATACAGGCATATTCAAGTTTTAGGCGGATAAGGGAGAGATAGCCAAGTAATTTTACGTTTGAAGGTGTTTTAGAGTGTTTGTGCCTCAGGAAGCAGAGTTTGCGTAGAGCAGATGAGCAAATGTTGTCGATATGTGAATTCCAGGATAGATTGTCGGTAAATGTTACACCTAAATACTTATGGTTAGTGACCTGCTTCAAAGGAAAAGACCTTATCGTGTATGTGAAAGGAATGGGAGTTTTTTTACGAGTTGTGCGAAGAAGAACGAATTTTACATTATTAAGCACCATGCCCCACTCCCTGCACCACTCATTAATGTTATTAAGGCTTGTTTGAAGCCCATCTTGATCGTTGGCACAGGTGATACTCTTGAACAAAACGCAATCATCCGCGAATAATCGAATGCTAACACCAGGCGCCACGACAGACACAATATCATTAATATACCATAAAATAGCAAGGGTCCTAATACACTTCCTTGGGGTACACCTGAAATTACTGGAAGAATGTTGAAGGTCATTGAAACACATAAAGATTTTGGCAAGACAGAAAGAAAGTGGAAAAAAAATGCCTGCCGGGTGCGATCATCCGAACCCGTGACCTCCAGAATACGCGTCTGGTGTGATGACCACTACGCTACCGGCGGGGCTATTTTCTCCTCCACTTTGTGGGGTATTTATGTTAAGGTATTTTTGTTTCTGCGATTGGGGGTGGTAGCCCGCGCCACTCGGATTACTCGGGGTGAGGGGGACCTTCTTTTTAACCCCTGGGCCGTGACTCG
This sequence comes from Haemaphysalis longicornis, assembly GCF_048455015.1. NCBI lineage: Eukaryota > Metazoa > Arthropoda > Arachnida > Ixodida > Ixodidae > Haemaphysalis > Haemaphysalis longicornis. The sequence goes on along the minus strand of NW_027526203.1, from coordinate 227,311,351 downwards.
AGTGCCTATGACATGTCGATAGTGGTCGACCAGCGTCGAACCCTCTTAAGCTCCCTATGGCACCAAGACTGCCAGAACAGAGGCCCTCGTTACGCATGTAGCGAATCAGAATGGGGAATGAGGGGCTTGTTGAATTAAGACAGAGATAAGGTTTGGCAGCCAAGAAAACCTCGAACGCAAAAGGGAGAATGTGGTAAGTCATTGAAACACATAAATAATTTGGAAAGACAGAAAGAAAGTGGAGAAAAAGTGCCCACAGGGTAGGACCATCCGAACCCACGACCTCCAGAATACGCGTCTGGTGCGATGACCACTACGCTACCGGCGGGGCTATTTTCTCCTCCACTTTCTGTGGTATTTATGTTAAGGCATTTTTGTTTCTGCGATTGGGGGTGGTAACCAGCGCCACTCGGATAACCCGGGGTGAAGGGGACCTTTTTCAACACCCGGGCCGTGACTCGAGTGTCTACGAGGTGTCGAGAGTGGTCGATCAGCGTTTAACCCTCTTAAGCTCCCTATGGCACCAGGACTGCCACAACAGAGGCCCTCGCTGTGCATGTAGCGAATCAGAATGGCAAATGAGGGGCTCGCTGAATTAAGACAGAGATAAGGGTTGGCAGCCAAGAAAATCTCGGAAAGCAAAGGGGAGAATGTGGTAGGTCCAGGTCCAGGTGCTCTATGCACGCTGTTATGCATTAATGTTAATGTTGATAACCTGGCAGCAGGTGCTCGCTAAAAGCGCCCTGGTGGTCCTGATAATATGCGTCAGAAGGTATGCATCTTCAAAATTTTTTCGTGTTTGCTACAGACTATCAATATGATGTTCTGCTGGAAACTAAATATGACCTACAGAATCTCGTTGAGACGAAATGAGTCATGAAAAATTTTACTGTTAAAAATAACAAGAGTTTTGCTCCCTTTTGACCTGCACAGTGCGGAAACATTTACTTAAGATGAACTAAAGTAATGCAAAGAATGTTTTTGTTCCATTGGAGCTCGTCCTGATGCGAGTCTAGTATATATTTTAGGTGCGACTGCATCTCATTCACTCGCCTTGTCCATGCAGCGTCGTCGGCGTTGTTGTTGTCCGCCCCTCCCCCTACACTATAAAAAAAATAATAGTTAGCGGCGCCCGGTTTCGATTCCACGACCCTGTGGGCGGAACGCGGGGTACACGGTGCTCTTCCCACTGCACCACAGAACCGAGACAGAATCAAATGCTACGAACGCGCCTTATATCCTTGACTCATTCAAACTACGTCAAGATGCTACTGATACAACGCATGATGGGGCAATGATTAACACTTGCAATAAAAGAAAAGAAGCTCCCACTTACAGCAACAACGATGGAGTAAAGGTCGTTGCGACAGCGAAGCCCCAAGCATACCACTTAGAGAGATTGACCAAGATTGGCCAATAAAACATAATAATAATCATAAAACATAATAATCATACGCGTTCCCGACACGTTTCCCGCGATTTCAGAATCAATCCAAGGGAAACACCAAGTGTACCCCACGATGCATCGCATCTACACAGGGTTCCCCTCGCGGGGAGGTGGGCGCAATTTTTTTTTCATTTTAATTTGCTGTGAAAGAAGGGCTGAGTATCACGATCAATTGCGGCCTATTGAGTTTATATGTTCTTTTAACACCGAAACTGCTTAGCAAATCGTAATTTTCCCTGTCCGCAGTTAAAAATACCAAGAAAACGCCGCGCGCGCACGTGAGCGCGATGCTCCCTATTTAGTCCCTAGACCGACAGGCTTCGGAAATTGGGCCTACAAAACACGGCCACTGAGCTCGTCGAGGCCTACTTCGATCGCCAGCGTCTGAGACTAAGGGCGACAGCCTGCGGGAGGAGTCTGCTCACCAGACTGAGAATGACATCCCCGAAGAAAGATTCCAGCAACTACGTGACGTTCCTCCAAAAATAACAATAAACATTGACGTTGCCCGTATACCCCGTAAAATGGACCCTACTCACCACGCAGGGAGAAGAGAACCAAGAGCGCGCACTCTCGACAAACGACACAGGGACCGAGACCGCAGGGTTTACACTGACGCCGCCGACTATGCCAAAAGGGGAGCCACGACCGCCGTGGTTACTTCAACGGTGAAACACATCACTAGCATCAACTTGCCCTTCACAACCACTACGGAGGCCGAGGAAGCGGCCAGTGCTCTGGCCATCTCGCAGACTAATGCGGATACCATTATTGCGGACTCGCAACATGCTTGCCTATACTTCCTTCATGGTAGAATTTCCAAGACGGCTCTGGACATCCTGCTGCAAAAGCCACCCGAAAAAAAGTGAAGATTGCTTAGACATCAGCCCACTCAACCCTCCAGGGCAACATGACCGCCCACGACATCGCCTGAGATCTATCCCACCAGGCGACACGAGAGTTTTGGTTAGAGGTTGCGTATCCTTTGGTTACGTATCAGGTGATAACAAAGTACTATAAGTATCAAAGAATGATCTATACTCCCGCTCATAAATCTCTAACCAAAGGGGAGGACACTCCGAAGTTTGCTGTATTAGTTACAACACCTCTTCGGAACGACAACGACACCTCATAGCATACGCCCCTCTAGGGTGATATCCAATGATGATCACTGCCAAAAAATGAAGAAAGGTCACACTTATAGCACCAATGAAGGAGTAAAGCTCGTTGCGGTGGCGAAGAAGACGCATGTTGGCTGCAATAGGGAACTTAGACCATCGTGATGGCCGTGAAGGTTGCGTACAGCTTGACTACCGTCAAGTGTTACGCGGTACTGTAAGTTTCCTTCATTTCTTAAAGTGAAGCTTTCTACCTCTCTCCCCCAAGGGTTCTGTCGCGACCGTTGGTCTCAACAGAAAACTTACGCGAACAACTAAAAGAAGCTACTGGCACCGCCAGGAATCGAACCTGGAACGAATAGAGAAATGGAGCGTGAGTTCGTTGTCTTACCGATGGAGCTACGAGCCCACGCGGAGACTGGGAAGACAAACGGTGCACTCACCGAGAACATCTGGGGATTTACCACATTGTTCTCGCTGAATGCCACGGGATAGCACCACGTGACCTCTCGCGCTACTGTGCGCGGCGCCTACGGCATGTGTAGCGGCAATGTGCGCGCCTTGCTCATGCGCTAGGAGTTATAAAAAATTAGACGGAGATAACTATGCATGGCATCTCACTTCTCCGTGTGTGCCGCCGATGTCGTCACCTTCGTCGAGGGCGACAAAGACGGAGAAGTGAGGTCGTCTAACACTGGATTCATCTTCCTTTAGTTTTATAAAAGTTTCCACTCATGTGCTTCACCAATACAACTTACCAGCCACCGTTCCTAAATCATGCATTGATTCAACCTTAGCAAATAATATCTCTTTGATGTAATAATGGGTGTGATGAAGTGCATTTCACTTGTCCCTGGTTTCACTCGTGTGCGGATTCGAGTGACGTTGCATGCGTAATCGTTGTGGGCGTCGTTTACAGCTTCGCTTTCCCACCACCTTCACAGGGTGGATTGGCGCACATTTTTACACGAAAGTGTTTTTTGCCCGGGTACACAAATATTTTTATGACATGATATCCATCACGCATATCCGTCGCCAGCAAAACTGCCATTCACGCGGCGGCACCCGGTTTCGAGCCCACGACTCTCTGGCCGCAACGGGAGGTACGCGGCGCTCTTCCCACTGCGCTACGTGTTTTCCCTATGACTCACTCACATCATGCTCGCCGTGTAGAAGAGGCGAAGCGAACTAGCGCATCATGACGCTAATGAATGAGCACCGACAATTGGCGCCTCGATGCCAGCGCCTTCGTGTAAGGGGGACGCGCGTGAATTGAGGCACCCTCCCCTGTTTTTCGTTTCTTACGTGTCGGTGTCACTTCGTCTTGCGAGGTCAGGCTCGCGAAGCCTTCGCACAAGAAGGAGGTTTCTTTAACATTCAACTGCTCCTGTGAAGGCCCCTTTCACTTTCGTGTTTTCCCAATTCCTATGAAAGAGGGATCAACCCCATTTTTTATGCATCACAGTACTCATCAGCATCCTGTAGTTTCAGCCAGTAAAAAACACTATGATGTATTTTATTGCGATCTCATCTAGTGAGCACTTGCTTAATTCTAGCAATTCTGGTGTGCTAAAAGGAAAAGGCAACATTATAAAACATCGTGTTGAAGCGTCAATATGCACAGAGGGGCCCGCAATACGAAGAGCAAGTGGAAGCGCTTACAGACAGATGATATCAGTGCTGATTGGTATAAATGACCTGTCCGGAAATCTATTAATGAGGCCCCTATTACCCATTAGGCACACAATATTGTTTGTTCAGCATCTGCCTGCGGTTTCATTTAGTAAAAGCACAACCTACCGTCTCTATTACTAGTATGAACAGTTAAAGAACAACAGAGATGCACTATACTCCTTTAATGTGTGTTTTTGGTGTTTATTCTCCGTCAAACCCTAGCCACTTCATGACGAAGTTTGTGGCCAAGCAGACGAGATCATAGGAACGTCCTGTGTACTCCTGTGCTTCAAATACCTTCTGTCGCTTTCCAAAACTGAAGGGGGTAGGAAATGAAGAAATCTCAAAGCGGCGTAAACTGCTGGCACGTTACCTTCCACGAAAGTGTGCCGACCTTCGGCGTTGAATTCAAGGAAATCGCTGTGCAAATAGCTGCTCAAGGGAGGTACTGTGCATTTCACGTTTCGGGAAGTTCTTTAACAGCAGAGCTGTTTAAGCCGGGCGCCCGTCGCACCAAAAAACCTCGCGGAGCGACCACGCCACCTGGCGTTACCTAGCAATCCCGGGCGCAGCTGTGCATAGCTTCGCCAGCCTAGGCGTGGTTCCTCCGAGCCTCACCGGTGCTTGTCAAACCGTGACGTCACTGAACACAGTCGGCCCCTGGCGGCGGCGCGATGAACCGCTCCTAGCTTGGATGGCGCTCTCGCGTCGTCTGCTCGTTCACGTTGCGCGCGGCGCAAGACGCGTGCTGCACGCGATAAAACAACCAATATATGTACTTGCTTGGCAGTAAGCAATGACATAGTTACCTGGGCTTGCGAATTTTCTCTATAGACGCAATAATCAGCGGCCATTGCGGGTTAATGCGCTGGTTTAATTCCACGAACCATCTTCGCCGTGGTCACCGCTTGAGTGTGAAACGTGTTATAAACGTTGCATCGACACATTGCACCTTTCCTATTAATGAGCGCAATCGTCTGCCGTTTCGGAAACGTCAAAGAGTGCTTTTTGAAGGTGGCGTGGGGATTATTTAAAGGATAAAAGTTTAGTACACGAAACTGATAAGAAGCAACGAGACCTGTGCATACCCGTGCATTGGCCACACCCTTGGAAAATTTCGCTGTGTCCTTATAGAAAGCAGAAACAAACAAAAACAATTACACTGCACACGACTCGTGCGCTATCACCTATACATTACCGGAGACGTATTTTACACCCTCAGCGCCTGTGTGATCGAATTCTTTTCGTACTTTTTCGAAAATAAATACCATTTCTGAATAGTCGTTGCTTATGCTGTATTGCTAATTTTACGCATTATTTAAACTACGTGTCAGTGGATGCGCAAAAGTATTTCGGGAGGATTTCTCGGTAAAATTAAGCATTACGTGTGTCATTTTTATATATCCCATTTTAAATGCCCACATGAATCACCTTGTCCAGAAATATGTTTCAATCAGCATAACCAAATGCTTAATATGGTGACGTCTTAACGTCTTCAGGTGGACCTAAGTTTAAAGAAGGAGAAAAATCGCGTAATATAATGCATGTTGGTCGAGGGTGTGTGCTATGACTCCATGGATTTTTTTGTATTGTTCCCGCAATGCTTGCTTTAAATACCATTTTAAAAAAAAGGTGACCCAAAATTCCTGGACATACTCGGACCAAAAGGGGTGTTAACCAGTTTTGAAAATACCGGCTTCTACTTGCTGAAGTACTGCTTTTTCACCACTACGGAAGCCTAGCGTACTTTCAGTTGCAAGTGATACCGATAACCAACGTTTCACCTTTCGCGTTACATGCGTTTCTTCTTGCTGCTCTTGAAACGTTAGGAGAACGCCCCCTCCCCCCTTCCCCCCCAGAAAAAAACAAAATGCACAGAAAACATTTACTCTTGCCTTTTTAACCAGTCCTTAAGAATTAAATGCCAAGATAAAAGCGAGATTAAGTTTAATGGTCATGGTCACCAGCGCCGCCGTAACAGAAAATCTGAGCTCAATGTGAGGTCCCAGAAGCTTGGTTTACCCACAGTAAACCTGATTGATTGATTGTAGGGTTTAACGCGCCGACGCAACGCAGGCGATGAGGCGCGCCGTAGTGGGGGGCTACGGATTAATTTTGACCACCTGGGGATCCTTAACGTGCGCTGAAATCTCGTCCACACGGGCGTTTTTGCTTTTCGCCTCCATCAGAAAAGCGGCCGCCGCGGCCGGGAATCGAACCCGCGACCTCGTGCTCAGCAGCGCAACGCCTTAGCCACTGAGCGACCGCGGCGGGTCACAGAAAACCTGCTTGTTATTTTGAACCTGTAACTAAATATGAGATGTTGATTGTACTGCGCGTGTTAGCAATTCAATTCGCAGGTTCACGTGCGATGAAAGCCGTAAATAAATGATCCGACACCGTTATCCATCAAACCTGCCTTCAGAGTCGCTTAAATTTCATTTAACTGAAGCTGCGCGCAAAGGACCCGTTAGAACGCTTGCATTTATAACTCTGCGCAAATTAAAATTCAATAATTTTGTTGCCTTTAAAACACACAAAAATTATCGTAAGCTCTTAAAAAGGATGTCGGAGCAGTTATGTGGTGTTACCATTTAAGGGCATCCCACAAATGCAAGAATGCGTATCGCTACGAGTGAAAGCGATTGAAATTGCTGTTCAAAAATGAATCCCAGAGGTGGGAGCTTCATGATTTGTTTCTATTTATGCCTTTTTTGAAGGCTCAAGGCCATATTCTGGAAAGACCGAGCTTGCTACGAGCCACGGCGTAGAAGTTCATTGTCATTATTGCGGCCGTTCTGAGATTCCCGATGGGTCACCGCTTTTTTGGGCGTAGTAATGAAACCTTGTTGCCGCTTCCATGCTATACATTGAACGTTGAGGAACCGAACTACAACATACCGCTCTTGTTTGAACCTTTCGTGCGCACATACGGCGCGAAAAAGGCACGAAGCGCGCCCACAGGTTGCATTCTTCCGGGCCGCTCAGCGGAGCATCGACACTAGCAGCGCGACGCTGTCGCTACCTACATGTCGATCTCGCGGCGAATAAATTATCGCGTACAGCGGCGTCGTCCAGGCTTGCGCGTGGGCTCTCCAAGGGAGGGAGAGGGGCCTGCAGCTCTGCTGTTTCTTCAGCCTTGCACCCACTAGAGCAAGCTGCGCCAATTTTTTTTATTTCATCCATAAAGCAGTTAGAAAGTAGAACCCCTTTTGTTTAAATTCCAGGGAAACTGTGTGGTGTCACGTGAGGAGAAAGTTGGCATTTACAGGTTTTGCGGGCAGGGGGTTGTCCGTCTAGACATAGAACTGTAGTATAGCAAAACTTAATATGCTTGCGATGGGGCCCGAAATAATCCCACCATTTTTTCACACGGAAGCAGTCGATGGCTAGGATAGAGCAGATTATCTTCGGCAGGAGAGAGGTGTAGAGAAGAATTAAACGTGAGCGTAAGGACACCTTGCGCCGCCCACTCAAATCCCCGGGATCTTAAAACTGTCGCCCCACCTCCGCCGTATGGAAAAAAAAATCGTGAAAAAATAAACCACGGCCCTAGTGCCTTCATATTTTGATATAAGACGGCTTACATTACCCCTGAAAAAATTACCTTCCCAGCAATGCGTTTGTGTTTAGAGGGGAAGCCTACTTTCAGAGTATTGGTGTCAGCTTGGTCTTTGCAAGCTATCTAATCCACATTGTGTGTTGCACAGTGAAGCATGGCCATCTACGGAGGGAGTGTTACTACAGAAAACGGCTCTGACTCTTGTGCTATCGACATTATCCTGAAACACATTATATGGAAATTAGACCGCAAAGGGACTCTAGAATTTCACCGAGTTTCATTTACTTGTTACAATTAGGTGGTGCCCAGTGAAGTTCTAAATGTTCCATGATTACTGTCTGCTGTCAATGCATAGCCATCTACGAAGGAAATGTAGCTACAGAAAACGGCTGCATCTGTTGTGTTACCGAAACCATACGGAAAAAATTGTAGTGTTACATGTCCGGTTACATATCCCCGGGTTATACGACAACCGGGGTTTAACGACGCACTGGTCGAGTCCCGGTGAAATCCCCGTAGAAACAATGCATTAGAAACCTCGGTTACCTGATGTGATTTCATGGCTGATCCGCCTGATCAAAAAATCTCACGCCAGGCGCGCGACCCCCCAGCAGACAAAATTAAAGTAATCCGGGCCTGTTTCGGGGGCTTTAAGACCGCCGAATCGGGTCTCTCCGGCATAGCTTTCTTCTCAGTCTCCTTCGTTTCTCTCCCCTCGAGGAGCCGCCCCCTCCCCTGCAGAATCGCTTTCCCCTCCGCACTTGCGTGTCCTCGGTTGCGCAACGCTCGCGGAGTGAGTGGGCAGGTGTTCATTTTTCTCAATCAGCAGTAAATCGCCAACGACGTTACTCTGACAGGCTTAGGCATCCACATTAACCTACTTCAGAGGCTCGGGAAAACTAAAGACCTTGTCGAGAGCCACAGGAAGGATTCACAACCATTGTTTGAGGCGTGCCACAAGTCAGCAAGGAAGCGTACGTTCCAAGTGGGCCGCCGAATGATGCTACTGCGCTCTTCGAAGAAAAATACGCTTGAAGTTCATGGGGTGGGACCAGCGAAAGTAGTGTCGAAACTTTCTGACACCAAATACGAAGTAAAACTTGGTAAACGTTCGAACCAAATCCATCACAGCAATTTGATGAAACCCTACATTCAGCGCCACGCTGTGGGGAACAGAGCTTGGAAAGCAGATCATGATGATGATACTTATGATGATGGTGGTGATGGTGATGATCATGAATTTGACACTTCATGTAATTATTGACCCTATAAGCCGCGTTTTATTTCTTATTAGGACCCATGTACTTCGCTTCTGCTCATAACCTAGGGCTATTTGTGAGCGGCTACACTGTAAAAACAATCCGTAATTTTACGGACAAATTACGGACCAGATGGATGTAATAAAACAGAGCCGTTTTCCGTTTGATGCAGAACGAAGAAAACACCCGTTATTTAACACAAGTACCCTCCGTCCCTCAGTACACGGCTGCTCTCTGTCCGTTACACGTCAAACGGAATCTTTTAAAGCAAAGCTTTCTACCTCTACCTTCCAAGGGTTCTTTCGCGACCGTTGGTGTCAACAGAAAACTCCCCTCAATAAGTAAAAGAATTTACCGGCACCACCAGGAATCGAACCTGTAACTAATAGAGCAACAAAGCCAGAGCCAGTTGTCTTACCGATTTAGCTACGAGCGCAGGCGGTGACAGGGAAGACAAGTGGTGCACTCACCAAGCACATCTACGGGTTTTACCCCTGCATTCTCGCTCAATGGCACGAGATAGCGATTAAACGAAGCTCACGCCAACCCATGGCATCTCACTTCAAGTACGGCAATGTGCTTAAAGCCTGTGGTTTCCAGTGTTCTCGTAAAAAATCTCAGCTCCTTGTCGTCCGCCTTCACGCCAAACGACACCTCTAGGAACACATTCAAATACTCCTTGATGGCCAGGCCATCACTGCAAGCCCCATCATCAAGATCGTGGGCCAACACCTTCAGGCCAACACCAAGAGCGCCTCAAGCACAGCATCAATAAAATCATACACATGATCAGGCGACTTGCCACCAAGAAGCGAGGCCTCAAGAAATACGATACCTTTCGATTAGTTCAAGCTTTTGTCCTTTATAGAATCCCTTACGTCAACCCCCTGTCTTCTTCTCGGCAAGGACGCCATAAAAATGCGTTATATAATGATTAGAAAGGAGGTCGAAAGCAAGCCATTGGTCCTCCCATGAGTGCGTCCACAGACAGGCTGCTTAGCGCGGGGCTCTACAACACGATGGAAGCGCTGATAGAGGGCCATCTTTCTATCCAGAAGCTCCAAATGAGCAGAACTGCAGCGGGTCGCCACATCCTTCACGCGATTGGCTGGGCAGCACAGAATGTCACTCGGATTGATGCATTTCTGTGCTTTTGGCGACAAGAACTAAAGATGCTCCCTTTGCTTAGAAATATAAACCGCTCACACAACGAGGGTCACCGACAAGCACGGGCTCGAGCGCTAAACACGACCCTCGGTGGGGATCATGCAGTTATCTATACAGACGCCTCGCAACATCGAGGGCAGCAGTACACCATCACCGTGTCTACCTCCAGAACCAACCTTCTTGCTTGTGCCTCACTCAAAACCGAAGACATGACGGCAGCAGAAGAGGCAGCCATCGCCTTGGCTCTCACTCCAACAGGGGTTCGTAAAGTAGTCACCGATTCCAAACAATCCTACCGGAATTACCAGTCGGGCTTGGTGACCCGATCTGCACTGCGTGCGCTAAAAAGCCACTCCATTCAGCTCGTCTGGACACCCGCTCACGCTTCTATGTAGGGCAATGAATCCGCCCACCAACAAGCCTGCACGTTTACCCCCCCCTCCCCCCCCACGTGCTATGGAGCTTCACGAGGACAGTCACCCGCTTGTCTCGTTCTGGGACATAACCCAGCATTATCTCCTCCCGAGGCAGACCCTACCTTCGCCTTATCCCGACCTTTCCATATAACAACAAAAAAACCCTACGGCTCATACCATCCGGCTCCTTCCTACACCCGACACGTCTTCACTTAATGCACCCGAATGAGTACGACGCTGAATGTAAATTTTGTTCGGAAGTAGGAACACTCTGCCACATAATTGAGGTGTGCGACTTTAGCCCTGAGCACCATTCTCTCTTTTCGTCAACTACCGAACAAGAGCAATGAGAGATGATGCTGCCCAGCCCATCTCTGCCTAGCGAGCTCCAGCTGGGGGAAAGGGCCCAAGCAGCGCGGACTATGGGCTCCAGTGAAGAAGGAACTATTAGTCCCCTGGGCACTCTGGGTCGTTCAGAAATCTGAATAAAAGTGCTTCCTCCTTCACCTCCCCCTCCTGCTGCTCCTTGGACTCTGCCGCCAATCTTGTCGCCTCTGTCCGCGGCGGAAGAGACGGAGAAGTGAGATCGTCTAACACCGGCCTTGAGTTTTAATTCTATAAAAAAAAATTTTTCCACTCGTGTGCTACACCAATACAACTCAACCAACAACCGTTCATGCATCATGCATTAATTTAACCTTATTAAGAACATCGCTTTGAAGTAATAGAGGGTATGGTTAAGTGCATTTCACTCTCACTGATTTCAGTATTCGCAGAGCGACGTAAATGAATTTAAGTGACGTCGCATGGGTAATCGTTGTGGGTGCCGTTTACAGCTTTGCTTTCCAACAACATTCACAGGGTGGATTTGGCGCTAATTTTTTTCTGCTTTGCAAAATACTGGCGTTTCCTCTGTATGATGCAGAACAGAAACAGATCAGTTTATTAATAACTGCAAGAAATATATTCTCGTGTCGATCATCGGGAATCGATCGAGAAGCGAAAGCTGCGCCAGGACAACATTCGTGGCGTAATGAATGCGGCTCTGTTTCGTTAGTGTCTAAAGTGTAGTAAACTTAGTGAGGACCATGAGCCCCATACCGCTCAACAAGAGCGCTGTATCTTGTCTTTACAACGCTCCGGTGACGTCGCTGCCCCGGACCTGCAAACTGCACATGCGTGTGTGACCGGCACACTTGTAGAAAATATAAGGCCATTTGCATGCAGAAGCAGAGTTGCGGAAGGTAATTTAGTTCTTAAGGAATCAATATCGGCCGAAGTATTTAGCCTAAAGCTTAAAACCAAAGCACGGCAAGCACTATTCATGCAGTGCGAAATCACAGTCACAGCCAGTCACACACATTTTTGCGAGCGCTTTCTCGAAACAGCGGAGTTGATGGCGATCAACTATTGTGGAAGCTTGGCGGAACCTTACTGCGCAAGCGCTATTTAAGAAATCGCACTTTATCAGCCAGGAAATCTGTAAGCCAGCTAGTAAACACCGATGTATGGCACACACAGGGTGGGCATCCATGTAGTATATAGGTTGTTCGGCACAAGTGCAGCGTTCGTGCGGTGGTGCAGTGGTCTGGAGCGTCGTGGCCATTCGATCAACGTCGCGGGTTCGATTCCTCGTCGAAGTATTCTTTTTCTTTTCTGAAGGTTCTATCAATTACGGAAAGACGTGCTTTTTGAAACGGAGTGTTTGTTTTGTTACGGCCTTTCCGTACTACAGAATGTCCGTTCTTAAAATTCTCTCTGTTGTCTAATTTACGGAAAAGTGTCCGGCGACATTTTACAGGAGCTTTCTTCGTAAAATTTGCCATTTTTTGCAGCGTAGCGTTAATATTTTGCCGCGTTGTTTAGACTACAGTATGGTACCCGCATCGGTACCGGTGGGGGAGTCGCTTTGGTGTGATGGCGTCAGTTGCGGGCACACCTGGCAGCCATGTCTGTTGAGCACGCTACCAATAGCAAGGTGTAAAAGAAACTTTACTGCGCAGGGGAGACGCCGGTTGAAACGACATATCCCTCCTTTTGTCTCCGCCGTAGCATCACTGTCCTCCTGTCCCCTCTCGAATGACTGCCGTGATGTATATAGTATTTAGCCGACCCCCTTTATCTGGCTGCTGCAGTCGTAGCTTCCGGGAGGCAGCGATTACTTTTTTCCGTGTACTTATAATGAGCACGGCTGGTAGCGGTCGGCTAGTCCCAACGAAAAATCAAAATGAGCCTAATAAGGATGTCGCGTTAAAAATACACGATATTAGATAGACCGTCACTATTATTACCTTATAATGCTACTCGCCAATATGCCCTTCGCCGACAGTCCAGAAACAAACAGCACTGCCATGAAAACAAATCTTTTTGGGAAACACAACACCACGAAGTGTTAAATCTTGGTGTGCTCTTGTCAAGACGAGAATGCATGCATGACAAGTTCAAAGAAAAAGACACCAGTAATAGCACAGGCAGGCATCAACTCCCAATCAATGGGTCACTACCAAAGTAATGTATATGTATAGTTCTAGTAAAAGTTTTGTATTCCATGCTAAACGTTTTTGGCCACAAGGAATTCAAAGCAAACGATTATCGTTTAACTGTGGCAAAGATATTTCCTGACCGTAAGAAAGAAACGTGCTCTGTCATGATTCCTGGCATAAAACGTTTTATCCTCGCTCGATAGGTAAGCTTGTACCTTCAACTGTTTCGGCCTATGCATTTTTAGCTCGGCCTAGCCAATGTCGACAAAGACTGTGTGTACATTGGCACATACTCCCAAGGTCATCTATGCAGCAAAACCCTGAAGCCCAACACGGCACAACACGAGCAGACTACATGACAAAAGAGATTCCCTCTGAAGTGTGGGCGAGGCATCGGGAATGGTGTCCATCCACCTAGAGATAAGCGCACCACAAAAAAAAAATGAAATGTCGAAACAGAGAACAAACCGTGTGACCAGAAAACTGTTCATTTCCCGAAAGCCATCATCATTGTAGATGGCCGACCAGAACTGTGGACACAATGGGCGGAATAAAGCGCCACACTTTATAAGGGCTTTGAAAGGTAAAATAAAGTATCTCAAAGAGAATAAAAAACTGTTGTAACGCCCCCCCCCCCTTCCTCACACGCTCACGCACACATTTTTCGAAAACAATTGTAGCCTTGTTCGCTATGATTAGCAGGCTCGGCTGACCCCCTAGGTATCATCCCAGGCTTCTGAGGACGTTGTTTTCGCACAGACGATCTGCACCACGTTCCTCATGACCGATTGCGCAGCTTCAGCTACAGCCAACAGGGGGCCACTTCATCCTTTGCACCATGCATCGTGGCATGAAGCACACCAGAAGACAAAGCCACAGCCGCAGCCATAGCCAAGGTGACATCACGGCAGCCACCCTATGCGGCCGACGACAGGAAGCCCATCGGCAGGGAGCCGCGGAAGCCTGCGCAAAGGGAAGGCAGAGTGAAACACCAGGCAATCCGTGGCAGACATTTCCTGCAACAAACATCAACAACAAACAAGGTGGCAATGATTTCAAAGAACGGAAGTAAGAACAGTAGGAAAAAAACTGAGTCCTAATTTCTTACTACATGCTTGTCCACTTACGGTGCCGGACCTTCTCTTCTAGAATTTAAATCGGGGAAGCGTTTTCGGGGAGTTCAGGAGCATTTTCTGTTCATTTCAGAATCTCTTAGAATGCACTATCGTTCTGTTACGCACGTGCTGCTGTGCGATGACATCACTGGGTCTATTCAATTTACAGTCTCGGGCTCATTGCAGACTCCCCAAAAAGCAAACCGGCATTCGTTTTTCCCATAGAATCCTATGGTACGGAGAATTCTCGAAATGCCTGCGGTGAGTATGAAATTGTGAATCGAAGATTCCCACTGTCAATCAAGTGCCAGGACGTCACATGTTAAGCAGGAAGGGACATCGCAGCTCATTATGACATCGATCTATGGAGTTTATTACTGCGTGTTGATCACAAAAGCGCCAACAGTTGTATCAGGAAGCTAGGAGCATTTAAACTAGTTCGACGGATTGCATCGCACCTGAACAACTTGCCGCAGCCATGCACACGCAACAAACTTCCAGTCGACCACCTACAGGACAGAGACCAAACAGAGGTAGGAACTGCATTGTTGAGGCAACTACGGCGATATTCCGCGAAGGCATCCTTTGCCAGTAAATGCAAGCATAAAGGGCCTAACACATGCGCGGAGAACGAGGCGTTTACGCATGCCTTTTTCCTCTTTGGATATCTGTTCGGCTACCGTCAGGAACACGCATAACGGCTACAGGACCAGTTTGGGAGAGGAAAAAAACGCGTGCAGAACCGCGTTTCTTTCCGCTAGTGTGTGGCCCATAATTCTTCAACACCCAACTCATCTCCTGCCTCGAAGTTTCTGTTAGTGCACCTAACACATGCCACAATTGCAGTTGGTTGTCTAGACTGTCCTTACATGTACGGCCTATGCCATACACGCAGGTTACCTGCTCCAGGTCGCGCACTGACAGACGCGCACAAAAGAGCCTTGGGTTGCAAGAATGTAGAGCCAGTGAAGGTAGAACAAATGTAGAGGCAGTTGTTCCATATAAAGACCCTCCCAAGGACTATAATAGCGCGTCTGTTCTATACAGTAACTTCGCTGTACTCTATCAGAGAAAGTCCACTCACATCAGTATGATCCGAAAAAACTCATATTGTGAGAGTGTGGGACATCACCTAAAAAAAGACAAGATGGCACTTTGCCAAGTTGTTTCACTCGCCCTGCAGTGTAGGCTTAATTATAGACGTAAACGTGGCCACGAGTATCCTCTGACCTAAGCAATGCTCACTGAAATGTGTTTTCCCCCTTTCTTTCTTGCAAAAGTCAGAAGAATGCGTTAATAGAAACTGACAAGTTCGACTCACCGATCTGTTGTATCTGGACAAACGCTTCCGCAGGGGCCACATTCTCGGCTGCACACTCCGGCTCTCTGAAAAGCAAAACTGGGCTCCGATCGGAAAGCACACGATTAAAGAACTTTGAATGTTTTAGATCACATGTTAATTGATCGCTTTTATGTGAGACGAATTTTATAGGTTGCATTATTATCTCCTAGCCAGCAGAAAAGACGTTGCACCGATGTGTCGACAGTTATAAAAGATACTACCGCCAATACGAGAACACATATTTG
The DNA here is from genome assembly GCF_048455015.1 of Haemaphysalis longicornis. Lineage (NCBI taxonomy): Eukaryota > Metazoa > Arthropoda > Arachnida > Ixodida > Ixodidae > Haemaphysalis > Haemaphysalis longicornis. The sequence continues at coordinate 227,295,523 of NW_027526203.1, read as the reverse complement.
CTCAATCCAATGGTTCAGGTATGGAGTATGCCAAACCAAAGAAACGGGTGTATTCTGAAGAACTGCCTTTTTCATTGTTTTTTATCGTTGCTTTACTTTGTGTGCCCGGTGTGAACTCAAGCATTGAATTGTAGTTTCATTATTTGGTATTTGCTACAGACTACTACATTGTTATACAGGGTTCTTTGCTGACTTCAAACTAGACTGAGATGCAGAACAGAACAGCTAAGGTCTAGAGAGATGACTTCGTGATGACTGTTCCATAATACTTTGAGGTAAGACATAAGTCACGTTTTGCTCGGGTTCGTGACAACCCGTGAGGGGACACTGGGACTCGTTGCAGGACGGAAGGCTGTTTCGCTGTTTATTCGCGGGCTTCCTCTACAACACCGCAAAAGTTACACACTTCACTTGCAAAAAGTTCTGGGAGCACAGCGAATCGAAACACGACGGAACTCACATGCTTGAAAGTAGCTTCAGCAGCGTGAGCCCATCTCCGAGCTCGGAAAATTTGGTAATTCTGACGTTGAAACAGCCGAGCTGAAATGCACACAAGGAAAAAGCGAATACATCAGTTCAATCAATAAGAAAACAAGCGCTGTCACTCAGTGCTTGGTCTAAGTTTTAATTTAATGTGACAATTTGAGTTGAGCTGGGACGCATTCATTTTAAACCGCACGAATGGTCAGGTTTTGGAAGACGTTCCGCTTGGAGGAGGGTGTGAGTAAGTTATCTTTTCACGGCAGTTGGCCAGTAGTGCCCTCGAATGGACTGACGGGTGAACGACGGGTTTCGAGAAATCACACTGCGTGATTTATCAGCCCGGAAAGGCTGCCAGAAATAAAAGCCTGTCAGAGATTCTGACAACTAAATGCACGGGCAGCGCGTGCAGCAATTGCGGTAAGAGGCGCTTTCATGGCATTTGTCCCCTCTGCACGTTCGTGGAAGCGTCGATCGGCAGTCGCACATTTGGCGCGAACACCATACAAAACGAGGTGAAGTTTGAATGCGGTTCGTACTAAAAAGGCGAAGCACTGCAAAATAATTTCGAAGTTGTTCTAGCAGGCTCAAACAAAGGCGCATTCGGTGACGCAGGTTTACAGACTAGGCTGAGTCTAATCTCCCAGCAGCCGTAAAAATTACCTCCATGAAATTCTCACGGCCGTTTCTTAAAACGTGGCTGGCCTAAATCACGGAATAATATTAGCTCCCAACGCAACCTAACGTAACCTAACCTCGCCGAACCTAATGTAACCTAACCTCGCCGAACCTAATGTAACCTAACCAAACATATCATAACCTACCCAAATCAAGCCTAACTGCAACAAACCTAACCAAACCGAGCCAAACGACACAGAACACAACCTATATTAAACCTAATCCAACCCATTCTAGAAGTCATGTGCGTCGATCTTTTAATATAGTAATACCAGAATAAAAAAAGCGAAATCACGATGAGTGAAAACTTCAAAAATTTTGAAAAAAACTTTATCCATGTGGGATTCGAACCTGGGACTTCGTGTTTCAAAGCAAGTACTATACCACAGCTCCTCAGGAGCAGCCGTAGAAACGAGATTTTAGGGAATATTTGTTCCAGAAAATCTTCGGGTGGCGTGTTGAGCCACCCAGAGGCGACTGCCGTGAGAAGTTTCTGATCGCAATTTTCACGGCTGCCGCGATAATAGAAAAGACAGTACCTTCCTTCAGAGTAATACCAGCATATTGCCACGAACCATGTTTTGGGTTTGTTTATGTTTTGTTTTTGCCGACTGGCTGCGCCGGGCTATGTTATCTGTGTTATCCGTGGTACAAGTAAAGCGCATGTTCCATTCTTTATGCCGCACGTGTTATCTCCTGTTATAGGGAGAGGGCTTCGAACTAGCGTCACCGGCCTAGAATAATCTTCGTTGATCTACAGTGTTCTGGATACAATTGGACTATTCGATAAACCCTTACGCCGAGTGATAAATTCCCGCAGAGCAGACGCCGTTGCATTCGACTCGCTGACGCTCGCATCCGCACGTCACTTTGTTGACTGCTGCTTCGCCGCCTGTGTATTCTTTGAGTTGTTAGGTAGAGAAACAATATGGATAATAAGGAGCAACAGAAAAACTTTGCTACACATCCACTGAAGCAGGACGTCCTCTTTTCGACTGCCGACCATTACGGATCCAAGCCCCAAATCAACGTTACAGCCGGCGGATCTGAAATCCCGTGGTCGGTACACCCACAGTAAGAACTACCCTGACATTACCAGTACTGACCAGCAGTACCAGTCGTTTCAGAGAGTTGGGAAGGCAGTACTGCCGGTGTAACCACGGCCACGCTGCCACCACCGTCTGCTCGCGACCCGTGCGGTTCGTGGGAACTAGTAAGCCGCCGGGATGGCCGGGAAGATCTACGAGACGCCGGGCTTGCCAGCTGCTGGAGGAGTATTTCTCGTCTTCTTCGGGAATTGCATTCGATTTGTTGAAAACATTGTGTGAAATTTGTCACATATAAAAATGTTGTTTCTCATTAGTTAAAATATAGAAGTCGACACTATGAGGAACAAAATCCTGCAAAATTATTTTCTAAGCGCCCGGAACAGCCTTCTCACTCATCAGAGTTCCTCTGCCCATTTATTCTTCCCGTGTTTCCCGAACGGGCACGCAGGGTTGTTTCGGTTTCAGGCAAATGATGATGATGATGGTTGGATGTTTATGGCGCAAGGCCAACTGGGGCAAACAGCGCCAAAACAATAGTCATATATGAGGGGTGAAACCTTAAACACTACGAAAAGTCAGCAAAAACAAAAGTAAAATCTCAAAACGACAATGAGCATGGCTGGTGTATCCCTATACACCAGCCATGCTCATTGTCGTGATCACGCGTGATCAGGGAGTGATCCCGCGTGGTATAAAATGAGGTCTAAAAATTGAACTACTTCTAAATATTTAAAAACGCACTTGATAGAAAACATGGGATCGTCAGAGAGGAAAAACGCTGGGTGTAGTGGGACGTGTAGTCTGTATAGCTGTGGGAAGTGTTTGCGTCGTGTTGTGTGAAGTGCTTTGCATTGAATGAGTATGTGAACTACGGATAGGGCCTCTCCACACCTGCCACACTGGGGTCTTGAAGACCCCGTGAGGAGATACGAGTGTGTGACATGTGTGTGTCCTATCCGTAGCCTAGCAAGGGCAACTTCTGTGTATCTGTTGCGTGTGTCAGTTGTGTATGGTCCCAAGCGTGGTTTTATAACGTGTAACTTGTTATCTGTTTGTTCACTCTAGTGTGTTTGTCATCTGTTGCGAAGTTGGTGTCTGATGTGTGGCTTCATGTCTGTGTGTGGCACTGTTGCTATGTCCATTGTATTCAAGAGTGTAGCTGCAGTGGCCATTCGATCTGCGGTTTCGTTCCCGGCAATTCCAGAGTGCCCTGGAACCCAACAGAAAGTTATTTGAAGGTTTGATGCATATACAGACATGATAGCCTTAAAAACATGATTGATGACAAAGTTTTTAGAATGCTTTCCTGATTCAAGTGCTTGTACAACGCTTAGAGAGTGCGTGTACACGATGGATTTTAAGATTTGATGTTGGACTATGTGATTTATTACCATTAAAATACCGTATGCTTCCGCTGTGAATATGCTGCTACAAAGGTTCATTGTTTTACTGGCGTTAAACTTTGGCCCATGCGCAGCACAAGCTACAGCAGTTGCAGTCTTGGACGCATCACTGTAAAACTCTTCACAGCGGTACTTATGCTGCACAAACAAGAAATGCTGCAGAATCGCAATCCTTGGTGACCTGTTCTTGCTAAACTGCATAAAAGACAGGTCACATGACACAGGGCGGAGATGCCGTGGTGGAATTGAATCAATGGTGGGCGTCTTTTGAATGCCTGAAAACGAGACTTCTAGCTCAGAGGCTTCTTCTCGCACTCTTAGAGGAAACGGCATGGAGATTGATGGACGATTTAAAAAGAGTTGTTGTGAGGATGCATCATTAATGGTCGGAGTAAAAGGATGATTAGTCATAGACATGATTTTTGAGGCATATAAAACGTCCATGTACACCCTCTGTGGATCTAGGGACCATTTATTGCATTCTACATAGAGACTTTGGACAGGGCTAGTGCGAAAAGCACCGCATGCGAGGCGTAGCCCTAAATGCAGCACCGGGTCCAGCATTTTTAGTGCCGTTTTTGTTACGCACCCATATACAACACTGCCGTAGTCCAAGCGGGATCCCACTAGGGCGCTATAAAGCCGCAGAAGGAGTTGCCTGTCTGCACCATACGACTGGTGGGAGAGAACTTGAGAATATTCATAGTTTTTAGGCATTTTTGCTTAAGATGTGTCAAGTGTGGAACAAATGTTAGCTTGTTATCGAATATTATGCCTAAAAACTTGTTCTCCTTATTAACAGGAATTGAAACGCCATTCAGAGTAATATCTGGGTCCATCTGAATCCCGCGCTTTTTGGAGAACACAACACAAGAACTTTTTCCTGGATTGAGTTTAAAACCATTCTTGTCTGCCCAGCTGGCAAGTTTTCTAACACCAAGCTGGAGCTGACGTTCCCAGATTGACATATTACAAGATTTAAAAGATATCTGTACGTCGTCTACATACATAGAGTAAGAAATGGTAGGTGGCAATGCCTTCCCAAGGGAGATCATTTTAATTATAAAAAGAGTACAGCTTAGAACTCCACCTTGCGGCACATGAATCCTTGACAGTGCGTTACCAACTCTCACGCGAAACGTTCTTTGGGACAGATAACTAGCCAGTGTGTTGAGCATATGGCCCGAAACACCGAAAGACTTCAGGTCACTGAGGATCCCGTAGCGCCAAGCGGTGTCGTAGGCCTTCTCGAGGTCGAAAAACACAGTTACGCAAAACTGTTTATGCACGAAGGCATCCTTAATATACGATTCAAGAGCTACGAGTTGATCATTCGTGGATCGCCCTGCCCTGAAGCCTGCCTGGCAGCTCTCGAAAAGACCGTTGTACTCAAGGAAGTACACGAGCCTGCGATTTACCATCTTCTCGAAGAGCTTGCACAGGCAGCTTGTCAGGGCAATAGAACGGTAACTTGAGGGGGACGACGGGTCCTTTTCCTCCTTCAGGAAAGCTACAACTATAGCCTCCTTCCAAGAGTTTGGAATGTGCCCCGAAAGCCAAATCTTGTTATATAGGTTTAAGAGTGTTAGAAGAGTGTCTGCGTGCAGGTGTTGTATCATTGTGTATGTGATGTTGTCTGGGCCTGGAGCTGAGGGTTTACACGTGCTCAAAGCAGCCCTCAGCTCATACAGTGAAAACTCTGAGTTATAAGAAGATGTTGACCTATTGTTATCTACTATAGGCTTCTTTTCGGCCATTTGTTTGTGTTTCATGAAAGTGTTTGTGTAGTGTGCTGAACTAGAAACGTGTTGGAAGTGTTGTGCGAGTGTGTCAGCCTGGTCTTCGAGTGTGCCCCTGTTGTGCTGACCAGAGGCAGGCTGTGTGTTTGTTGTCCATTGAGTTTCCGTATTCATGTCCATACTTACCGTGTGTCTGTGTAGGAGTTTATTGATGTTATGAATGTACGCCAACTCTCTCGTTTTGCCTCACGGCGCACACGTTTTCCTAACGCCTTGGCCCGTTTGAACAACAGGAGGTTTCCCGACGTGGGGTACCGATGAAGAATACCCCATGCCTTGTTCTGGGCCTCTCGCGCCCGCCTACAGTCCTCATTCCACCACGGCCTCCGCTGGTTGCGCGGAGCACCAGAGGCGTGGGGAATGGACCTTTCGGCGGCGTCGAGGATGTGCGCCGTGAGCAGTTGGGTAGCTTCTTCAACCTGTAGGTGTCCTATGGATGTGTGGTGTAGTTTGGATGTCTCTGTAAATGTATTCCAGTTAGCTCTTGCTTCATTGAACCTGTTTTGGGAAGATGGACCGCATGGGCCTTTACCTATGTATGTGAGTGAGGTGGGGAAGTGGTCACTACCGTAAGGGTCAGTGCCCACACCCCACTCGAGGAGAGGAAAGAGAACTGCGGAGCCAATCGCCAAGTCAAGACATGAGTATGTGTTGTGTCCTGTGTTATGGTATGTAGGCTGTTTATTGTTGAAAAGGCATGCTTCTGAAGATGTAAGGAATTTCTCTATCAGGCGACCTCGGGCATCCGTGCGAGAAGAGCCCCAAAGAGAGTTGTGAGCATTAAGGTCGCCTGTCAGGATGTATGGTTCGGGCAGCTGGTCAACAAGCGCCTCGAAGTCACAGCTTAAAAGTGAAACATCAGGAGGAATGTATATGGAGCATACCGTTATCAACCTTTTAAATATTATTGTTCGAATTGCCACAGCCTCAAGGACAGTGTTCAGAGTGACAGGGTGGCATGCTAAAGATTTCCGGGCAATTATGGCCACACCCCCAGAAGAGTGCGTGCAGCCATCCCTGTCCTTTCTGTATATCAAGTAACTGTTCAAGAAATTAGTGTGTTTAGAATTCAAATGTGTTTCCTGAACACACATTACACTTGGCTGATAAGCATGCAGTATTTCGTATACATCGTCAAGATTATTCAGAAGGCCTCTGCAGTTCCATTGTATTATGTTTTCTCTTCCCATTATGATGTGTTCGGAGCTACTGGAGTGTGACTATTTATGTAAGGTCTTTCGGGGCTTGGACTCTTGGAAGGGGCTTTCTGGCCTTATCTACTAACCTGGACGTCGGAGCCCGTTCCTTCCGCTGCGATGAAAGCCGGAAGGGCTCGACGTCCATGTCGTCATCTGAAGGCAAAGGGGTGCCCAGCGGACTAGGCCCCCTTGACGTGGTACCCTTTCGGATGTTCTTCGCCTGCGCTGCCAGTGCCGAAGGCGTGGGGAGCACCACAGATGGCACAGGCAGTGAGGCGGGGGAGGGGTTCGCTGCGACTGCCTCCGTCTCCATCTCCGTGCCCTTGCGTGTGCTTTGGGCCGGTGGAGAGGAAGCAGTGGATGCAGCGGCATCCCCAACAGACGTTGTTGCCACCACAGCCGCTGCTGGGTGAGCGAGCGGTGCGGAGGCGGGTTGGGCTACCATAGGCAACCCAGGGGGGGGGGGGGGGCAACGGCGGTACCAAGTCCGACTCGCGGTACTGGGTCCCCGCCGAAACCAGACGCCGCTCCGCCCCCCGGCGAGCTGCGTCGGCGTACCTGCCCAGAGGGAAGGAGGCGAACCTCTTTCGCGCCTCTGGGAAGGTGATGTTTTCGGTTATCTTAAGGTTGATGATTTTGTTCTCAAGATGAAACTTTTCACAAGCGCGAGAGTATGCTGCGTGTGGACCCTGGCAATTCGGGCAGGTGAAGTTGGTTGCAGTGCAGTTGTCGGAGAGATGATCGTGCTGGGCGCATTTGGCACACGTTGTTCTGCCTCGACAGGAGTTGGTACCATGCCCGAACCTCTGGCACTTGAAAGAGCGCCGCGGGTTCGGGATGTATGGCCGGACAGAACAACGGATGAAACCTGCGTTGACATGCTCGGACAGTGTGCAGCGGTCGAAAGTCAGGATCAGATGTTTGGTGGCAATTTCTTTGTTGTCTCTCCTAATGACGATGCGCCTTACTGCTGTCACGCCTTGGTCTTTTAGGCCTTCGAGCAGATCACTCTCTGTCTCGGTTAGGAGATCTGCCTCAGAGATTACACCTTGACAACTGTTGAGGCGGGAGGCTCCCGTTTGAACCCATTCCCATTTCACCCTTCCCGCTTGTTCCGTCCCGTTTCAACCCGGCGCAAAACGACCTTCCCGTTTCGCCCTTTCCCACTTGGCCCGTTCCCGTTTGAACCCATTCCCATTTCAATCTTCCCGTTTGTTCTTTCCCATTTCAACCCGGGGCGAAAGAACCTTCCCGTTTCGTATTTTCCTATGTAGCCCGTTCCCGGAATAACGCACCCACTTTATGAAACGTTATAAAAACATTTTCATATTGTTTTTCATTTATTTCCGTTTGTTCACAGCCGCTGCGAAAGCATACTCAGTACATCCAGAGTCCTCGACTGCTTTCCGATGGATTTGATTGATTGATTGATTGATTGATTGATTGATTGATTGATTGTAGGGTTTTAACGCGATGACGCAACGCAGGCGATGAGGCGCGCTGTAGTGGAGGGCTCCGGATTAATTTTGACCACCTGGGGATCTTTAACGTGCGCCGAAATCTCGTACACACGGGCGTTTTTGCTTTTCGCCTCCATCAGAAAAGCGACCGCCGCGGCCGGGAATCGAACCCGCAACCTCGTGCTCAGCAGCGCAACGCCTTAGCCACTGAGCCACCGCGGCGGGGCCTCGACTGCTTTTCAAACCTGGGCTTCACTTTTTCAATCTAGAGACGACGACATTTGGTTACAATTCGTCATACCAATTAACAAATTTGTTAAATTAACAAAGCCTAACAAACAAATTCACAATTAACAAATTAATAAACAAATCTTTTAAATTATCAAACAAATCTTTTAAATTAACAAACCAAAAAATGATAAAATCAAAAAGACCAGAAAGGCGCCGCAGAAGTGACAAATAAAAAATCGCAAAAACACCCTCACTTTGAAAGAAATCGCATTTGGCGGACTAACACATTTAATCGTTATAATAGCGCAAGTGTACATCAATGTCGAACAGAAACAGATGAAAACTATAAAAGATAAAAAGATGTATAAAAATAAAGTAACCCTATGTATCTTGATACATATGCCACATCTGGCTATAAAAAATCGCAGTCATGAGAAGCGGCGAAAATTATAAAGTTAGCTTTGCGTTTTATTGATTCTGTTTATTCTCTTCACTCTAGCGTACTCAATATGCATAATAAGGCAAACCTTCAGAAACTTAAGCAGCGCAGGGTCGTCTCTAGCCTAAATTTTCTTTATTACAGGAACTTAAAATTGTCGCGAGTATACTACCTCTAAGGGCCTTTCAGGCGTTCGGCGAGAAGACATCATAGTAAGACTATTAGGCAGCCAATCAGCTGAATTACTATTCGAAAGCTCTCTTTGTTTCCTCGGGCAATTTCTTACTGGAATAAGTTAACTGAACGAACAGTGAACTCAGCATCGTTAGAAGAATTTTCCCCACGTATTGTAAATATATGTTCTGGTTTAATCGCCGTATTTTAAAATTGGAATACATTACGAATGCATATTCTTGTTTTTTCGGACCCCTTTGCGTCTATTACATATTTATGTCTTTTACTTATTCGTGTGGGGCGTTTTTAAACGACGTCAACCATTACTGATGTGTTTTTATGTTCACTCCTGCATGAGCACGACCAGGCCGTAACGTATCGGTAAATAAAAAAACATATCTGTCCATTACTCACGTAGGAAAGGCACTTTGACCCATAAATCTCTCGAACCAGAAGACAAAGCTACGCTCCAAACAATGAGCATAAGAGTGGCTGATAAATAAATTTCAGCCGCACGTAGGGACACCAACTGCATAAAAATCCAATTCGTGCATTGCTCGAGATATTGGGTATCTTTCTAGTACACTTTCGTAGCTACAAATATTTTGTCAAGAGGGCAGTATCGGCCTAAGACATTCGGAAACATTTATCGGCCAGAAATGTCAGTCGATTCCGGAAAAATTGCTGCATACAAGTTTTTAGTGCATGGCCCATCAATTGCTTGTAAGCGCATTTTGGGGGACAGTTTCGAAGACGGTAACGCATATTTTCAGAAATTCAAATGCGTTGCAACGATGCGGGTTCAAATGAGAAGGGTGTTTTGGGAGCGGGTTGTAACGGGAAGGGCGTTTTGGGAACGGGCTGAAACAGGAAGCGCCCAAACGGGAAGGTCGTTCCGGGAACGGGCGCACACGGCACGGGTCAAGCGGGAAGGGCGTTTCGGGAATGGGTTCAAACGGGAATGGGTTATTTCGGGCTACACCCGTTGAGGCTGCGGTGGGGTGTGACCCTGATCTCCAGATCTGCAATGCGGGTTTGTTTCAGGAGGATTGTGGATTGCTGCTGAGTTTTAACTTCAACTAGCACTTCACCAGTTCTGAGCTTTTTGGCGTCATATGTTTTGCCGATGATACCTTCAAGGTATTTAGAAACAAGAAATACAGATTGAGAGGAAACCGGCTTCGATTTGTCCACAGATTCAATGATCGAAAAACTAGGGTAGTTATCTGGCTTTGGGAGCGAGATAGATGGCAAAGAAGGAAAAGATACTTCGGTGCGGCCCCTTTTAGGGGGCCGATCGCGGTTGGGGGGGTTTCAAAATACCATACGGCATAGTATAAAAGCAGGGCGACGGGGGTACTTTCTCCTTTGATCTTACCCTGGTAGTCAAAGAGGTCCCGGAGCTCCCTGCCTGGTAGACAGGCAGGGAGCCCATCGGCCGGAGCTTGACCAAGGCTCCGACGGCCAAGGTTCGTGGTTTCTAACCCTCCCGCTATAAACTCATCGCCATGGTTGGATCCAGCTTATGTTTGGGGGCTCGGGGTCCGCGGTATCGCCAGTACCGTCACCAAGATTGCTCAAGGTGCCCCGTGCGGGGGGTTTCAGACAAATAATGGCGCTGGCTTATTCTTCTGGTAGCCCCATTCTGTGAATATTTGCTGAATATTGCTACAAATTAGGGTACAAAAATTTCATAGGAAAGGTTTGAAGAGGACAAGGTGCTTTGCTACATGACTTATGAGTTGATGATGATGACGATGATGATGATACGCTCAATTTTTTGGAACGTGCCCACAAGGGGGGGATTGGCCAGGCCTAACTAGCTTGATGAAATTCGCGAGGACCTCAAAATACTAAGTTACTTCCAGAAAGACAGAGGCCGTAAAATGAAACTTCGTTATGATTAAAACCCGAATTGCCTATTAATTAGCACGCTTCTGCAATTCCAATGACCTGAAGCAAAAAGAAAATCTTGAAAATATCCCTTTATATATATTTATATCCCCTTTTTGCATGCCCCGAATTTGTTGCGCCAATAAATAATATAAGTGGAATCGATGAATTGAACCCCAAACGGTCCATTGGGTCCTTCAAAAGCAGTTTTATAGATGCCGAGAAGCGGAGACAGGCGAGAAAAAAATGTTCGATTGTTTCAGGGACCTGGCACCCCACACTTAGTTCCGTAGTTGAAAGCCCTGTTCTAAACAGATAGAAATTTAGCCTTGGAATCCCGCAGCGCAGCTCAGTGAAGGTCACTTGGCACTGCCTCGACCACAAATATGAACACTCCACCCAAACTTTAAATTTTGATACTCTTCAAAGGACTCTTCCGACTCTTCCGACTCTTCCGACTCTCCGTTGCTGACGCTGTCCGTTCGTTTGCAGCGCGCTTGTATGGGGAGATGTCTTAAGACGGAACAGCCTAGAAGACGATAGGACCAGCTGGGCGCCATTTCTGAGCATGCGCTTACCCTCAACTTCTTTGCAACTTGGCCCCGTCATATGGCGCTCCCGCACAGAAAAGTCGTCGCTCGCGCAAGCTACGGGGCATTCTCTCCGCAACTTCAGCAAAAATTTTAGGAGTGTACATTCCTAATTGCAAGGGGGCGACGCACCCGCCTCCCTAGAATATGCTGTGGTCAGACGGTGTACAGCTTGATGTTTTTTACAAATATAAAAGTACTTTTAGTTACGTCTATACAGCCCCACCTTTCTATTTTCTGCTGACAAGACTACCACAGAATATTGTTGTTTTGTTTTATGTCAACAGTACACAGGACTATTTCGGAGGGGCCGGATTGGGAGAAGAGGCGTGCTCTGACGAGAATGGCGCACACCTATGTGTACATTGTGGCCCCGCTTTTCTCGTTCAGCAGCTCTAACATTACGCTACCGGGAGTGCAGGGAATATTTTCAGTTCAACCTTGCTCGAGATGTTCGCCGATTAGTCATGTCTACAAAGGGTGGACCTCAAATGCGGAGCGAGCACAGCGTCTGGGTCTTTGTGACCAGCGCTCGCAATGGACTCTCGACGAGGCTATGGCCATGCTGTTCCGATCGCCACCCAATATCGCCCTTCTGAAAAAATATCGGGCCATCTCCTCTAAAGTGAAACCTGGCGAGGGGCGAAGCAAGATTGCGTAGCCAGGCTTCGTGGGCTCACCAATGATGTAAACATGCGGGGTTTTGCGGGTGAGGGATTTTAACGTCGGTGTCTCACGGGCCGCTGCGACCCGAGTGTGTTCAAGGGGTTTGGGTTTTGGAGTTACAGGGACTGACCCAGATTTGTCCGCTAGAGGAGGAGGTTGATAAACTTCTTTATTGTGTAGCAAATTTGTATGGCGTCTTAAGGAGGTGGAGGCCTCAGTCCAGGAGCCCATGTGCTTTGCCAGCCGCTACAGCCCGCTCCACCAGTCGAAGCTGGTCAGACAGGCCTGAGCAGAACAGGGCGCGCCTCCAGAGCTCGAGAGAGTTGTACCGATTCGGTTTGGGGAGAGTGTGGGAGGGGCATCCACCAACCATGTGGAAAAGAGTGCAGTCTGCTCCACAGAAGGGGCATCTAGGGGACGTAATTTGTTTAGTGTAGTGTCAGACTATTTTGGGTGGGGAAAGGTGTTTACAAGGCACGGTAGTGGTGTGCCTGCTCGATAGATAGGTGTCGGTGGGAGGGGGCGGACAGTACGTCGGGCCAGGCGTAGATGTTGCGTCATTTCTCTGTATGACAGCAGGGGAGTAAAGCTCTCCGAGGCGGAGTCTTCACTCCTCGTGCGGCGTGTCATTTCTCGCGCAAGGTCGTAGGCCGTCTCGTTCCCTCTCACTCCCAGATGGGCTGGAGTCCATACGATATGGATCTGTCTCTGCGGGGGATGGCGGAGTAGTATTTCGCGGGCCGCAGCATGCACCGTTGAAGCCTGGAAGTGCCGGCAAGCCTGTTGGCTGTCCGTCATTACAGTAGTAGCCTTGGTTGAGGAGATGGCAAGCGCGATTGCCGCCTCTTCAGCTTCAGCTGGTGAGCGAGTTTTGATAGAGGCAGTGATAGTAGGTCCTCCATGGGTGGGGCTTACTGCCAGGGCGAACTCTGGGTAGGAGGGGTATGCCACCGCGTCTGTGAAGACTGCAGCAGCATCTTGACTGTACTGACGTGAGTGGGCCTCCGCCCACGCCTTACGTCGTCCACTGGGGTGTTCAGGGTGCATGTTACGCGGTAACGGTCGTGCTTGAATGCGTTGTTGAGTATGTCGGGGGAGGGGCTATGAAAGTGGGCCGTTGTAGCCTGGTGTATTTATTACGAATTCTGACAGGACACGGCAGCCAGCCTTAGTGAGAGAGGGCCGTGGGTATTGCTGTAGCAGATGTTCTTAAACTAGTTCCGACGACGTATTATGGATGCCGAGTTCAAAAAGGAGCGAGGTGTATGTGTTTGGGGGAAGGCACAGTGCGTGCTTGTATGATCTTCGGATTATTGTATTCACGCATTCTTATTCGTGCTTGTTGAGCAGAGCATATGGGACTGCGTAAGTGATGCGGGAAATAATAAAGGCCTGCACGAGACGTAGCGCCGCATGCTCCCCAAAGCGCGCCTCTTCGTGATGATCCTGCGCAGCATATGGGACATCTGGTCCGTAGTGTGTTTGAGGCGAGTTACGAGAGTGGAGTTTCGTTTGTCGTGCTGGAAGACCATTCCAAGGATCCTTATTTCAGGTGTGGGGCGAATAGTCTGTCCCTCTAGGTGTATTTCGACCGGTGGGGATGGGTCCCGTTTGGGTCTCTCTGATTGGACCACGAAGAGTTCCGACTTTTGCGGGGCGCAAGAGACTCCGCAGTATTTGGCGTACTCAGCGACCACATCGGCCGCTTCTTGAAGGCGAGCTTCCATGTCCCCCCATGAGCATGTGCCTGTCCAGACTGTCACGTCGTCGGCATAGATGTCATGCTTAATTTTTGGAAGACCCGCAAGGCGTTGTGGCAGTTTCCTTTGGGCGATATTAAAGAGCATTGGCGAGAATACTGCTCCTTGTGAAGTGCCTCTGCTCGCCAGGTTGATGGGGTGGGACTTTGCTTAACTGACGTGGATCACCGCTGGCCTGTTTGTGAGGAAGTTTCGCACGTATGCATACGTGCGTTTCCCGCAATGCAGCTCGCGCAGGTGGGCCGAAATGACCGAGTGAGACACATTGTCAAATGCCCCCTTAAAGTTCAATGCCAGCATCGCTGTGGGGGAGTTTCGGGTGGCCGGAGTCATGACCTGTTCTTTGATCTGGAGGAGGATGTCCTGGGTGGCGAGGTAAGGTCTGAAGCCAAACATAGATGCTGGCATGAGATGTCGATCGTCTATGTGACGGTGGAGGCGAGAGAGGGCGATATGCTCCATGAGTTTTCGACACAGGATGTTAACGAGATAGGTCGGAGGTTGTCAAGGGAGGGGAGCTTGTTCGGTTTGGGAATGAGGGGAACAATGGCGAGCTTCCATTCGGCAGGAATGTTGCCCTGTCGCCACACTCTATTCAGGCACGCGGTGAGGGACACGAGGGAGTCGTCATCGAGATTGGCTAGTAATCTGTTGGGAATTCCATCGGGACCTGGAGCCGTGTTTTTCCGTAAGCGAGCCAGTGCCGCTCGTACCTCCGAGATGAGGATGCCTTGATCCAGAGTGGGGTTTGGCTCGCCATTGTAGTCTATGTGTCGCTGTTGAGGACCGGGTAGGGAGAGGTGTGCCTCAAGGTTTGTCAGAACTGTATCTGTTGAGTGGTTGGGTAGGAGGGCCCGTAGTTGGTTCAGTGACGTTGTCTTCGAGGTAGAAGGGTCCAGGAGGTAACGAAGAATTTTCCAGGTTTGGCGTGCTCACATGGTTGCCCATGGCGTCACAAAGGGAGAGCCAACTCTCACGGCAAAGTTCACGTACGTATTTGGCCGCCTTTTCAGTGTGCTGCGCAATGCGCATGCGGAGTTTTCTATTTTGTCGTTGCTTTTTCCAGCGCATTTGCAGGCTGCGTCTAGCTTCCCATATTTGTAGGAGGTGTGTGTCTACGCAGGGATTGTCGGTGTTTGTATTTGTATGTAGCTTAGTAGTACAAGCGGCCCGGTCCTGAATAAATTGGTTATCGACGCGGAATATTGGTCGTCCTCCATCGGATCTGGGATGTCCTCTGTATACCGTGAGGACCTCATTTTCCTAAAACGAACCCACTTTGTCAAGGAGGCACGTCCCACTGTGGGGCCCAGCTCAGGGCCTGAAATGACCAATTCAATAATAAAATGATGACTGCCCAGTGCCTCTTGCTTGTTTCGCCATACGCACGTAACATGCTTGTTGCTCAGGGAATGGTCTGGCGTTGTATCACGGCAGGTGCTTGGGTCCGTGCGAGTGGGTATGTTGAGCTCGTTAAGTATCACCCACGCTTTCTCCTCTATATACGTGTGAAGGTAGTATCCCCTTGGATTAGCGTAAAACCCCAAAGCGGATCGCACCTCGTTGAAGTCTCCACTGACGATGAGCTGATGCCTGCTTGCTTTCTTTCGAGCCACTTCTAGCGTGTCATTTAGCGCCTGTGGGGAACATTTGGGTCTGCAGTATACATTGAGATGGAAGATGGGTAAGGAGTTCCTTGAGTCCTTGGCGGGAAGTACTTCTAGGAATATGCCGAGGGCTTCTGCGAGGGGTAGGGGGTGTTGTATAGCGGTGACTGACCTGGATACCAGCGTGTGTAACACTCGCGTGCCATGCGCACGAAAGGGGACATATCCGGGTAGCGAAGTGTTTGAGTTGTTTTCTTGTAAGGCGATAACGTGCGGGGGTGTTTCTTGAGTTGTAATATACTGGAAAAGTTCTGCGCGTTTTTCGCGGAAACCACGGCAGTTCCACTGCCAAACTACTGTTTCGCAGCGGTTCCGTCTATCCTTATTAGTAGGATCCATCTTCTTCCATGGCATCTTTGGGTGGAGGACGAAGGGAGGTAGTGACGCGAGTGCACTGTCTGGGAGATGCTTCAATTTTTGCGAGTCGTTCCTCGAAATTGGCATGCATACCTTTGAGGGCTTGCATGGTCTGATTGAGTTGCCCCGTAATCGTTTGTTGCGAGGAGGTCGGCTGCTGCAGGAAAGAACGTATACCCATCACCTTGTCTCGAGTGATAAATGGCGTGGGATTTGCTGCCGTTGCCTGGCCCGGCGTGAAGTGGAGGGTTGTGGGAAGCGGGGGGGTTGCACCACCGCCTGGTGGGAGGGAAGTGCGTAGGCACTTGATAGCGGGGGAAAGTTGTTGCGGGGAAGGTGGAGGTGAGTTGGCTCTTATTTTTGTTAACGAGGCCCGCAGTTCTGCGAGCTCCTGTCTTAGAGCCGCGTTTTAGGATTGCAGTTGGGTTATGATTGCGCCATATTTATCCTCAGCTCTAGACTACTCTATCCCTGCCCAGTTCACCTTGGAGGAGTCTCCCGTTTCGCTCCGCTGAAGTTCGTCGAATTATGAACGTAAAAAAGGAGAGTCAGGATTGATTCTCCCATACCATACCAAAATTTGCGTAAACACGCTCCTAAGCGGGAAGGCAGAGTACCGACCTGGTTCCTTGCGCTGTGAACATCTTTACGAATTGGGCTTTTACGAAAGCTGGTTAGAGCGAAAGTTCACAATACTTCCGGCATTTTTCCATGAGTGTTTTATTCCGTGAGTACTCAGCAATAAAGTTGTTGCTGTAAAGTGAAAAATGTAAATGTTTAGTTTTAAAACAGTCGCAACCATCACCTCGCACTCGCAAATCGCCACCTGCAAAGTATGTTCTCCCGAAGAAATGAAGCCAGCCAGGCAACAATAAACGGAAGCCGAGCAGCAGTATTATTGGTCTCTGTAAATAGAATGCGGTAAATATTATTTGGAACTGTTAACTGAGTTTAAAATAGCGCGCAAAAATATATTGGGCCATTATATATTATATTATTCAATTTAATATTTATATTAATTATAAATAACGTATGTCACAAACGTTACTTCCCAGAAAACGCAGAAACGGCACCAGATTGTTCTCGTATTTGATTTAATGCTCGATTTTGGTTTGACGATAAGTCTGATGTCACCGCCTTTGACTTTATGCCTCAGCTCCCACGCGCAGAAACTCGTTTGGGGTTTACAGTAAAGCGCGTGAATGTTGAAGGCGGTCACCTCACCAACGTAATGGAATGTATCTGGAGAACAGCTGTTTTCAAGGGTGACGGCTTCCTGTATTCTACGCAGCAGCCATTCACTGTAATGGCTCACTCCGTGCGTTGTAAGCACCAGCACTTAACTTTTCGCGAAAACACATGCTCTGTCGATCCCTTCGTTTGTTTTGCCGTACCGTGTACTCTGAGATAATTTACAGGTAAACCTAATGATAATATATGGGCTAATAACCGCACTGAACACTAACCGATGGTAGCCGAAAGTCTACCGTCAGTAGTCCCGCTATCGAAATGTGTAATGTGAGAAAAACATTCCTATTTTGATATAATTTGGAATGGGTTACTTCTTCACGTTCATTGTTGGTTTTTTTTGTCTCTTTCACTTTCCTTTCTTTTTTGTTGTTCTACCTCTCCTCATCCCCCATCTCCCCGCGGTCAAAATGTAATCCTGCGTGCGCCACTGCTAAAGTTGCTCTTACAACTGCCAGTCTGCCCCTAGCAAATAATCGCCATGCCGACACGCCAGCAAGGAGCCTACTTCTTTTGATGTAATGAATTCGTGTGTTTCAATCACTTAAATGTGTTTGGGTCGCACAAGCACCCAGTTACAGTCTCTGCTATTGCAGATACGATTATGATGATGATGATGATGATGATGATGATGATGATGGTGGTTTAGGTTTAATGGCGCAAGGCCAACACGGGCAAAGAGCGCCAAACACAAAGTTATTTGATGAAGAGGGAAACCGAATAAAATCAGTAATGACTATGAGCACGGCTGGTGTAAAGGGCCAGGGTGAAGAACATGAGTGGTTAAAAGATAAATAAGGTGGTGGGTGTATAGGACCAGGGGTAAACCTATGGGTGGTATGAGATGAGTTGTAAGAAATGAACTTCTAATAGGAACTTAAAGGTGCGCTGAACAGAAAACATGGCATCGTCTCCTAAGAAGTATGACGGGTGTGGTGGAATATGTCGTGTGTGTAGTTGTGGGAAGTGTTTGCGTCTTGTAATGTCGAGTGCCTTACATTGTATGAAGATGTGGATCACGGATAGGGCCTCTCCGCACCTGCTGCACAGAGGTCTTGGAGATCCAGTGAGCAGGTGCGAGTGCGTTGCATGTGTGTGCCCTATCCGTAATCTAGACAAGGCGACTTCAGTGTATCTATTACGTGTGTCGGTGGTGTATGGTCCTAAGTGCGGTTTTATTACGTGTAACTTGTGGTCTGTTTGTTCGCTCCAGTGTGCTTGCCATGTTTTGCGAAGTTGTTTTCTGATGTGTGGTTTCACTTCGGTGTAGGGTAATGTGGTTCAAGAGTGTAGCAGCAGCAGCCATTCGATCCGCTGCTTCATTCCCGGCTATACCACAGTGGCCAGGAACCCAGCAAAGGACGAGTTCAGATTTGTGGACATACACAGGCATAATTCCTTTGATGATAAGATTTACAACGTGATTTTTTGAACACTTTGTTGACGACAATGCCCGCACAACACTGAGGGAATCTGTATAGATAATGGATTGTGGGATGTGGCTTTGAAGTATATGATTAATAACAAGAAGTACACCATAAGCCTTTGCCGTAAAATATACTTGTATTACTGTTAAGAGTTCTCGTGACACTAAGGCCGGGCCCATGCGCCGTGCAGGACACCGAGGTGTACGTTTTAAGGCATCCGTATAAAATTCAGAACACGGATCCTTCTGCTGCAAATACAAGAAGTACTACAGAATTGCACATGTGGGAGCTCGATTTTTATCTACATGTGTGAAAGATGTGTCGCATGATACAGGGCGGAGATGCCATGGTGCTATAAAATTCGTTGGAGAACTTTGGATTGTATCTAAAAAGGAGACAGCAAGCTCTGACGCTTCCTCTCTAACTCTGTAAGAGAAGGGCGCCGAGAACGATGGTCGATTTAAAAGGAGTTCAGTCATCGATGTATCATGAAAAACTGATTTAAAAGGATGGCGAGGCATGGATGAAATTTTACAAGCATAAAGCAGATCTGTGTATGCTCGCTGACGTTGTAGGTTTCATTTGTTGCACTCTACATACAGGCTTTCAACTGGACTAGTCCGGAAGGCACCACACGCCAAGCGGAGCCCTAGATGAAGCACAGGGTCCAGCATTCTGAGGGATGTTTTAGTGGCTGACATATACAACGCTACCATAGTCCAATCGTGAACCTATCAAGCTGGTAAAAACACGTAAGAGAAGTTGTTTGTCAGCACCAAAAGAGATGTGCGAGGGAACCTTCACGATAGTCATTGTTTTTAAGCATTTATGTTTTAGTTGTTTTATGTGTGGGATGAATGTGAGCTTTTTGTTAAAGATTATACCTAAAAACTTGTGTTCCTTTTTGACAGGAATCGAGACCCAATTGAGTTGAATGTCAGGATCCGGCCGGATGGCGCGCCTCTTGGAAAACACAACACAAGTGCACTTCCCTGGATTAAATTTAAAACCGTTGCTATCTGCCCAGCCAGCTAGCTTCTTAACACCAAGCTGGACTTGGCGCTCGCAGACAGACAGGTTACAAGACTTAAAAGATAATTGTACGTCGTCTACATAAATTGAGCAGGAAATCGACGGTGGCAATGCCTTCCTGAGGAAATTCATTTTCACAATAAAAAGGGTGCAACTTAAAACTCCACCTTGTGGCACTCCATTTTCCTGCACATGAACCCTAGAGAGTGCAGTTCCAACTCGCACGCGAAACGTTCTTTCGGACATGTAACTGGCAAGCCTGTTCATCATGTTACCCGATATGCCAAAGGACTTCAAATCGATGAGGCTACCATACCTCCAAGCAGTGTCAACGCCTTTTCTAGATCAAAGAATACTGTCATACAGTACTGCTTATGGAGGAAAGCATCTTTTATATACGCCTCTAATGCAACGAGTTCATCGTTGGTAGATCGCCCCGCCCTGAAGCCTGCCTGGCAGCGCTCGAGAAGACCATTATACTCTAAGAAGTACACGAGTCTCCTGTTTATCATCTTCTCAAAGAGCTTACACAGGCAGCTTGTCAGGGCAATGGGACGATAACTGGCAGGAGAGAAAGGGTCCTTCCCTTCCTTTAAGATAGCCACTACTATGACCTCCCTCCAAGAGCGTGGAATGTGCCCCGAAAGCCATATTCTGTTGTATAAGTGTAGGAGTGTTTCAAGGGTGTCTGAGTGTAAGTGTTGTGTCATTGTGTATGTAATCTTATCTGCACCTAGAGCTGAAGGTATACATGTGGTCAAAGCAGCCTTCAGCTCATGAATTGAAAATGGAGAATTGTAGGAAATTTGCGACTTCTTGGTATCACGCAGGGGCTTCTTTTCTGCAGATGTTTTGTGTTTCATGAAAGTGTTTGTGTAGTGTGGTGAGCTGGACACGTGTTCGTTCGAAGTGTTGTGCAAGTGTGTTAGCCTGGTCTTCAAGTGTGTCCCCTGCTGTGCTAACCAGGGGAAGGCTGTGTGTATGTTGTCCTTTGAGCCTGCGTATAAGTGTCCAGACTGTGTGTGTGTCAGTGTATGAATTAATGGATGTCAAGAAGGTGTACCAACTCTCTCGTTTTGCTTCACAGCGCACACGTTTTCCGAACGCCTTGGCCCGTTTGAACAAAATTAGGTTACCCGACGTGGGGTACCGACGAAGGATACCCCACGCCTTGTTCTGGGCCTCTCGCGCCCGCCTACAGTCCTAATCCACCACGGCCTCCTCTGGTTGCACGGGGCACCAGAGGCGTGGGGAATGGGCTTTTCGGCGGCGTCCAGGATGTGCGCCGTGAGGAGTTGGGTAGGTTCTTCAACGTGTAGGTGTCCTATTGATGTGTGGTGTAGTTTCGATGTCTCTGTAAATGTGTTCCAGTTAGCTCGTGCTTCATTGAACCTATTATGGGAAGAATAACTGCTTGGGCCTTTACCTATATATGTTAGTGAAGTGGGGAAGTGGTCACTGCCATATGGGTCCGTGCCCACACCCTACTCAAGACATGGAAAGAGACTTGCCGAACCAATAGCCAAGTCAAGATTTGAGTATGTATTGTGTCCTATGTTATGGTATGTAGGCTGTTTCTTGTTGAAAAGGCATGCTCCAGAGGATGTTAAAAACTTCTCTATCAGGCGACTTCGGGCATCCGTGCGAGAACAGCCCCAAAGAGAATTGTGTGCATTGAAGTCGCCTGTTAGGATGTATGGTTCGGGCAGCTGGTCGACCAGCGCCTCAAAGTCAGAGCTCAGAAGTGCAAGATCAGGAGAGATGTAGGTGGAGCATACCGTTATCAACCCATTAATTATTATTGTGCGGACGGCTACAGCCTCAAGGACGGTGTTCAAGGTGACAGGGTGGCATGCTAAGGATTTGTGGGCGATTATGGCCACACCGCCAGAAGAGTGTGTACAGCCAACCCTGTCCATTCTGTATACCAGGTAACTATTCAAGAAATTTGTGTGCTTGGAATTCAGATGTGTTTCCTGGACACACATTAAACTTGGCTTATTGGCATGCAGAATCTCATGCACGTCGTCAAGATTATTCAGAAGGCCTCTGCAGTTCCATTGAACTATGTTTTCTCTTCCCATTATGATGTGTTAAAGCTACTGGAGTGTGACTATTTACGTAACGTCTTTCAGGGCTTGCACTCTTGGGAGGGGCTTTTTTACCTTCTCTGGAGGTTTAGATGGAGGGACCCGCTTCTTCCGCTGCAAAGCAGACAGGAAAGGTCCCACATCCACCTCATCATCAGATGTGGAAGGGGTACCCGGCGTACCGGACCCCCCGAACTTGGCACCCTTTGCGGTGCCCTTTGTTTTGGCCGCGACCGCCGAGGGCGTCAGGAGCGCCCCGGGTGGCACAGGCGGTGCGGCGGAGCTTGGAATTGCTGCGGTTTCCTCCGTCTCCATCTCCTCCGGGCCCTCGCGAGTGCTTCGGGCCGGTGGAGAGGAGGAAACGGTGGGTGCAGCAGCATCTCCTCCGGACGTGGGTGCCACCACAGCCGCTGCTGGCTCAGCGAGCGGTGCGGAGGCGGGTTGGGCTGCAAGAGGCAACCCAAGTGTGGGCGGGGGCGGGACCAAGTCCGACTCTCGGTACTGGGTCCCCGCCGAAACAAGATGCCGCTCCGCCCCCCGGTGAGCTGCGTCGGCGTACCTGCCCAGAGGGAAGGAGGCGAACCTCTTTCGCGCCTCTGGGAAGGTGATGTTTTCAGTGACTTTGATGTTGATTGTTTTCTTTTCTAATTGAAACTTTTCACATTTTCTGGAGTAGGCCGCATGTGGACCCGGGCAGTTTACGCAAAGAAATTATTGAACGTTACAGTTGTCGGATGGGTGGTCGTGCTGAGCGCATTTTGCGCAGGTAAGTCGGCCGCGATAGGAGTTTGTGTCGTGCCCGAACTGTTGGCACTTGAAACAGCGCCGCGGGTTCGGGATGTAAGGCCGGACTGAACATCGGATGTAACCTGCGTTGATGAATTCTGGAAGGGTGGACTTGTCAAAGGTTAGGATGAGGTGCTTTGTCGGTATTTGTTTATCGTCTCTGCGGATGGTTATGCGCCTGACCGCTGTTACGCCCTGACTACGAAGGCCCTCCAGCAGGTCAGCTTCAGATTCATTTAGTAGGTCATACTCGGAAATCATGCCCTGGGAGCTGTTTAGCCTGCGGTGGGGCGTGACTCGGATTGGCAGATCGGCGATGCTGGTTTGAGCAAGAACTTTATTGGCCTGATCCTGGCTACTGACCTCGACAAGAATTTCACCGGTTCGATGTTTTTTGGCCTTATACGTCCCTCCAACAATACCGTCAAGAAACTTTGAAATGAGAAATACCGACTGTGAAGCAAGAGGTTTTGATTGGTCTTCAGATTCCATCACGATGACGCGAGGATAGTTGTTCGGTTTCGGAGGACTCAAGTCAGGAAGTGGTGGAAAAGAAACTTCGATGCGGCCCCTTTTCGGGGCCGATCACGTTTGGGTTGGGGTTTTGAAAATACCATATAGCATAGTATAGAAGCAGGGGACGGGGGACTTCCTTCGCTCGGGTTACCCTGATACCGAGAGAGGTCCCGGAGCTCCCTGCCTGGTAAACAGACAGGGAGCCCATCCGCCGGAGCTTGACCTGGGCTCCGACGGCAACCGTTTGAGGTTTCTACTTTTCACCTTAAAATACATCGCCAGTATGGGGGCTCGGGGTCCGCGCTGTCGCCAACACCGTCACCAAGATTGCTCAAGGTGCCCCGTGCGGGGCTATTGCAGATACCAGACTGATCAGCACCAGATTGTAGATACCAGATCAGTTGCGTCACAAAATATCAGAAACAATATTATAAAGCCCAATAAAACAGGTGGTTTGTCTCAAGTTAGCAGATGTGCATGAGAAATGTGCCTTTAAGGTATACAACATGGTTAAAATGTCACTCAAAGATTGGGTGTAAGTTTGTAAAAAAGCAACGAAAATTCGTAAAAACATCGCTCGCTCCTCCGGCGGCATCGTCTACAGTTGGTTCAGCGTCTCACTACGGACGATTAGGAAAATTATGGCAAAACATGTTTGAACCCTTACAAGTGCCACTCCAAGGCCCCCAAGTCTTGCATTAGGGTCGTAAAATTTTTTGCACACAAAAACACAGGAATAGGGATAAACCTCGATTCGTTTTTATGCTGCACTTTCTTTTTTATTCTGCTACGACTGTGCCAAGATCAAAACGACGGCCCAGCTGTCCATCGCCGTCTTCCTTCCGCGTGTGCAATGCTTCTCATTCCGGAGACCATCGCAGCTGCTCAGCGGCGACGCCCACCAGCCTCAGCTGCTTTCGCGCTTTTGGGCACCTTGGGACGATTTTTCTTCACGCGTTGACGCGGTTTTGCGGGTCAACGTGGACTGAGTCGGACCGACTACTTGCAGCTGTTGCCTTGCAAACTCCGACAAAATAACTCCCTCCTCCCAAATGCGGTAACCTGGACCTCTCGCGTTCCTTTCACCTTCCCCCCTCCCCCTCCCTAACCACTCCCCTACCTTAAACAGCTTGCTCTTTCGTATTCCTGAAAGTGGGGACGCTGCATAATGGTCCAGAGCCGTGCGACATCCGTAGCCTCTAGTTTCCTCGTACCTTTCGCTGCCTGTGTCGATGACCAGCACTCGTAGGTGGCCGGCTAGCCGAGTTAGCGCGTTGTCTATTGCTGCGCACCGGGCAAGGCATTTCCGTTCCAGTCAGATCGAAAGCTCTCGTGGTTTTTGAATTGCATTTAAATGACGCATTAGCCAAGGGAATACGAAAGAAACTATAATCTTAAGAATACGCCCCCGCAGAACGTTGATTTAAGGGCGCAAATTTACCAAAAAGCTATTTATGTATATTCATGTCCATGTTGCCGCGAACCCTGCAATGGGGTTGTTTATTTGTGTTTTGCTTTTACCGCCCAGCTGCGTCGGTCTGTGTTCTCTGTGTTATCTGTGGGCCAAGGGAAGCGCGTGTTCCATTCTTTCTTTCTATGCCGTATGTGTTATCTCTTCTGACAGGCGGAGCGTTCAGAACTAACGTGAACAGCCTAGAATAATCTTCTTTGTTCTGGATGTAATTCGACGGTTCGAGAAACACTCGCGCCTAAAGATAAATTCTTGCGGAGCCAACGCCGCGGCATTAGATTCATCGACGCCCGCCTACACACGTCACTGTGTTGAGTGCTACTTCGCCGCCTGTCTATTCTTTGAGTCGTTAGGGAAGCACAAGTTCGCTCCAATAAACTTGTTTTCATTGAAGACAACTGCTTCCTCTTGGGCTTCGGGACAATATGTTAGCTGCTCGCAGTCACCATCGTAATGAACAACACTATACGTGGAAAGTGAACACAAAAATAACGCAGAGATCATCAAAGGAGCAATAAGTAGGTAAAATAAGTAAATAAAAATTTAAAAACATGTAAATGAAAAAGCCTAAATTATGCGCCGTTTCATCAAACCCCATTTCCAACTCATCTATACCTTGATATTACCTGACTAGCCCCATTTAAAATGCAGTCGCTCGGTATCTGCTTGGTATTTCGGTATCTTCTTGATAACGTTGATTTCTACGTCGCCTGCTCAAACAACTTCAGCCGTGTGGTCTAAAACACGTCGGTGAGACTACTGGGCAGGCCTTTACTACCGTTCGCGAGTGCATTCGTTTCGGGACAAGTCAAAATAAACGGCAATTTTCACATGTTTCCTTACTTTAATTAACACCCGCCGCGGTGGCTCAGTAGCTAAGACGTTGTGCTGCTTAGCACGAGGACGCGGGTTCGCTTCCCGGCCATGGCGCTGGCTTTTCTGATAGAGGCAAAAACAAAAAAATGCCCGTGTGTACGAGATTTCGGGGCACGTTAAAAATCCCCAGGTGGTCCAAATTAATACGGAGCCCTCTACTCCAGCGCGCCTCATCGCTTGCGTTGCGTCGGCGCATTAAACCCTACAATCAATCCCTTTAACTAACGCCGTTAGTAAAGAAACGCACGATATGAAAACAAACATAGACAAATACCCGTTGTTTAAAAACTAACGTACTGGAGCCTCAACGACATTGTTATTTGGTCAAGATTATTTTTTTCCTACCTCAGCTACGGGACACCTTTTTAGGGGTTATTTCTTCCGGGACAATGTTTTTTTCTGCCCCTAAAATGATGTTTGTCAGTAAATTACGAGACTTCACAAAACACGATTAGTAGCTACTCTTTTTAGTGTTTTCTGACCAATCATCCTCTATCACCAACAAAAAACCTCGAATCACGAAAAACCTTCTTCCCTGCCCGTCCCTGAGAATGCAATAAAAGATGAGCGCCTAAAATTCAACCAGTCGGATGCACAATAAAAGTATTAAGCTATAGAAAGTATTAAACAAAGGCATACAAGTGTTCAAATTCTAAACAATAACTTTCGAAACACAGAAATAATCAACAAAGTTAAGTCACTACAGTAAATTTCCGTCCACAACCTACAATCCGCGAAAATAAACAGTGACAGTTCTGAACAACGAAGCACACAATGCGGTTCACCGAGAAGTATGCGCACCGAAACGTCCCAGACACATATGCGTATAGTAAATACCTTCTCGAGGCAATTTCAAAGGAGAATGAACAGGGGAATTGAGGATAAGGCCAAAAAGTGCATCCTCATTCCCGTGCAAAAAAAAAAGAATCACATGGTACAACACCGCAAACACCCACGGACGAAGGAAAGGAAAGACACGCAAGAGCTGATATCACTGGAGCATATTTTACAGTAACGAGAAGACAATATAGGAACGGACGATGAACTTAAAGTTAAAACTAACGGACAAGCAATGATGACACGCCCATCCCTTCGGTAAAATGGCGTTTGTAAAAAGTACCGTAGACTGCAACAGACCGAGCCCAGAAACCCCAAAATATTGGTGATTTCAAAGAGGCGTTTGCAAAAATTCATTCCGTGCAACCAGTAAGTACTCAGAACAGTTGGCAACAAAGTACCGCAGACAAATGATGATGATAAATTCTTTTATTAGGAAGGGGAGGACCGAAGGTCGCTGGAGGGGGAAGACGGGGAATAGGGAGGGAGGTAGACGCCCACTAAATCTTGCTCGCCAGGCCACTGGCAACGCCAAACTGGGCTAAGGTCACCAGGTGTTGAGGATTTTCGAGAATGTCCCTATGTAATGATTCTATATCTGAATTTTGAAAAACATTATGGTCCAGTCTATGAATATCAAAAGCGGAGCAGTGCAGCACAAGATGGTCCATGTTTGCTTCACACACAGTGTGACAAAATGTACATGTGCAGGGGGCAGCGGTGCCAATGCCCTTCTTCCTGTCAGCAAGTGTCTGCCACTTATGGATGATATGAGGTGTAGTGGCCGTGTTGGCAAGTACTTTGTTAATAAATATTTCTTGCGATCGGCTGAGGGGTAAATTCTTAAAGATTTGTGGAGGGGTAATGCTTTTTAATCTCTCGCGGTGAAGAAACCGGAGGTAGAATCGTACTCGCGCCATTTCGAAGTGGCTGCCTGGCAGCGAGTCCGCGTAGGGGTGGTTGCGGAGGTCGGGAGATCCGAGCAGGAGAGGCTGGAGATGTACAGGTAGAACTCCAGATTGTGAGGTGGCAAGAGCATGTGCCACCTCGTTACCACCCCCGCGATCCCCGACGTGTCCCGGCGTCCAGGTGACCCTAGCGTCAATGTCGTTCCTCTGCTTGTGCTGGAGTATCTGGCGGATGCGTTGAGCAGTGGCGTCGTCTGTTTTTGGGTCCTCAATGCTACGTAGTGCCTCAAATGAGTCCGTATATATGACGGAAGGCCCGGTGTTGTCCCTTAGAGCTGTCCAGATAGCCAAAAGTTCTGCTTGTGCAGGTGTTGCGTGGTCCAGTGTGCAGACGTAACGTCTGGCTTCTCTGGTTGAGGGTTTGTACCAAGCCAAGGCCAGACGAAATCCATCGAGAGCGGCATCAGTAAATACTGCATTGGCGTTGTGCTGATTGTGCCTATGAGAGAGGTGCTCTCTAACTGAAGTGGCGTCATTTGCGGGGGGCGTGCAAGTCTTGGAGGGGTGCAGGGTAGGAAAACTCAAGGTCGTTGTTTCGCCTGGAGTGATCCGGGATTCTGTACAGACTCGTCGGGTGTCCCAAAGCAAGGTGTCTTGGCCCTGTATTGTGAGGTGCAGCCGGTTGTCCAATGACGACTGAGCGCCTCTGAGGATGTCCTCGATTGGCGGTAGGGGTGCAAGGTCCCGTAGCTTCCGTAGATCGGTGAACTTGGGAAGGCCCGTGATGGTCCGAAGGATGTGTCGGTGGAGAATTTGCACTGTCTTTTCAGCTGTTTTTGACAGGGTTACGACTGTACCCCCGTAGGTGATCTTACCAATTGCAATAGATCTCAAAAGGATCGTGCAGGCTGTCTGTCGTGTTCCGCCGAACTTATTGGAAACGCGTTTGATTGCGTGTAGGACCGCAGGCCATTGCTTTTTGAGTTCCATGATCCAATGACGGCCCGTGTTGCAGCTGTGTATAGGAATGCCGAGAATTCTGACATGTCCATGCTTAGTCTGAAGTTCATGTTGTCCCAGTGTTAACGTGATTGCCTCTCCTGCCAGGAGGGCACTCCGCCTTCCATTGACACAGAGGAGTTCTGTTTTCTCCGGTGCTAAGGTAAGTCCTAGTTTTGGAAGAGTTTCCTCAAGTGCAATTAGCGCAGCCTGGAGCTCGGTGGCCATGTCTTCAATATTCCCACTGTAGTCCCGTCCCTCTGTCCAAATGGTGATGTCGTCCGCATAAATGCTGTAGCGGGCACCAGTATTAGTTTCAAGCTCTTGGGCCACAGTAAGCATGGCTACATTGAAGAGCAGGGGCCCCAATATCGAACCCTGAGGGACACCGCGATCGAGATAATATGTCACAGGCTGGAGACTGCTGGTGCTCCGAAGTCGAATTGGTCGGGCCTCGAGGAATCTGGCAACCCAATCGAGAGCACGCTGACTGGGGTAAATCTTGGCCAGATTAGATAGAATGTGTTCCTGCTTGACATTGTCAAATGCTTTCTTTATGTCGACTGCCAGGATGTAGTCTGGTGGTCCCTTTCTTGCGTTTCGGTTCAGGACCCTCCGAAGCAGCCAGAGGTTATTATGAGTTCCCATGTTGGGTCTGAACCCGGCCTGAGACGGATGTAAGCCTGGCTTGCAATATTCGATGTAGTGGGTTATCCTGGTGTGTATCATTCTTTCCACGAGTTTGCATATGGTTGGTGTCAGCGATATGGGGCGGAGATTGGTGATTTTTGTCGGGTCTTTTCCCGGTTTAGGTATTGGATTAATAATTGAAAGGCGCATGTGTTCCGGGACAGTTCCCATGGTCCACTGCTCGTTTATGATTTTCAGCAGAGCTGTCTCAGTGTCTTCGGTTAAGTTTCGCAACATCTTCCAAGTAATACCGTCATGTCCCGGTGCTGAGTCACTTCTGCCATGCTTAAGGGCGGCATGAAGTTCTCCCAGCGTAAAGGGGTCGTCTAATTCTGCGTTTGTAAACTCGAGCTTGGGTGTTTCGATGGGAGCAGGTGGCGTAAGGCTGGCGTGAGGAAAAAAAGATTTAATGATTTCCTCTTCGAGCGTATCGGTGTCTTGGCGGAGAGTAAGAGTTTCTAGCGGAGAAGGGCCTCTGCCTTTGTTGAGCATTTTCCGGACGATTGCCCACAGCTGCTTCATTCCTTTAACTTTGCCAAGCCGCTCACAGGTAGAGACCCATTGAGCTCTACTGAGTTCTTCCCCGTGTTGCTTGATGAGCTTGTAGGTGTCTCTGATCTGACGGAGGGTTTGATATCTTTTACCGTTGGTCTTGTACTGATGTGTCAGCTTATTAGCTTTCTTCCACAGTGCTACCATCCGAGAATCGGCTAGTCCCTTGTCTTCTTCGCCAACTGTTTCTTCGGTTGCAGAGCTCAGATTGCTTCGCATAAGCTGAGCGAACTCTTCAATGGTGTCGAATTCGGCCCCTATGCCATCTCGGAAGTGAGACCAGTTTACGGCTCGGATGGTTGTACGCTGTTTTCGAATTTTTTTATTGATGGTAACAATAATGGGATAGTGATCACTGCCCCATGTTGAAGAATGCGTCTCCCAATGCTTGACTGCTTTCAGGGAGGAAATGGTCAAGTCAGGCGTAGTGTCGGCTTGTTTCGCATGGAGCCCTGCTCGGGTGTGTACTCCGCTTGTATTGCAGATATGAAGCGGTAATAGCTCCAGTTGATCAGCCAGGAGGCGTCCTCTCGAATCAGTGGTGGCATATCCCCAGATACTGTGCTTGGCGTTAAAGTCTCCCCCTATGATGATCTGGGTGCCACTGGCTTCGTGCACTAATTTTGGTATCCAGCTGTACTCGTCCGGCAATGTGGTGCCGCTATTCGGTCGGTAGTATACAGAGGCAACCACCAGCGAGTGCTGCCTGCTTTTGCCGGGGAGCCCAAGCTTGACTGCCACAATCTCTCTGTATTGATTGCTTTCCTGTGAACCGCAGACAAATACTTTTGCTCCACACCCATCATATAACGTAGGAACTTAATCAAAATATTTTTGTCTTATAGTGACGTCCCTTAAGCTATACCACGGCTGTTGACCGGCTTCCTTTCAGTCGTAGAAATGAACTCACTTGATAGCTACTTTAAAGAAAACCGCAACAAAGGCAAAGCAGAAACCAAATGACGTATTTGCTGCGGCGAACAAATCACACAGAGCCGTTGGTGCTGGCGACAAAGATAACCCTCAAAGGGGTCCGAGAAGCTTTTTATCACAGCCGTTTTATCAAACGCCTTTTTATCGAACGCTGTATTACGCACAGACGTTTTATCTAAGCCGTTTTATCGAAAAACAATTTCTCAACCTTTTCATTTAAGAAAATTTGCAGTACATTTTTTAGTTTCCTCCACGCTATGTACAGTCAAACCTGGATGTAAGTAAGTTGACAAAAGTTCGCAATTTTTCGTTACATCCAGGTTTTCGTTACATGCAGGTTTAGAGTTAAGTCAAGCGGTAATGAATAAGAAACGAAGCCAAAATGCTAGACATCAGTGAAGGTGAACTCACCCTTCATATATTTATTTCACAGCGAAAAATGGCGTGAGTTGTACCTCCTGCATTCGCACGGCCTTAATCACTACACGGCGCTCTAAAGAACCAAGGTCACTTACCAACGTCTGAACAAATGTAACCTAATTATCACTTTTGCCTTTTGACAGTTTTCTGCGCCTTAGCGCGTCACACAAACCAAACTTATGCTGAAAGGGTGCCTTTTTCCGAACTGGATGCTCTTTATACCACACTAAACATTGTTGGACGGGTGCTAGCTGGGATACTATACCGAGCGGTAGCATTCTTCCTTCTGGCCAGCGGAGACGGCGTTTAAAAGTCTGCGCTCTTCTTCAAAAGACACACTTTTCGTTTTCTAGCAGCAGCACTCACCACCGACGAACCGATACCACCGATAGAAGTGGAGATGCGCGATTACACGCCGACAGGACGGCCGAGCCCCTCAAAACTTAGGTCTGGAACCGAAACCGCACTCACAAATGGAAACGTACGGTAGTTTGCATTGCAGAAAAAAGAAAAAAAAAACGTGAAGGGTAGCTGGTGCGGTGTCACGCTACACAAGCAAAACCAGTAGCGTCTGTTACGATAGCCTCGGGATGGTGCTAGCCCTCCGTTTTTTTATATTAATCATCATCATCACGACAAATTTCGTGTTTAGGCTGTTCCAGACCTTTTCGTCGCTGCTGACTCCTTACGGTAGTGCTAGTATTCGCCATATTAGTTCATTTCTCTGGTCTATTTTTGAGTAAAAGTGCAAAAAACAACGACTGATCAGCTCGGCGACTTCGTTACATCAAGGTTAACGGCCACGACGTTTCGTTACATAGAGGTCGCAATTAACACATCGGCTTCAATGCGGGTAACAGTGGGCAATTGAAAAACTTCGTTAAATCCAGGAATTCTCTACGTAAAGGTTCGCTACATCCAGGTTTAGCTCTAATTCAGAAGCTTGTCTCCACAGCGGCTCTTTATTATTTACCGAAACTTGTGGCACTTATAAAGGCCGCCTTTTATTTCCTATGTGCGTTTCATCTTTTTGTGATACGCAATGTTTCTCCCCATAAATTTTTCTTCTGTTCATTGCACAGGTAGAATTGCTATAGTGAACCTCGGTCTCCAAATTCTCCGCCCCCCCCCCCCCCCCCAATCTTATATGCAGCATACCACGTCATTGTAGCGTATAAGCTAGAATGCCATGATATGCTTCTTGGTTTTTCATACCACGCTTTTGCATCGGCACACAGTTAATCATTTTGCCGTGTCTACTTATCAGGCGCCTCTTGGCACTTGTGCGACCTCACCGCGGTGGCACAGCGGCTAAGGCATTGTTAGTGGCTCTACGTTGCTCTGCTGAGACCAAGGTCGCGGGTTCATTCCTGGCCCCGGTGACTACTCTTCAGACGAAGGCGAAAAACGAAAACCCCCGTGTGTGGAGATTGCAGCGCATGTCAAAGAACCCCAGGTGGTCATAATTGATCCGCAGCCCTTAACTGCGGTGCGCCTCATAGCCGAGGTCTTGCTTCGGCTCGTTAAACCTCGAAATCAATCAAATCAGACCTTCTGCGTCCAATGTAAAAAAAACCAAACGGACAGCTAGTAAAAGACTCCTCTGATTTCTGCATTTCCAGCTCTTTATCGGCATGGTGTTTATTTCTAGTGGGTTACAAAGCCTTGTCCTACTGGTCTCAACAACTAACTTAATTAAAACTAAAAGGAAACAAAAATGAGTTGCAAAGTTAGTCCCGATACTGCCGGCTGGTTCGTCTGCATCTCTCTCCCCATCTTTGTTCCTCGGCATGCCACGGGTTTTCAGCCCACAAGCTTCTGTTTTTTTTTTTCTTTTTTTTTCTTTTTTGGCTTAGGCCATCTGTCTTCATTTTTTTTAGTGATATGTCAATTCATGGTGCTGTTGCCCCCGTACTCCTAGTCGAAACTGCTCTCCCAGACACTGTTTTAACGGCTAAATACAGGGTTGAAGATAGCCACAGTCCCCTCCTGTTCTCCTGACCTTGTCCCATCCAAATTGATTTTGATTCCACTTATTCTACAATTTCAACGTATTGTTGGTGCTGGAGGAGCGAAGTAAGATGGTTACAGATGTACCGCACAATAGCGCCGGCTGAATAACGAGCTCTGCCAAAGGGCTTGTTTTGGTCACGCAGTATTTGTCTCGGGCGATTCGGGATACAGGGGAAGGTGGCTACCGAAAGCAATCAGTGGGTGTGGCCTCCCATCTCTTTCGGGGCCTCACTTTACCCGATGATGATGATGATTGCTATTGGTTTCCCCTTTGAAGCGGGGTGATGACATGTCATCTTACCAAAAAGGACTAACACAACCATGTTTTACACTCTTGTTTTAATACTAGCGCTGCTTAGGGCAGGCACTAAAGCTTATTAGGCCCGAAATACTCTTTTTTTCCTGTTACAGGTGGTAACTGTCCTAGTCAATATTCCCCTCTCTGCTTTTCGTCCACCAGCATTCTAATCTTCTTTTCGTCCCCTCGACAGCTTTGAAGTTAACTTCCTGTCTGATACCCTTAAATCATAGAGCTTCTGGAAGCCCAATATTCCCTTCATGTAGATTTGGATGGATACCCTCACATTCTAACACTATGTGCCGCATAGTTTCTGTTTCTTTTCCGCAGACCACGCATACCCCATCATTTTGTGAATACTTCCCCACAAAACTCTTAGTTCGCAGGCAACCTGCTCTAGCCTCAAAAAGCAAAGCACTGCCCTGGGAATTATCGTAAAAATTTTCCTTTCTGATGTTCAATTTCTCAGCCCTGTACACGTCTAACGACGTTTTAGCTTCCAGTTTTTCCCTCCATTTATTCGTTTCAATCTGCCTTGCCTATTTTTTGGTTACCTTGGCTTTTTTGGATTCTCCACTGTTATTTCCGTATTTCATCGTTAGCCTTCTGGTCTTTCTTAACCACTGCGTGTCCACGCTTTTCAAGTATAGGTACCCAAATACCTTAGCTCCCCACCTTCGTTGATCCATTGCCCTCAACCTCATCTCAAAGCATATTTTACTCTGTGCTTCTCTAACTTCAAACGACGCCCAGCCCATATCTCCCTGAACTGCTTCGTTAGTTGTTTTTCCATGCGCGCCTAAGGCCAAACGTCCTACCGTTCTCTGGTTTACTTCCAGGCCTGATAGAACGTCTGATTTTAAGCAGAGTACAGCATTCGCAAACGTGAGACACGGAACCATTACTCCTTTCCACATTCCTCTTACTACTTCATATCTGTTATACCCCCACAGAGCTCTATGCTTCATTATAGCTGCGTTTCGCTTTCCCTTAACCTTAAGTTGCTCCTCGTGAGTTCTTAAGTAGTTATCCCCTTCGTTTATCCACACTACCAAATATTTATAATCCTTCACTCTAGGTAATTCGCCTTGCTAGATAGACACTACATCAGATGGTAGCGTCATTTAAAACCATTATTCCTGATTTTTCTGCACTGAAATCTGCACCGTTGAACCCCTCCCCCCTCCCCTCCCTTCCTTTTCGTTGAATCATATAGCACTAATCATTTCTTGGCAGAATATTTCTCCAGATGCAAAAAAGGCGACTACACAGTACTGTTCCGCGCGTGTGCATTGCACTGCATATGTGTTCCATTTTTTTATGTATAACTTCGAGCTGCTGCTCGTAACAATACCGAGAAATTATCTTATGACCCGTAATGTACTTTTTTTCCCGAATGATTTGTTGTACTACTTCCTTCCTGTAACGGCCCACTTATGCAAGGAAATGAAATAAAATGGTTAAAAAAGGAGAAAGCTGTGGATAATTACAGTATCGTTTTGGCGTATTCCAAGCACCACGAGAACCATCGCTCCACAACCTATTCAAATACCCATAGATTTTTCCAAAGTTCGGGTGCACAAGCTCTTCAAAATAGCCGTAAAACATTAAAAATATAATTTCATTGTTTTTTCGGCAATACAAAATAAAACAAAACACGTTGCTTTTCATGGTGAGAAAAACAAAATTTCTTCATGAGGTAAAGTGAACTTAAATACTATAGTAAGGGAGAGTCACTCTTGCATGTATTCTGTAACTATTATCCCCTTTAATACCGTCTGAATCAATACATGTGCCCCCCTCTTTTTCTGCCCTTCCTGCTTCGCCGAATTTCAACGGTGAAATCCTTGCCCGCTGGGGGAAACCGTCTAGAGCGGCTGGACAGTGTGTGAAGTCCCTGCTTTTCGTGCCGAGGGGGGGGAGAGAGATCAAGAGAGAAGGAAAAGTGTCTCCAGCTCGGTACGCCACGTGGTGTCACTCTTTCGAAGCTTAAGGCCGTACGGCCGTACCGTGTCCCGAAATTCTGGCCATGCGTGGGACAAGCTGAGAATTAAAATAACTGTAAAGAGCGCTTCGGTGTTCTCAGTCCTCATTAATTTACGACCTCATTTGCCAGCTCCCCGCTCCAACATCCGTCATTGCCGTCTTGCGATTTTCGCCACTTAAACCATTATCTTCTCGCGGCATGTGTGATAAGCCTGTACCCTAGATGTCATTTTTCTGGGCTTGGGGAGCATGAGGCGTGATATCAAACTTGATAACACAAGCAGGGCGGTGACGCTTACGTAGATTGAATTCTGAGGACCGGGGCAGCGGAAGGCACAGAATTTTTCCTAATAAACATTACTCCCCACACCACCAATCCGTGTAAAACGGCACGGCTGCTCGGGTAGCAACGCAACGTACACCCGGCGTCAAAATAAGCCGGGGCACGCGAGCGCGTGGCAAAATGCATTGCCGCGACATCTGACGTTGCACTTCTGGTGTCGAGACATCGATGTGCGCGTGCGCGTCCAACCACGCTCGCTAGCCTGTCTTTTACTTCGCTTCAAACGGTAGCGCTGATCACATTCAGAGCTTGGCGGCAGGCGTCACTTTCTTTGCTCAAGATGTCTTGCTCGTACACGCTTCAGCGGCCGAGGTTGAGAGTGAAGATGCGTTGCTCGCCCTGCCGGCTATGACAGATAATTAATCTTGTCCGTCTCGGGGTGACAAAATTGTGTCCCACATATGCTGTACCACTTCGGTATTTGTAACAGCTACGCTGTTCTCGGGCTCTGCTTGACTACAGCCTGTCCTTGTATCGTTTTACGCTCCCTCTGGAGTTCCCAGCAAAGAATTTGTGTTTACAGGTAAAGCCGACTTTATGATGATCGGCTGAAGCTTGGTCTTTGTAAGCTGGCCTTCCGACACTGCCTGTTGCGCAGCGAAGCATGGAAATCTACGGAGGGAGTATGGTTAAATAAAACGGCCTAAACTCATGTGTTATTAAATGTATCCAAAAACTAGTTCTATGAAACCATGCTTATAGGACGATTATACCGCTATGCCGAGTTTCGTTTATTTGATGTAATTAGGTAGTGAAGTTGTAAACTTTGGAGAATTAGTTTGTTGTCATTATAACGCAATCTACGGAGAGAGTTTGCCATGTATTGGAGAAAACGGTCGTAACTGCGGCTCCGCGCTGTTTCAGTAGATATCAATCACAATCGGTGAAACGAGTTTTAATATTTTTTTCGTAAAACATGCAATTGGTTGTTAACTAAGAATGAGCACACAAACAGAATACGAACTGAAGCAAGAAATAATCTATTTTATGAAGGTGTGATGAGACTTCACCTTGCACACGTTCTGAAACAATTAAAGAAGGGGAAACGGGAGAAGAGTTCGGCGTGGTCCGGGGTTTGTCAAAAAATTATTAAAACATTCAGTGCCCTTCTACTCTGTGAAGAAGGATGATTATCAAAGCTGCGGTGCCGCACCTCAACGTGAGCTTGGACTGGGTTCAAGGGGTGAACGAAGCAAAACACGTTTGTAATTTGCGATTCAGCATAGTTCCTGGTTAATGGACTGAATGAACTTTTGATTAACTAGAGTTTACTTATAGTGGACAAACATGGGGCTGTCCATTTACCTCCCCTAGCATCCGATATGTACTGACAGCGGACGAGAATTACACAATATTTACAATTTCACTGTGAACCATGCACTTTTGAAAGATATAAAACCCGGCTTTGTGTTAGATTTGTCTTAGCGGCTAATTGTCATATAATTTGTTTCGGTATAGTTTCAATGAAATAAGCGTTAGACCCACTTTCTGTGATGGTATTCCCTCCGAAGATTGACTTGATTCACTGTTCAACAGTCGATGTGGGAAAGCCATCTTACAAAATTCAAGCTTACAACGATCCCCTTAATGTCTGCTTCACCTCCTAACACAAATGAATTGCTGGGAAGACATTTTAAGGAACAGCCCTTTGGCGCCCTTCTCTGGGCTCAGCCGCGTCGGCGTCGTCGTGACCCAGCGAACGATGGGAAGACCGACGAGTGAAGGAAAGCAAAGAGAAACACTGTCGCGAAATTGGGAGGGGAGTAGGTTCGCCGTGGTGGCGCGAGCCAGCGCTCTCCGAAAGTGTGCGGTGGGGGAAGGGAAGGGGCAGTATGCCGTGCCCACACGAGGCGCTCGACGGTTGGAGAAAACATGAGGGGGGCGTTCACGTGACAATGATGTGCGTTCGCTTAATGCTATGTTCAGACTAAATACGTAACAGCCGTATCGTGCGCTATGGACGTAAAAAAACGGTGTTTTGCACAGTTCGGTTGGCTGAGATGTCAAATGACGTCATTACTTAAAGATATTACGACGATTGCGACAACACTCTGAACCCGGTCTAAGACGCAGTTCTTGTCTACATCTTGTCTACATTCTTGTCTACATTGCTCTATTACCGGAGACGATCTGCTGGATCCTAGCCATAGACAACTTTCCTCTAAAAAGGAATGCAGTATTTAAAACTAAGATAGCAGTCCCGTTTTCATGTATCGTTTGTCACAGCAGCGCAGAGCGAGCAACGCATCTTCACCCTCGCCCTCAGCCGCTGAAGCGTGTGCGAGCAAGAGGGGCTGGCCAAAGAAAGTGGCCCCTGGCGCCAAGCGCTGAATGTGACAAGGGTTGCCGTTTGAAGCGAAGTAAAAGACAGGCTAGCGAGCGTGGTTGGACGCGCACGCGTACATCGGTGTCTCGACACCAATGTGCAACGTCAGATGTCGCAGCGATGCATTTTGCCACGCGCTCGCGTGCCCCGGCTTATTTTGACGCCGGGTGTACCTATATTGTCATGCTTGTGCATGAACTTACAAGCGGCGTAAGGCAAGAGCACAGATGAACCAGAAGTTTTTGTTGTTGCTTCCTTGTACAGCAAAAAAAAAAAAAATATTGGTTTGATTTTTCCCGTCATGTGTAATGACGATACCACTCAGACCACTCGATAAGCGATTGCTTTTGATAGTGTTCACATTATGCTACCCGGCACCTCCTCCCCCTCCCCCATCTTCTTTCTACACTGTTTCGTGAATATTTGAAAATTACACTTTCTTCGAGCCTTGTGAACAAAACGACCGCTTCTCTGTCGGGATTCTAGCTTCCTTTAATAACCGCTATTAGCAATCGACGTTTAAGGCACACCACGTGTTTGCGATACACCAGAAAACAGCCGGTAAGATAGCGAGGAGAAGATTGTCACCAGAGGAAGCAACAACAACAGATTTATACCCGGGACTTCAGGTTAAAAAGTGAGTGGCTGTGCAGCGGCGTTGCGGTTGAGGATGCGTCATACAAAATAATCGGGCATACTGAATTTGCAGCGCCTGTTCCACAACCTCTTTCGGCCCATTCTTCTACTGCCAACCGTAGATTAAGAATATGGGAGCCCTTATTGCGTGTTGCAAGAGGCAAAAACTGCAGGACGACGCCGACGATGTGCATGATGGTCCGATGTACCGGCCTATTGCAGCGAACATAGCCGAGTTTGATCCACATTTCCAGCCTCGGTCATGGGTCCCTCAACGGGAAAGGTCAGTACCGCTAAGCTAAGTGGTTGTCGCCGACGCTTAAGAATTCGTACGCAGGTCCCATAGCGCGTCGGATGCTTGGACACGCAGCCTCCAGGGTAACACCGCGAGCGAGGAGACTGCCAGCACTCCGACGCCTGGAATCCTGACGACAGATTCGTCAACTGGTTCCAGTAGTAAGATCAATAGCGGTAGCGACAGTTGTAGTAGCAGCAGCAGTGGTTCGGGAGAAAAAGTCCACGGAACTCTACTTCTGGCAAATGTAATTACGGTTGTTTGAACATTTTGCCGGTGTATGCGATTTGTTAGAGTGGAATTTTCGTCCTCGATGGCTCGCCCTTGTTTTAAAATTA
This sequence comes from Haemaphysalis longicornis, assembly GCF_048455015.1. Taxonomy (NCBI): domain Eukaryota; kingdom Metazoa; phylum Arthropoda; class Arachnida; order Ixodida; family Ixodidae; genus Haemaphysalis; species Haemaphysalis longicornis. The sequence continues at coordinate 227,256,658 of NW_027526203.1, read as the reverse complement.
ACATCAAACTCTCCTGGCCCTGCGTCGTTTTTTTGGGAACCACTGATGACATGCCCGCCATGTCTTATTGAAGGAACCGGCCATGGTCGACGCGCTTTGTAGCAGCGAAGTGGTATTGAGTTTCTGTTGGCTGCGATGTGTAAGGTGGCTTCGTCGCGCGGGCCTCAAATCAAGCGCGAAGGACAGGAACGCCCGGGGAGGCGCAGAAGCCGGTTCGATTGCAGCAGGCACCGAGCCCCGTAAACCGGCCGCTGTCACTTCTCTCGTCTCCAGTAGAGTAGCAGTTACGGGCGTACCGGGGCGCTCAGCGGTGTTTTATTTGACACTAGTACTTTTCATCGCAAGTCCTAAGAAGTGATGTGCTGTTTCGGATGCTCTTATTGTTTGGTTAATGAAAGACTTCATTTAGAAAGGGCGTGATCTACATCTGTTAAGAAATATTTCCTGCGCATAATTTTTTGTCTTTGTTTCAGATCCTGCTTCCGCTGTACACTGCGTCCGCTGTCTCACACGGCGATGTTTTCCACGTTTCGGCTGATGAATGGACGTTATAATGACTCCGAATTAACTTTTCTTAGCTTCTGCCTAAGGATGCACTCTCGCAGTGCAATATTTCATATTTTATCTGTAACTATTATCATGACTGGAAATAAACATGCTTTTGCGAATTTTCCTGCTGATAATCAGTTCTTGTATTGCGGGCATCTGTTTTGACGCAGAAGCAGCATTACATGCAGTTTATTTCTTTTTTTCGGGACAGCATTTCAAGGGACCCTGCAACACTTTTTTTCGAGAACGTAGTCTACCACCATATCCAGTACTTGAATTAGGGGTCGCAAAGTACCTCAGTCACAAATTATTGCTCTGTGCCCATCCGATAACTTAGAAACTTGCTCAAGAATATTTTCTCTTTCCCGATCTTGGCTTTCTCCGACCGCTGGAATTACGGCATCACAGCGATATATCGGCTCTTGGCAGGCTGTCTTTCTGTTGTAACAATGAACGCATTCGATTTATACATTAAAAAGAAAGCCACGGAAACAGAGCAGGGACCATAGCTTTCGCAGGGCTTCCAGACGCGAAGAAAAGACTGTAAGCATTAATAGGAAGTGTTGCAGAGTCCCTTTCTGACATGCCCACTAGTTTTTTGCAGGTATCACTTCTTCGGTTTCGCGACGGCATTAGAGGCAGACACAGCTCCCAATGGAAACAAGGTAGCTTTCTTGGATTTGGACTGTCACTAGAATGTCCCAAGCATCCAAATAACCGGTTGACGCTCAACCAGGCACAAAACGTACCATATCCATACCCATGCGCAGTACGGGTCGTGAGTGTAATGTGGCTCGAAGTGGGGCTTCCGCCTGGTAGGAATGCGCGGCCACTTGGGAAGCTCGCCCCTGCTTGCCGACGCCTCGACCGTGCTGCTGAGAGGCATCCCATTTCTGGTGCGTTTGCGTATGGTGTTCCGCGTTCATTCGTGCATTGCAGCGCGACTCCGACGCGTTTTACAATTTAGGTTTATTCGCTGACGTTGCGCGCGTGCCGGTAACCATGCGTGTGCGCGCCATGCCGCGGCCTGCGCGTCACCGTTTTTAAGGCAACGTCGTATGCTCGGCCACTTGCCGACAGACGTCGCTATTCTCCCGGCTTACAATGCACTCCCTGCTACGCTACCGTTGTATCTCAATCGCCGTGTGCGACGTGCGGGAACGATCCCAGTTTCTTGTGAAGCATTATTCGGCTTTTAAATGCAGAGCATTTCTTTATCTCACGATGTCACCCGGAATTGTCGGCGTGCCTCGGCGTCCGCAACAGCCGTTCCAGGTGCGCCCTTTCCCCCACTCCTCCTCTCCCGCATCACTCTACCCTCCTCGCTCTCAACAACAGGTCTGCACCCCTCCCCCTACACCATATAAAAAATAATACTTACCGGCGCCTGGTTTCGATCCCACGACCCTGCGGGCGGAACACAAGGTACATGGTGCTCTACCCACTGCGCCACAAAGCCGACACAGAATGGAAGGCTACGAACGCGCCTTATATCCTTGACTCATTCAAACTACGTCAAGAAGCTGCTGATACAACGCATTCACTACCTGTGGGCGGAACGCGAGGTACATGGTGCTCTTCCCACTGCGCCACAAAACCGACACAGAATGAAAGGCTACGAACGCGCCTTATATCCTTGACTCATTCAAACTACGTCAAGAAGCTGCTGATACAACGCATTCACTACCACCAACTCCTCAAACACTAAACGTTAACGCAATACACCCACCCACTATGCGACGCATTTACTCGAGTCCCCCTCGCGGGGAGATGGGCCCTTTTTGTAGTGAAGGACTCGGCTGTGCGCAAAGTGCAGCGCACCTGTGTCGGTATCAGGTAACTGCACTGCAACGCACGTATTTCGTGCGTCGTGCTGATTTCTTTTGCAACCGTGGTTACTTTCTCCGGGGCCAACGTGGAGTTTGCAGTGGCAGGTAGAGCACCACCACACAATGTCCCCGCGATTATTTATATCTGCTGACGCCGCGGCAGAAAATCGGGTCCTAACGGCGCTGACGACGGACGCCGGGGCGTTTTTGTTTAACCGAAATTGCGAGCGCATGCGCAGACACGGCGTCAGCGTTGGTGAGGTAAAGGTTGTTGACGTCGGTGCAGTGGCTGAGAGCAACGTACATTCCCTCCTCTTCGCAGCTTTGTCTTCTTCTCCTTCTCCTTCTTCAGCGGTTCCCCTACGGGAACATGACGACGGTGGTTGAACGAGAAGCTATCTCGTGATGGATTCTTTGGTTGGCCAATCCCTAGGAACATCCTGCCACAATCATCATCAGCGGTGCCTGGCCAGGCATGCGCAGTGGGGGTGCGGAAGGCGGACAACAACAACAACGACAAGGGAGGGAGGGATACAGCCCCGAGCATGAGCTGAGAGCAACGTACACGCCCTCCTCTTCGCAGCTTTGTCTTCTCCTTCTTTTTCTTCAGCGGTTTCCCTACGAGAAGATTATGACGGTGGTTGAACGCGAAGCTATCTCGTGATGGATTCTTTCGTTGGCCAATCTCTAGGGGCATCCTGCCACAATCATCATCAGCGGTGCCTGGCCAGGCATGCGCAGTGGGGCTGCGGACGGCGGACAACAACGACAACGACAAGGGAGAGAGGGACACAGCCCCGAGCATGAGCTGAGAGCGACGTACACGCCCTCCTCTTCGCAGCTTTGTCTTCTTCTCCTTCTTCTTCTTCAGAGGTTCCCCTACGGGAAGATGATGACGGTGGTTGAACGCGAAGCTATCTAGTGATGGATTCTTTGGTTGGCCAATCCCTAGGGGCCTCCTGTCACAGTCATCATCAGTGGTGCCTGGCCAGGCATGCGCAGTGGGGGTGTGGACGGCGGACAACAACGACAAGGGAGGGAGGGACACAGCCCCGAGCATGAGCTGAGAGCAACGTACACGCCCTCCTCTTCGCAGCTTTGTCTTCTTCTCCTTCGTCTTCAGCGGTTCCCCTACGGGAAGATGACGACGGTGATTGAACGCGAAGCTATCTCGTGATGGATGCTTTGGTTGGCCAATCCCTAAGGGCATCCTGCCACAATCATCATCAGCGGTGCCTGGCCAGGAATGCGCAATGGGGGTGTAGACGGCGGACAACAACGACAACGACAAGGGAGAGAGGGACACAGCCCCGAGCATGAGATGCTCCGCATCTAGTATATTTTTAAGCATGGAACAGCCTTCCCACTCGTCGGAGCTACTCTGTCCATTCATGCTTCCGTGTTCGCGAAGTGGCACGCGCTGCTGTTTCGGCTGTGGACAAATAATGGCGCTGGCGTATTCTTCGGGTAGCAGCATTCTGTAAATGTTTGCTGAATATCGTTGCAAATTAAGGTACAAAATGCTAATAATAAAAATTCGAAGTAGACGATGTGCATCGGTACATAACTTATGACTTCTTGGAATAAGTGCGCACTCTCTTACGTCTTCTTTTAAGTATTACCAAATGCAATTTCATGTATTACCAAATGCCTACAGCGCTAAATCTCACATTCATTTCACTGCTTCCTCTGGCGCGAAAACCGAGCGATCGCTCAACGAACCTTGTTTAACTACATTCCATGACGGCACATTCTGTCACCTAAATGTCGTGTGCTAGAAATCTTTGTCATCCACGTTCCCAAAGTGCCTGCAATAGTCTTTTTAGGAGTCGTTTGAATACTTCCATACGACTTAGCTGGCTGCTCCGGTAGTGAGCGTCAACAATTTGCATCGGTACAAGTCTTAAAGGAGCCATGAAGAGAAAATACAACTTCGTTTAATTTGAAAGAAATAGGATTCAGTATCTCACTCAGCTGCATTACAGCCACGAAAGATGTTTTTTAACGAAAAAAAAGCAAGAATTATTTAAAAACGTTCAAATTTTGCGCCACAGTGACGTGTTATGAGCAAGAATGACGTCATACGGGCCAACAATAAAACATAATTTTCAGTGCGTTAACTGCACGTTAGCATTCAAGTGATGCGGTCAAATGGAACTAGAGGCCCCCTTACAGACGTCCAGTCAAGTGTCGTCGCGACAGGTCAGTTAGGCGGCCGCCAATCGCACAAACAAGGTTCCGTGACGTCATAGAAAAGTTGCGGGAAATTGGCTAAGGGGTCGCCACGGCTTCACACGTTTTCTTTAATATCTCCGTTATTTGTTCGAAGATTGCAATGATATTGGTATCATTGTTATCGGGACTAAGCACTCTTTCTAATAAACCCAACTTGTATTTTGTCTTCATGGCTCCTTTAAAGGATCCAGGAAGACAAAACACGAGTTTGTATTATTCGAAAGATTTCGTGTTTTATAGTGCCCCCAGCGCTTGTCTGAATGCAAGCGATGCTTTATTCACTGAGAAATTAATTATTGAAGTTAAAATTTTGATTTTTCCGCTAAATTGTGCGTTTTCGTGATCTGCAATGACATCACAGGGCCTTGTTTACCGTTAGTGAAACTAGATGGCGCCACCATACCGCGGCAAGCCGTTTTCTGCCTTTGGCTTGTTTGTGAACGTATTTGTATTTGGCTTGTTTTGTTCATGGAGATAATCGTTTCGTGAAACATTGTGCTCACTCGACAAATACGGTCTCGTAAGACATCGCCGCTTGCGTCAATCGGCCAGTGTCGCCTGAAACAATCCCAAATCTCCACAGTCCGGTGTAGCTAAAGCAAGCATAGTGCGCGCAGTACCAACAGCAGTATACGCATCGGTACTTCTATGTTAAGTTTGCTTTCGTAACTTGCACTGTTTGTCCCACCATTATTAGGGCGTTAAAAAGAATGTGCCGTAAATTTAAGCACAAATTGCTCGTTCGTCAAGCCTATAAGCGCCGCCTAATTTGCGTTTGCCTTTGCCGCCCTCCGCCAATAGCAGAGCTGTCTGGTATGGCGTAATAGGTTTTGTTGCGGGAAATGAGCTAGTGGGTCGCATGGCCATTCCCTTTTTTCTTAATTATGTAGCTTATTTGAGCGAAGTTTATATTAAAATTGGTGTCAGTATGATTATAACGAGGCAATCTATTGAATGAACCAAACTTGTGTTTTCTCTTCATGGCGCCTTTAATTGTTCTGTCTGTAGCAGCAGGATGCACCCGGCCATGCCGTGGAATATTTTTCCTTTCCTAATATCCGTCGAGAAACATCTAACTCATTCAGCAACTGTTGTTGACATGCATTCATCACATACACTTGGCATTCTGAGATGAGTTCAGGCTGGCTGACACCCATCGGCGGCTAGGTAATGGATCAGCGCGCGACCCCTCGATTCCGCCATGACGTCAAAGTCAGGTGTTCAACGCAAGCCAGGCGTGCGATGATAATGAGCTCTTGCTTGCCTTTACCGTTGTGTGCGGTTATCAGAGCAAGTGATAATGTATCGGGCGCCAGTTAACGTGACGGGGCAGGATCAGATTTTCGTAGGTTGCTGCAGATTTATATTTGATATTGGTGTCAGCAGCAGTCTCGTCCAGGCTACAATTCAAGCCCCTACGCGGCAAGGGACAAGTATTGCATACACGTGCACTGCAGTTTGCCTACTGAAAAGATTTTCCAAAAAAATCTCGTTGCACTACTTAGTTGCGGTGCCGTCCGAGAGCGACGCGATGGAGGGGCTTTATGTGGGTTGAAGTGCATATCATAAAGCTCACGTTAGCGAAAAGACGCCGGTTTGTTACGCCGCACGTTACCGAACACGCGTGGTTCTTGTTAAGGCAAGACAAGACAAGCAGGAGGGTTCATACACGATCATGATGGTTAATGCAGACAGCGCATACCTATGTAGGGGATTCAACATACTCCCGCCGCCGCATAATGCGTGTCCCACAAACAAGTACACGGTTGAAACACACAGTGACGCCCCTCTTGCTCGCAGTTCGACACTCCTTCTGCATTGGCGCTGCGTGTCGATGATGTTCTCACGCTTCAGGCTGTTGTACCCGTCCTTATCAAGCTCTTTTCGGAGCAAGGCTAGCCCCGCGAATACCGCACTTACATGCTTCGGAGATAGCCACGTTCCGTCGCGGCTTCACGTTGAGCATGCGGATTGCGTACTTGTCAACAGCTAGCACGCCAGTCACTTTTCTTGTCGGCTGAGCACGAGGTCGCGGGTTCGTTTCCCGGCCGCGGCGGCCGCTTTTCTGATGGAGGCGAAAAGCAAAAACGCCCGTGTGTACGAGATTTCGGCGCACGATAAAGATCCCCAGGTGGTCAAAATTAATCCGGAGCCCTCCACTACGGCGCGCCTCATCGCCTGCGTTGCGTTGGCGCGTTAAACCCCACAATCAATCAACATTTCTTGTCGATGGCATTCCGACGCTGCTGTTTCGCTTGCTTGTACGATGCTGCTGCGGTTGCTTCTTGCGGAGCGAGCCATAAGGGGGCAAAACGATGTCTGGTGGTTTTTGGTGACGTCTTAAAGGGGCGCTGAAGTGAATTTGTCAAACTCCTGTTTTTGCGGGAACAGCCTAGACTGGCTTAAATAAACACACTTTTCATCGTTTATTCGCGCGATAAGGCGGTATTTATTTTATCAAGCCTGAAAGAAGACAGACTACCATGCGCGGTTTGCGGCAGCCGCACCAGCTAACAGCAGTGACGTCAGTAAATGGTGCTGCGTGATTGGACGATGTCCAAGATTAGAACTTATGAAACAACATGCTTGGTATCCGATATATCCTTGGATGCGCATTTTCGATATCTCAGTAATCGGCATACCCCACTTCTACCATGTTGTTGATTGATTGATTGCGGGGTTTAACGCACCGACGCTACACAGACGATGAGGGTTGCCGTAGTGGAGGGCTCCGGATTAATTTTGACCACATAGGGGTTCTCAACGTGCGCCGAAATCTCGAAAACACTTCTGCCATGTTGTTGGCTTTCAAAATGCGTCAGATAAGTCTACTAGCATGGCTTGGAAACCTAATAATCTAATAATCCCTAGCCGAGGCGTACGCAGTGGATGAACGCCTTTCGCGTCAGTGCAGACGCCTAAATGCGATGCGCTTTCCTCCCAACTTTGCAGCTTGCCTGGCTCGTGCTTGTATCGTAAGAGGCGTGCTCGCAGCAGGCGAAGGGTCGGCTAATTCGGGACTCTGCTTGCAAACAGTAGGTGCTTACGGATACCCCGCGCCAACGACAATTCGCCAGCGCGTCAGTGTCACTCTGCACGTACTCTGAGAACCCACTCGTGGAGCAATAAACGTTACAGCGCAAAAATGGTGAATTCAGTATACAAAACATCGGCCAAAAACAAATAAATCAACTTAGAAAGAAGTATGCGCTATAGGAGATTTGAACTTGCGGCCATTAAAACAAAACACCTAGCGCTCCGGACCACTCGGCCACGAGCCAGCGCTGCCACGTCGGAAATTAATGTCTTTCCATTTTACATTTTATTTAGTCTTAACAATTCAATCACCTTAGATGCATATTTCTTGTATAGCGCTCTTGCAAAAGCGTTCACCAAAGTCCCACAATATTTCATATCTAGAGACTGCGTTTTTTAGACGAAAAGCGTTCGCAGATGTGTGGTCGTGCTGCTGACCGCTGTGCTTGTTCACCCAGCGCAGAAAAGTGCTTCCTGCACCCTGGTTTTACTCTGTAGGGTAAAAGTTTTGGTTGATTTTATTTTCTTAGTACCCAAATTAACTTCGAGGACTCTTCTGCCGCCTTCACTTGGCCTTCAATTTTTCTACTAGGGTACTAGAGAGCGAAGCGTGGCATGTTCGCTTGTGTGGAGCTACTTAGACGTAGAGCTTGAAGCAGTCTACAATCTAACAAACTAAAATTGCATTCCTCCAGGCGGAAATCGTGTCGTGGCTTAGTCTTAACTGAGCAAACGAATTGCGACGACCCGCTGGCGTCCGCCCGAATAAACGCTGGGCCTACTGAATCTGTCGGAGGGTAGGCGAGCCGTGCAGTAGCGCAGTCAAGCCAAGCCATGTTTCTCTGGCGTCATGCGAAACGTCATACAAATAAGCAAAAAGATTGCAGAGAGGAGGACAGCATTTTTGAAATGATTTTTCTGCGGTATCAAGTAGCGTAAACGCAGTGAAACATGCGTGGTCGATCCATGGCATAGAGACTCCGGACTACAATTTTGGCTAGTAATCGCGCAATTGCTACAAATCACTCGAGCGTCCCGTTCACGTTCACCGTCACGTTCACCGTTGTCGGCAGCTTCGTCGTGTTCTGTTCAGACAGCCCGAGTAAAATATCGGTGGTCGTGTCTTGTCGCATCTTTTAGTCGCGACCGCGAGAAATGTGGGCGTGAATGAACCATTAGTCCGTAGTCTTAAACTTGTGTTTTCTGTTCGTAGTGTTTCTCCTTCCAGCTGTCGTCAGGTGTGGTCATCACTTCCGTTTCTAGCGGTGATTAAACCGTCGTAGCACTTCAGACGCGCTGAGTGTTGTAATAATGACACTAACAACAGAGGTTCTCTACTGGTATTCACGAGACAAGACTGCAATTTTCTACGACTACATTGTCGATTGTGCGCGTCTATCGGAGGTGAACATACTGCATTCGGAGATTTCATGGGAACGTTCTTGAACGTTCTTGCACAGTCGCTTACGTTCAACGGTAGACTTCAGTTGTATCCGCGGTTGACGGGTCTCCATGTCTGCGTTTTACTCTTGTAATCACTTTTGTTTCCTGTAAAGGTGTTGGCAACATTCTTGCCTATAGGTACCAACGTCTTTATAGACAGACTTTATACATGCCACGGGTTCTTGGCCTACGCTATCAAGCAGACCTTCTTGAAACACAAGAGGTGCTGGTGAGTAGTCGCATGCGTACGTAGGCACAGTTTCGTGAAGTTGAGGCAAGGTTTTATCGTACGCGAAGTCTGGGACAAAGAAGCACTCAAACTGAAACTGACCGGCTGGCGGCTCAATGCGTGCTTCTTCGGGAGCTCGAGCTAAACAAAGTTCGACACGGGCTGCTGGCGTTTCCCGCAGTGCGCTGTCGATGACAAGTTCTTCCTGACCCCTGAAGCTGGCTTGTGTTGTGTTGGCTAGCACAGAAATGCAGCTGTGGTATAGGTACAAATTATGCCCGAAAGTCTTGTCCGTGCATTGTCAAAGAAGATAGTCAAGTTTTGGGATTCCGTCTTTTAGTGTAATTCGTTTGACCTCGGGCAGCGCACTTTTCTTTCGGCAAATTATGTACTGAGTAAAGAGTAATTCTGCGCAGTGAAAGCTCTCTGTGTATAATTCAGCGTGCTCTATACCACCTCAAGTTCGTCATTGACTAGGTCTATTATGTCCGAATACAGCTTTTTAAATGCAGAGCATTTCAGTAACTCACGATGTCACCCGCGTTGGCGTCCGTAGTCCGCGTCCGCATCGCTCCCCCTACACTATATAAAAAAATAATACTTGCCGGCGCCAGGTTTCGATCCTACGACTCTGCGGGCGCAACGCAAGGTGCACGGTACTCTACCAACTGAGCCACAAAGCCGACACAGAACGGAAGGTTACGAACGTGCCTTATATCCTTGACTCATTCAACCGTCGGCCAGAGGCGCGCCCTCTCCCCCGTGTCCTCCTCGCCTTCTCTCCGCTCGCAACGCCCTCTCTCGCCGCGTTCGGCTCGGGCGCACAACAGGTGGGGACGTGCGCAACACCCTCTCTCGCCGCGTTAGGTTCGCGCGCAAGAACAGGTGGGGCGCTCGCATCGCGCTCTCTCGCCGCGGTCGGTTCGCGCTTAAACCACATATGTCGTTCGCGCGCGCTGCGGTCGCTAACATCTGTGGCGTGATCGTGACGTCAGCATCACGCGTTCGCGTGGTGGCGATTTCGGCGCTATAACACTCTCTCGCGAGGGGCATTGGATTGGATTCGATTGGATTGGCTTGGATTGGCTTGGATTTGGATTGTATCGGATTAAAGTGGATTGTGTTGGATTGTGTTGCGTCATAGCCGCGCCACGTTGCGGCATAGCCGCTCCACGTTGCGTCATAGCCGCGGCAGGGGGTTCACGGCACGTTCCACAATCGACTTCATCGACAATGTCTACGCTGGAAGACAACAATTACAACAACAACAACCAATACGTAATCCATACGACTTGCAGGCGCGCCCCCCCCGCAGAAATGCTCTGCATTTGATCGTGCCCCTCGCGAGGGGGATGTTTTTTTCCAAAGATAACTGACGGTGGCGGACTGACAGTGTAAGAACATTTGAGGTTTATCCGTTTGCGCTCGAGATGGAGAGAGAAAGAGAGAAAGATACAACTTCCTTTTTTTCCAGAAAGCCAGAAGGAGAAAGAGTGGGATTGCCCTGCCCTTCTTTTTAATCGTCGGCCAGGAGTCCTTGATCTCTGGCGGCTTCTTCAGCTTCTTGGATCAGTAATTGCCGTGGTAGTTCTTCGGAGCTGAGCAGCGCCGTCTGCCATTGTTAAAGATGTTTATTCCTTGTGTGTCTTTTTGCTTCTCTGTGCATATTCATATTATGTGTTTGAGGTCTGCCCTTTGGCCGCATGTTTTGCAAAGATCGCTGACTGTCACGGGGTAGTAGTAGCTATACAGAAGTGGGTTAGGGAAAGTTCCGGTCTGTATTTGCCGCCAAGCGATAGCCTGGGATCTACTCAGATTGTCGTGTGCCTCTGGATACTTTTTCCCTGCTGCATCTATAGTGGTACAAGATTTCTCTATAAGTTGTGAGTGGGTCTCTGTCATTCGCTCTTTCATCTGGCAGTATATCCTCAGGGGGTTGGGGGGCTCGGTAGAGTAGATCTCGAGCGGCCTCATGTACGACTTCATTACCAGGCAATCCGGAGTGTGCTGGAGTCAATATTCATGCGGTTTTGGTTTCGCGGTATCGTTTTATGTCTCTAATGATATTGTATGCGGTTGTCGAAATGTAGCCTCGTGAGAAGTTTGGGATTGCTGTTTTCGAGTCCGTTATTATTCTCTTTACCTTTCCGGTGGCCATGGCGAGAGCTATTGCCGCCTCCTCTCCGATCTGCGAATATTTGGTCATACCCGTGCAGGCTGTAACAATAGATCCCGTATTGTCCACGACTACACATATCGTAGATTTTCTTTTAGGTCCTTGTTGTAGGGTCGTATCTCTGTATAGGGTGCCTTCTAGTTTACCATATTTTTTTGTGGAGAGCCTTCGCTCTTCTCCTGTCTTCTTTCTTGGTTGTAAGCTGGGTGCATGTTCTTTGGGATGCTGGCTATGATGAACGTTTCTCTGATTCTTGTATCCATTTCTTGTTTGGGTCCCTCATGTGGTGTTCTGGTTCTGATGTTTAGTTTGTCTAGTATGTATCTGCCTGTTTTGCTCCTGGAGAGTCTCTCGTGCTTTGTACTAGTCGTTATGCTCCGATTATCTCATCCAGCGTGTTGGGTAGTCCAATGGCCTCCAGCTTCTCATTTGAGGTGCTGATCGGAATTCCTATGTCCCTTTTCTATGCTCTTTTAAACAGGCTGTTTACTGTGGTCTTTTCTTCTGTTTTCAGTTTGAGGAAGGGAGTAGTGTACGCCATTATTGATATTATGTATGCATGTATGAATCTTATTATATTGCCTTCTTTGAGGCCGTGGTGTCGATTGGTTACTCTGGATATGAGCCTGATGGTCTGATTTACGTTTCTCTCCAGGGCGTTGATCGTTTCGGTGTTTGAACCGTTTTCTTGTATTCTGGGGCCCAATATTTTGATAGCGTTCACCTTCGGAATGAGTCTGTTCTGTAGGGTGAGCATGATCATCTCATGCCCCCTTGGCATGTCTTCGGTCGGTTTTCGGTACTTCGTAACCAGTAGTTCTGATTTCTCGGGGGAACATTGCAGGCCTCTCGAAGATAAGAACTCCACCACCTTGTTTATGGCTTTTTGTAATGTTCTCTGCATGTTCCCATCGCTGCTTCCTGCCATCCATAATGTTAGGTCATCTGAATATATGGTGCGGTTGGGGTTCTCAATTCTATTAAGTTCATCAGGGAGGCCTACCATCGCCTTGTTGAAAAGAAAAGGTGATAACACCGAGCCTTGCGGTGTTCCTCTATTAATCATGTCGAATTCCTTCGATTCGATATCTCCAATCTTTATCTTGGCAGTTTTCTTCTTGAGAAAATTTGCTACGTAGTTTAAGGCCTTTTCTCCGAGTCCGAGTTTATCGATGGACTTCAGTATCGCCTCGTGGCTGACCTTGTCGAACGCTTTGGCGATGTGGAGTCCTAAAAGGGCTCGCGTATCCAAGATAGATGTTCCTCCTCCTTCTATGATTGCTTGTTTTGGTTGTAGAAGTATGTCCTGCGTCGAGAGGTTTGCTCTAAAGCCAATCATCGTGTCTGGGTAAAGGCCGTTTCACTCCATGTGTTTGTTGAGTCTGGTAAGAATTATGTGTTCGAGGAGCTTTCCGAGGCATGATGTGAGCGAGATTGGCCTAACGTTGTTAAGATGTAACTTCTTTCCAGGTACGGAAATCATTACGATGTTGGCGGTCTTCCATGTTTCCGGGAGTCGGCCCTCGTTCCAAACTTGATTGAAGAATTTGGTGCGGGCACCTATGAAGGCGTCGTCCGTATTATGATCTTATTCGTGATGCCGTCCGGTCCCGGCGCCGATTTCGGCTTGAGTTCCTGAATGGCCGCCCTTACCTCGCTCTCCGAAATTGGTCTGTCGAGTGTGGGGTTCGGCGCGCCTTGGTATTTTCCGTCGTGACTCTTGAGTTGATGCGTTCCTCCAAAATATTTCTCTCAAATGTCTTTGATTAGGTCCTCTTCTGTGCCTTCGTACAGTTGAATATTCTTCTTTAGGTTTCCTCCTTGGGCCGTTTTGCTGCCTTCTGTATTAATTAGGTGACTCAAGATGTTCCAGGTTTTTGCTAAGCTCATCTCCGAGTCCATTCTGTTGCACATGTCGTGCCAGTTTTGTCACGACAGTTTGTTCGCGTGTTCTTGTATTTGTTTGTTTATCGTTGCTATTTTTCTTTCTCAGGGTTCTGTTGTGTTTTGGGGAGCCCAGTCTTTTGTGTAGGCTGTTCTTTGCCTCCCACATGTGTAAGAGTCGGGAGTCTGCATGCTGCAGGTCGGCTTCGTGTGGCATTGTTTTCGTGGCTGTCCTAGAGTCCTCTTGTAGTTGTTTGATCCATTCATGGATATCGTTTATTTCAGCGCAGTGTTTTCCTTCTGCCTCTTTTCTGGTGTATCTATGTCAGGCTCTTCGTCGAAGCGAAGTAATAGAGAAAAGCACCAGGGATAACTGCGTTTATATACCGGTCAACCCATGACAGACACACGGAACAAGACACTTATAACCAAAAAGAGGACCGCTCAACAATGCGGCAAAGACCACAACAAAAGTTCAACTACTCGGAAGAGCACAGCGCACGGCTTACAGTTTCACGAGTCTGCAGTCCCGTCGCACCTTCAGTCCGGTCAAGGCATGCCGGCGTCGGTATGGGCCAGTCGCAGCATGGCTTCGTTGGTGGGGGCCAGATCACGCATGGAGGTTCGCTGTGGTGAACCGTGTTCCGGGATCTCGCGGTGGCAGCAACCGCGGCCCTCGCGGACGCACGGTCAACCCCTCCCGATGCTTGAGTGGCGCAGCGGCTGACGGTAGGTGCGGACGTTACCCGTCGATGACTGCTGCTATGTGCTCGGGTCCGAACGCCCGACAGCTATTACCGCAGCATCCCACACACGTCTTCTTCTCCGTTACCGCATCCTTCCGTCGTTGCTGGCATGTTGTCATTGGATGCTTGGTAAGACGACGATGATGATGTTGGAGACGACGATGATGATGATCGAGGTGTTTGGAGCATATCCCGTAGAGCACGTCTTCATTATCGTTTTCACTTCACCTCATGAAAATCTAATCTCTCTGAACTTATCTCATTCCGTTATGCGGATTTCTTTGCCTTTTCGTTATTGAGGAGGTTCTTTTTCCAATGTATTTTCTACTATGTAGCAGTCGCTTCCGAGATTTTTTTGCAGGTTACTCCAGCCGAATTTCTCTCTCAAGTTTTTGGTGAACGTTAGGTCGGGTGCCGTGTCTTTGCTGACGCTGACGAGTGCCAAGAATACACTTATAACACTGCATGCTTCGCCCCTCCCCAGGTTTCACGTTAGTGGAGATGTCCTGGAATTTTTCAGAGTGCAGACGCCCGAGAATAACTGGCTTCACCTTGCATGCACACCACCAGAAAACCCGAGCCCTGCCCGGGCGCGCACCAAGAAGCCCAAGCCCGGACCGAGCCCGCGTCAAAAAACCCATACCTGGCCCGAGCCCGGCCCTAGCCCGTAAAGAAACTTCTTTACCCGAACCAGCCAGTCCCGGGATTTTGGGTAAGCCAGAGCATATGCAGTGTTCTACTTCACGGTTCCGGTCAGGGAAAAAAAACACCTTATAAGCCCAAGAAACCTACGCCTGCCTGCATGCTTGGAAGCCCAAAGCGTCCTGATACCTATCAACTTTGCTGTTTTCCATCGCAATCGCATTTGGGGCCACTACGCTTCCGTAACTCCTTGCCGCCGTCGCGTATCGACGTGCTAACCAGCGTTTATGCTAACCGAAGACCCATCGCGCTCTCCCGTTTGAATTCGGTGCCGCTGGGGCCGAGAAGTGAACAACATGCTTCCGTTGTATAGCAGTGTGGTTGAGATCAGTACAAAAAAATGCCGCCTTTATTTCCGAAAGGCTCGTTACCCCGCCGTTGACCTCACACGAGATCACAAGCATCCAATGCGGCCGTTTGAGAACAACCAGTTGTTGTTAGTCGCCTTACCTTGCTACAACCGATGCATCAGAACGCGGATCGTCTGCAATCGTAAATCTCATCGTAAAGGCAACGCAGACAACACAAAAAACGTATCCGTCGCTGTCGCATCCTTGACAATGCTCGCCCTCTAGCGTGCTCGAAGGAAAGCAATCCCGATAGATGACGCAAATAAGAAATTAGGGGCTCGTTGAAAATAACACAGAAATAAGAGTTGACAGTCAAGAAAACCTCGGAAAGCAAAGGGGAGGATGTGGTAGGTCATTGAAACAGATAGAGAATTTGGAAAGAAAGAAAGAAAGTGGAGGAAAAATGCCCCCCAGGGGGGATCCGAACCCACGACTTCCAGAATACCGGTATGGTGCGATAACCACTACGCTACCGGCGGGGCGATTTTCCCCTCCACTTTCTGGGGTATTTATGTTTAGGTATTTTTGCTTCCTCTGCTTGGGGGTGGTAGCCAGCGCCACTAGGACTACTCGGGGTGAAGGGGACCTTCTTTTTAACCCCCGGGCCGTGACTAGAGTGTCTACGACATGTCAAGAGTGGTCGACCAGCATTGAACCCTCTTAAGCTTCCTATGGCACCAAGACTGCCAGAACAGAGGCCCTCGCTATGCATGTAGCGAATCGGAATAGGAAATGAGGGGCTCGTTGAAAATAACACAGAAATAAGTGTGCTACTACAATTGAAGTTTATTACAGCGACACTGTCTTTTTAACACAGTGAGAAGAGATAAAACTGTACAGAAGGAAAGAACCAAATAATGGTTCAAGCGGTCGTAGTGAAACGTCTACGCTGGTTGCTGCCGTTTCATCCTTCGGTCTCACTCGCGAAATTCAGCGGCCGCAAAGAGGCTCCGTAGCCCCATTCGCCAAACATCGTGAGTTACTGAAATGCTCTGCATTTAAAACATCCCCCTCGCGAGGGGCACGATCAAATGCAGAGCATTTCCGCGGGGGGCGCGCCTGCAAGTCGTATGGATTACGTATTGGTTGCTGTTGTAAATGTTGTCTTCCAGCGTAAACATTCTCGATGAAGTCGCTGGTGAAACGTGCCGTGAACCCCCTGCCGGGGCTATGACTTAACGTCGAGCGGCTATGACGCAACGTGGCGCGGCTATGACGCAACACAATCCAAGACAATCCACTTTAATCCAATCCAATAGACCCTATGCGAAATTGCTTGGTGATCTAGCAACAC